>NC_140089.1:44576707-45063017 GCF_964237585.1 Gallinula chloropus
TCTTGAATTAAGACATTTCAGCCCCAAAATGTGAGTGTTTTCAACTGACGCACACGTGTGTTCAGATATCTAAGAATGAAATAGGCAACTGGAAACAGTTCATTATTGAACCTCAACAAAACAATCATTTCAACCTCAAGAAGCATTCTTCTCTTAAGTAAAAAAGCAGAAAACCTTACCAGAGTATTATATAAACTGATGTCTACTTCAAGACCACTTCTAACATGGAAAAATTTGACGATTGGAACTTTAGCCGTTGTTATAGGTAAGACATTTCTTAAACCTAGGATGAAATATTTAATTACTGAATTACTGCAATACAATCATGTCAGTTTCAAATGCCCTAAAATTAACTCAAAACTGTTATAAAAAGACTATACAATAAAATTTTAGTATAGTAAATTAATGCGAGATACACCAAAGCAAGCACTATGAAATTGTCATTTCTTGTAGAAGTCAGAATTCCCATTGCAAACTTGCACCAGCCTACCTTTCACTATTAACTTACTAGTCACTGAACTACTTACTAGTCACTGAACATAGAACATAATTACTCAGGCTTTAACTTAAGGTTTGTTCTTCTGTGTGTAGGTTACACTTATACTATCTATCCAATTCAGGTTTGAGCCTGTAACATCATAATCTTAGTCCTACCTATGTAAATAAAAATAAATCAATAAAACCAAACATATAACCTTACTCTTACTAAGATTATGCTCTTCAGTGTAGTTTAATGGTTTTCATCTCCAGATCATTCTCACTACAGCAACTGAAGTCACATAAACAGAACCACTTAATATAATTTCAGAAAGTTACCTGACTGTTTCTTGAGAACTTTTGCTAAATCTTCAATGATTCTGATGCAATCAAGTCCCTAAGACATTGAGAAAAAACAATTTGTTGAGTGCTGCAAGTATTTCAGGCAAACCTTTTGTTACTTGCCATTAAACTCAGTGCCGTGAGAGCTTCGTAATATACAGATTTTTGTGAATACCAGAAAATGTTTTGAAATACTATCTTGTGTTTACAAGTGCTATCTTAACAGAGTTTAACATAGCAATTGTCAACACTAGATACTATGTTAAACAGGCTTTTAAAAAGTTTATATTAGGCATGAAATGAGACTGATGCCCTTTTCCACTGTTTCCCATTCCTGTCTGTTTATGCCACAAGGCGTGTTATTTACCTGAACAGTTAATGCTGGAAGTAATAGTAACGCAGAATTCAGAGGGAAACTGACTACTGTGTGTAATTAAATTCATGCCTGGACCAACAACAAAACTCCCTAAAATAATCTCCTTGTGGCATCTTATTTATGATTTCTTCTAATCGGCAAAGCTTTTATAAAATAATAAGCTTGTTACACTATATGTACAGTATAACCAAAATGTTTTGCATTTGTTAAAAAAAATATAATATTTTAAAACTACCTCAGCAGTTTCCAGCCCATCTATTGTCATACAGATGTCAAGGTCACTTTGTTTAAACCCAAAGCCGTTTTTTGATGACCCAAACAAATTCAGCTTGGTTCCTGTAAGAGATGTGGTGGGTTATAGCCACATATCGAGACAGAATTTCAAACTTCTATCGCTTCAAACCCCTGCATGTCTTAATACAGGCAATGGAAACATCGCCATCTTTCTGAGCTGCATCAACACTTATTTTCTTATCCACTTTGCTGATGAGGAAGGAATCCATGTTTTTATTGGTTCAAATGAGCAGTCTGACAGATCCAGAAATGTTAGGTTTTCCAATAATTAAGTCATCAGCGTGTAGACCTGAGCTGAAATCCGATTTTAAAAAAGCCAGATTGCTCTCTGCAGACATCTTCAGAATAAGGGACGTATCTGTCCACGTACCAGGCTCCAGACAAAAAAACAAATTGTTGTTAATTTAATTAAAAAAAAATACTGCAAATTGATGTCCAGCTGTAACAAGTAAGAACTCAGAAATAAACAAAAAACCTGCCCAACAACAAAAAAAGATACAAAAAAGTCAAATAACTAGGTTCTGCAGGTAGATCAGTTGATGTGCCTGTTTTATTAAAGTAGTCCAAAACCAGTAAGCTTCAGTAGGAAGGACAGCAAAAATTGTGGTTTTTTTTTCAAAAACAGATACAACATGAAGTCTGGCTAACGAATAAGGCTAAAATAACAATTATAAAATAGCTCTACTACTGCTTTGATTGTTTTACCCTTAATTTGCCACTGTTCCTTTCTAATAATGTGTTGTATATATGACTAAGTCAACAAAGACTTAATTCACAATCTTAAAAGACTTAAAACCGAAATTAATGTAAAGCAGTGTAGCAATGCTGAGCAACATACTGAAGTATAGATATAAAGCTAGAACTAATTACCTGGGAAATGTTGCCTGATGAAGTTTTCCAAGGTTTGTCTTATATGTTCCCGAGCCTGATCCTCTAGAATGCTTGGAGCAAAATCATCTTAAACAAACAAACAAAAAATTTAGGCAAACATCTGTAGAAAGGGTCAACAGCAAAGACTCAAATGCAAAAAGTGAGGGGTCTACAGCAGGGGGTGGGGGTGGCAAAAAAAAAAAACAAGCGAAGATTCACATGTGAAGGAAAGAAAGCAAGGATGAAGTAGAAGAGAAATACCTGTTCAAATAAAAACATTAATTAGACAAATAATGCATTTTGTCTGGTCAGAAATGGCGAGAGAGAAAGGAGGAAAGTTGGGTCACTCTGAAAAGAACAAGAGTGGAAAAGTGTTACATAACAGTATTTTGACTCCATTTTCTCCTAGAACACCAAAGTCTTTGTTTAATAAAAGCCACAAGTTAAGGAACAGTAATGAAATTCAAAGTAGACATAAATGTAAGAGCATTGGTTAAAACACCCATAAAAAACCTAAACTCTTTATATTAAGATGTCAAAATGAGTGATCAGACAGACAGCGTGCGGAAGATAAAACTAATAATTTTATATTTCTCTAGATGTAAAGTACTTGGTACTTCTAATCAAGCCCATCCAAATCCTAGATTTGTATCTAAGAGTTGGATGCAGTGCGGCAAATAAGCCTTCCCTCTTTATAACACCGTTATCCTGTGGTTATTTCATTATTTTGTAATTCTTTTTCTACTGCTCAACAATATTCAAAGGAAAAAAACTTACGGTAACATTGGACACAGACTTGATCTAGAATAGCTGAAAATTTGGGTGTCAACACTGGCAGTGGGTCAAGCTCAATTTTCTTGAAGTCTTCTGGACAATCCTTCTTTAAGTGACCTTCCCGTTTACACAAGCTACATACTACTGTAGGAGACTGTAAGAACAGAAAACAAGATTGTCTTAAAAAAAACTGTAATACTTTAGTGTATCAGAACACAAACATATTGCTCAAATTCAGCATGCTTACCTTGCCCTTTGTAAAAGCTGTTTTACTAAATTCATAAGAAAGTTCAGATTCTAAACATTGTTCCATTGCTGCGCTCTCTTCAAATAGACTTCCCTTCTCAGTAAGATCCTCTTGACTCAAATTGATCCTCAGAGGTCCATCCACACTTTCTTCAGAATGTTTGTTCTTGTATTTATTTGGAATAGAAAAATCATCTTCTTCTGAGAGTGCATCATCATCTCCCGATCCAGTGTATGTGTTATATGTTTCATCTTCAGCTCTTACAACACCCAGCCCTCTCTGGTTTAGAAGACTTGGTTCTTCCTCCTCATCATCCGAATTAATAATTCGGGACATTTGACTCTCCGCTGGCAACAGGAATTTCTGGGGGGATTCATCCAGTTCATCAGTGCCTTCAGTGCTCTCCTCATCGATGTCAATCTTGTCATCCACTATGCCACTACACTCTAAGCCAAACTCATCACTCTCTGTAAGTGCAGCATTTTGAAAGCCTTCCAAGTCTGAAGTACTACATATCTCTGTCTCATGCTCACTCACTGTAACAGGGAGATCTCCACTATCACTGTCTTCATCTATTTCCCGCTCAGTAGTCAAGATATTATTCCATCTTCTTTTTTGTTCTTCATGTTCTTCCTCTTCCTCCTCTTCTTCTTCCTCTTCATTTCCACTCTCTGTCTCTTCGCAGCTCGGTTTAAAATCCTCATTATCTCCAGAAATAACTTCCTCGATTATACAGTCTGAATCTTCATGGCCAATTCCCAAATGACTTACATCATCAGCCAGTTCTTCTTCTGTGAAGCTTTCTGAGCCATCATACAGTTTTGAAGGATCAATTACACGTGCTTGGGGCATACCTGTGGTCTCCCTCATGCCATCGTCCACTACTACTGTCTTTGTGCTACCGTCCAGGTTTTGCAACTCAGAATTTTCATCCTTTATAGCATCTTTTCCATGGTCTGGCAGTTGGGATTTCTCCTCATTGGCATTTGGGGAGGATTTTTTGCTCAATTTTGTAGTTTTTTTGTGAGGCAAAGCAAAATACTTATAAGTTGCTCTCAGGCAGTGAAGAATATACTCATACACTAGCTGGCTGTTCAGAGTTCTTGCCACATTCCTTTTGACCGAATATGGGTCTAGTAGAAAGAAGAAGTGAGCCAGTAGTGCAGGAGTTAAAGAAATAGAATACACTTACATCTTTACAAAATTTGAATACACTACTGTTGTGTAGGGACATAAGATCTATGAATTGTGCTGAAAACAATTTTTAAGTCTGCTTAATTACTTTTGACAATGCTGGAAAAAAATACCCAAGAGAAATTCTACTTATATTGACATTTTTCAAAACATATACTACTGTATTATTGGAAATCACAGCCTAAGATTGAAAAAATGCAAGCTACTGCACACAACATCAAAAGCCAAGACGGTATCCTACAAAGTTACAGTAACAGTTCTTTGGTACCTTCCACAGCTATGCGCTTTTTGGGCCAGTCCTTTGATTCCCGAGACACCGCTTCTTTGAGTCGTATGCTAATAACAAAATCAGCCATGTTGAACTCCAGGGCATAGAAACGAAGCAGTTCTACCCAGAGCTGACCAGCAGGTACTGAACACTGCTGTCCTGAGTCAAACACTAAGGGCACCTGTCAATCACAGAAGAAAAGCTTAAATAATATTCAATGCACAGGTGGTTAGCTGTTACAGAAAAATACAAGTAAGTGTAATGCTACACAAATTTGTAGTTGCTTCTAGACTCCTGAATTTGCAATTACAAAATTGGAAAACAGTATAAACTCAGATTATAAAACTCCATTAAAGACTGCAGCAATGGTAAAGTATAGCATTAATAATTAATAACAATTGCCTATTTATGTGTTTCTGCCATAATTTATGTTTCCAAGAAAATACCATGTGTAATCTAATTGGACAGAACGGATTATCAAACCTACTTACAGCACAGCCTAAGCCATACTGTCAACTGTCATAACATGCAATCATATACTAAAATGCTTCTTCCAAAGCCAGTATAAAATAAATAATCTCTAAGAACAGTTCAAAGCTAAGATGAATATTTTTCATCTGATTAACCTAATTCTGGGATAAAATTACTTCAGATCCACAAACTAACTCTCCCAACAGATTAAAACCCAGGGTCTTATCAAGAGTTTGAAATAACTAGTTTCCCTGATAGCGTCTTAGCACCAAGTGTCGGAAGCAGCCATGCTTGCAGTTCAGACCATGGTTTTGCAACATAAACACAAAACAAAATTAGAAGACAGTTCTGTTTTTTTCCAAGAACAGCAATGTCTCCTAGACTACCATAGAAGTAAATTAAATGGATCAGACCTTGCCCGTTCTAGGGGTAGTTTCTGGCAGCAAATCAGAATCATCACTGTGGTTATACTCCCAAACCACAGCATCATTCTCGACTTCTTTCAGATGAAAGTGAGTTAATTTGTTTAATGAGAATCCTCCAATCTAAAGGAAACAGAAAAAGCAGCACACAGCTAAATACCATGTGAACTATAAATCTTCCACCCCTCGGTAGTAAGACAAATTAAAGAACAAAATTTAAAGACCTAGAATATGTCCCAACCTGCATCCCTCTTCTCTATATACTTTTCTACAAAAAACTCTCAATAACTCAGTGCTTATACATATTTATGCTTGTGTATGTATGGTCACATACCATACTATAGCATGTTTCTTTCAGTGCAGAGAGTGAAGAGGCTTTGAGCATGAGTCAGTCATGTATTGAAGAGAATTTTTAACTGCAAGGCCCATGTAATTGGTTATGGAAACAAGAACTTGCTCACTGAATGTAACAGGTGAGTATAACAAGAAAAATGGGTGCCATGAATATAACACCTCAACAGCGGCCTGGAGAATCAAGAGTCTGGATTTGTGTCCATAATACCACTCCTGGTATTAAGATGCATTTCAGCTTCTAAACCCAAGAAATATATGCTCTAAAGCCCTAGTCTTATCCTTCAGGCAGGTATCACACCTGTGTGCTCCCCAACTCTGGTCTACATTTTACAGAATTAGATATCAAAGTCCAAGATGTTGTTTTGGGATATATCTATGTAAATTCAGAGTTCTCAAGAGTCTGAAAGAAAGGCTGAAGAAATGAGGAAGTCGATTGTAAGGAAATGCATTCTTCTGTGCCCGTTTCTCCTTACTCACGAAAGGGGCAATACAGCACTTAACAACTCGGACTGTGAATGGCATCCTTGACAGTCAAGCATACACAGGTTAGGTAAAGTCTGGTTGAATTCATATTCTTTCTAAATTCCTGGAGAAATAGATGGTATATTGCTTGCTCAAAATAGCAAGCACCTGACAGATTACATACCAAAAGTGTGTAATTGAATTACAGAATAGGGGTTGACCTGCTGGGAAGCAGCTCTGCAGAGGACCTGGGAGTCCTGGTGGACAAGCAGCTATCCATGAACCAGCAGTGTGCCCTCATGCCCAAGAAAGCCAAGAGTATCCTAGGGTGCATTAAGAAAAGTGTGGCCAGCAGGTCAAGGGAGGTCCTGCTATCCCTCTACTCTGCCTCAGAGAGGTCACATCTGGAGTGCTGTGTCCAGTTCTGGGCTTCCCAGTTTAAAAAAGACAGGGAACTACTGGAGAGAGTCCAGATGAGGGAGCCATAGATGAGGGGGATGGAGCATCTCTTGTATGAGGCAAAGCTGAGACAGCTCTGTCTGTTTACCCTGGAGAAGACTGAGAGGGGATCTCAACAATGCTTATAAATGTCTAAAGGGTGGATATCAAGAAGATGAGACCAGACTCTTTTCAGTGGTGCCCAGCAACATGACAAGGGGCAACGGGCACAAACAGGAACGTGGTACCGTGCATGAGGAAAAGCCTCTTTACTCTGAGGGTGACACAGCACAGGAACAGGCTGCCCAGGGAGGCTGTGGAGTATCCTTCTCTGGAGATACTCAAAACCTTACTGGACATGATCATGTGCAACCTGCTCTAGGTGATCCTGCTTTAGCTGGGGGGTTGGACCAGATCAACTCTTTTCCAGAGGTCCCTTCCAACTCCTACCATTCTGTGTGAGAGCGTGTATTCAGTGTGTTAGTACACATACCCATGATCCCAAATAGACAGGTAGAAAAGGCTCTTTTCTTTGTTGTAGAAAGAAAATAACCATTAAAGCGAACACATAAGGTGCCAAGCCTCCTTCTTCAGGATGATCAACACAGCACAACTGTAAAAATAAATGGTTCAGTCATTAACACTTCAAGTGATACAGTGAAAAACATAATTGAAATTACTGTTCAGAAGTCTGTCACTTTAAATACTGACAGGAACTCAGACGTCTTTGAGATCCGAGACAGACTTTGTTCTCAAGGCCAGCATATTTACTGGAGTCATGTTATTGCCATAATGTTTTCAGCCTAAGAGCCCTAGGTTACAGACTGGCAAAACAGACAGCATGCATCACATTGGCAAAGATGATGACACATTTTACATAGATATAATACAATGCTAAAGTTTTTAAATGTTTCTCTCAAATGAGAGCACAATTTTGGAGCAAATTATTTTAATTCATGGGAAATTTTTCATCACAGATGTAAACAAACAGCTTTTTCCTCCCCTCATTCCCCCCCAAGATGCATTAAGTTTACTGAAAACTGGCAATTGATTTTCATATACATTCCTCTGACATCTTTGGTAAAAGAGAAGGGTACTTACAGTCTGCACGCTGCTGACTAAAGCTTAAAATTCCACTTTTGAAAATTAGTGGAACACAGTAATACACAAAAGATATAACTATCATTTAATAAATTTACAATTTATAAAAAATAAATATTTTTTTCCAACTCTTTTTCCAAGGAGAGTTTTAAACAACTGTTTTCTAAACTGTACCTACACCATTACTAGCATGAGTGTCAATTCAGTATTTATTCACAGATGGGGGAATACAAATGACTCTTACCTTTGCCCAGTACCTGAAGGCAATCACTAAAGGTACTACAGTAGGTTCCAGTTTTCCAAGTGTAGCCAAATGGTTTGTTGTCAGACAAGCATTCTCATTCCCTGCACTCACTTTACAAATAAGGCCACTAAAACCAAAAAAGAAACAAAGCAAAAGATCTTGGAGATTTTATAACAGCCATAGTTCAGATGACATCTCATAAAACAGTGTAGTAGAAGGCTATAAGGAAAAACTTCATAGCCTCTCAATGACCCAGTATCTACACTAAAAGAAGCACGGAAAACCAATTTGATTTATGGGTAAGTTCAAAATGCATGCATTATAATTTTCTGAACAGTGTTTTTTCAAGTACAATTCAAATTTAAGTATTTGTTTTTAATAACATCAATTCACTGAAATGAAGTTACAATATGAATTTTCTTCATCAAAAACATCTACCCCTATCAACCCATCAGGAAAGAGTTTCTATGCTGTTTATTGTGCTGTAAATGTTTTTCAAACAGTGAAAGATCAATGTTGCAGCAAATAACTCATAGTATTTCTGTGTCAGTAGCTGGTTTTGGAATGTTTCATGAATCTTAAGTGATATCCATTAAATGGGCAAAATAAAATGTCTTTCACTTGTTCTCAGAATACCAGTGAAGCTAAGAGCCAGATGATCTTGCCATTATAGAAATCCGTAGTTTAATACGGTATCTCTATTACCTATAAGGAAGGAAAGTTTCTGCTTAAGCAGTTATCCCAAATGAAAGGGTAAGGGTACATGCCGGGTGCCATAATGGTTTGAAGGGATTGGGAAATACACAGCTGAGGACAGAACAACCCTTACCCTCTTATTCTAGGCTAGGAATGACTTGCCCATGAGTGTTAGTTTGTGTTTCAAGATCCATGGAACTGTAATAATTTAGTACAGACACGTCATTTTTCAGATGCTGGTACATATAATTTACATTGCTATATACTATTAGAACACACAAAGTGACAACCGAGACCTTTGCTTTTCTCTGCACACCACCACTGGTATTCTAGCATGGAAATCTGCATCAACTTCCGTAAAAGACTCTGGGGGTGGGGAGAAAAAGAAGCAACAGTAAGCATCATGTCGAACTGCATGCAGCTAGAAGAGTACAGATAGAACCTTAACTTCTTAATGAAATTACAAATTCTGAGACAAATAATTCAGTAGAGCTAACAGATGAATCATGTCACTCTTAAAGCAAGTTTTTCATAGGTGATTGGAAGAGTATGGTCTATACTCTATGGCAAGCATGGTGAAGAAACTAAGGGAAAAAAAAAAGGAACTTATCAAATTATATACACAGTAGGTTTAATTAAACAAGTATATTTTGATTAAGTGCTGACTTCAGTAATCCAGACCAATGACATCTGCAAAACAATGTTAGTGTGAAAGATGGGAAAAAGAGCATAATGTCAGTACTGGGCACAAAGAAAATACTGAGGTTTGTTTTTTTTTGTCCCCTGGTAGTGTAGAAATGTTCTAGGTAAGTATAGAACAGGTGAACTGACATGGTATGTCTTCTTGCTTCGCGCTCCTCCACCCCCCCCTTATTCTTTATACAGGTTTCCAAACAAGATTCAGCTATGTTTATCTCAACACTAAAACAGTACAGAAACCACTACAGTTCTTTCTCCAAGTAATGTTCATTGGTCTACACTGTACTTGTTTCTCAATGCCTGTTTCACTGGGTTAGGCAGAGAGGAAACTGTGAAACAATTTTAGATACCCAACACAGAAATCCTGAAGTGACAAGGCTTTCTTGATGTTACATAGCATATGGACACCTAACTTGGAAAAAAAAAATTAAAATGTTGCTTTTGCCATTGATGTACTTCAAACACTTAATGCTCTCTCCTGGAACCTTCTGACTCACAGAAAAAAGCTTTGCACAAGATACTAATACAAACATTGCCTGCTTTCAAAACACAAGAGATCCTAACTACTTTGGTATCTGGGTTTTCATTCCTCCAGTTTTATTGAACAATAATCCCACTCTCGAGGACTGTTAATGGTCATCTGACCAGACAAGAAGATACACATACAATGGGGGTGGCAATGAGAAAAATCTAAATATATACATGTTCAATACATGTTTGGAATCATGCAGTCTGATAAAACATGGCAAGAAAGCAGTAAAGCTACTTTTTGCAATCTGTGTTTAAAAAGATAGTTTCTTTCCCATCTTCTAATTTCTTTGCCTGCATATGCTCGAATTGGTTTGAGTAAGCACTTTTTTCTTTTAAAATCTTAAACTTTACTTGCCTGTATTAGTGCATAGAGATGTATTCAATACCTGAAAAAAAACATGTGTCTGTATGCAGTCATTTGTACATGGCCTCACTGCACTAACAGGCATGTGCATGTAATTATAGGAAAAGAGACCACAATCTGAAAGTACGTTATCAAGTTTCTCATCAAATCAGAAGAGCTTGGAATACTTTCTGTACTCTATCGACATGGCCAATAGAGCAGTCTGGGGAAAGAGATGCCGCATGGTCTACCTTAAGTTTAGTGACATTCACTTATAATGTAGGAAAAAAACCTCTCACTAGGAATTTCTCACAGTAACATTAATAATGGGCTTCAGTGGTCATAAAACTGAGCACCAAGCTAAAGTTAGTTCTGCCAATGAATTATTTCCTGCAGTATTTTTCAGTCTCACATCTTCAAAAAAATTGCATCTGCTCTACCTATTCAGAGGTGGATTTCAACAATATTAAGCAGCAATAATTTAATGGACTGAGAAAGCAGTATATTTTTTTTTCTTCTTACCACTGTTCTGGAGACTTTCTTGCACAAGTAAGAGAACATCAGGTTGAGTCATCTGTCAATAAAAGTAATAAAGCTGTTTTCAGATCTGTCAAAAAGGTGATTTCCCACAACTCTAAAAAAATTTAGAGCATGATCCCTAGGCCACTTCTCTTCCAGAGGGCAGCAAGAAGGAAACAAAAATAACAAGCACTGAGAAAAAACTTCTTGGTCCTTGGCCATTGCTAATTGTATCAAGTATTTTGAATAAATAAAGGCCAAAACACAAAAAAAAAATCCTAGAGTAATTGTAAGGAAAGCTCTTTTTACCTTTATCATAAAGACCCTGCACCATCCCCCAGGAATAACTATCTCTGTGTGATAAAATATGACTGCCATAGTGAGACACAGTGAATCTACCTCACATAAAAGACTGGAATCACAGCATTTTTTATTATATGCATTTCATGAATCTGTATCATTCCTTTTCCCTACGTTTCCATCTATTTCTTAGAGCAAATGCTATATTTTAACTATGAGACTACCTAGTTAAATCAACTACGCAGAAAAAAAAAATTAGGTATGGTATCAAAAGCTTTTCACATGCCTTAATTTCTTTTCAAATTTCAAGAGCATGCATAAAAACTTAAGACTTTAAATTACTTCATATATAAAAAGCTCAAGAAACCCCCAACAATCAAAAACTCCCATCTGTATTAGTGCAGAAACAGGATCATGGGGGTGCCATTTAATCCAGCTGTAAAAGAAGATAAATAATAATCTGTCTCGTAGGACTGAAAGGAGTACAGATGTCTTAGGTTTTTTTCAATTTTTCAGAAGAATGATTCAAAAAACCAAAGTTGTATTATATGGCCAAACCATTACCGGTGTATGAAGCAAGAAATGTTATTTTAAGACCACTTTAATGTTAAAGCTCTGTTTTACCCCACACTGCAAGTTGTATTTGAACGATAATCTACATAAAGGTGCAAACATTCAAATCCACTAAATAAACCAGTCTTACTTACGTTGTCAGGAAACTGGATATCTATGTTTAAATCTGAAGTTTTGAAACCAAATCTGCTATAGGAGGAGCCATACAATCTTAATGAGCACTCTGCAACAAGAAGAATTATACTGTATTTACTCGACACCTATTTTTGAGTCTGTAGCTACTTTATGGCATTGTCAGTAGATTTTAAACCTACATCTCATTTTTCATGGGAAATGAAAACTGGTTTTCCAAAAGCACAGAACTGTTAGTAAATACTGCCACCTTCTGTACTGTTGCTAGTAAAAACTTACTGCAACAGTAACTAATGTCCTGTTCATCACTGCTTTTTACTACAGGCCTGTTTGGTCATGAGCACAATTCTAATTCGATTCTGATACAGGGTTATACTGCCACTTCATGGTGTTCAACAGACTAAGAACTAAACATACTGTTTTACAATTTAGCTAGCCAAGGCTTTTAATTATGTTTTTGCTTTATGAGCTGTTAGTTTTGTTCTTTTTTCCTTTTAAATTGGTATATCCAGCATTTAAAACAAGTTGCAAACAATACCTGGCAGTTTTGGACACAGTAAGTTTTCCATCATTGTTTTAATGTTGAGCCTTTCTTCTACATCTTCATCATTTAAGCCAAACTCCTGCACTACATTTTCAATAGCAACACCAATAGCTTGAATCTGGGAAGGTGTTGGAGGAGGCAGAGCAGTCAGCATCTGTTCTTCTTGCTTTTCCTTTAAAGATAATAAGACTGATGTTTTAATGATTTTCTTGAGTTGCTTGATGAACTAGAACAAATGCCTGCAAAACTCATCCCAAGTAACAGAACCACAGGTTTTCCAGATAATGGAGGTAATTGGAAGCAAGAACTTCAAGAGAGAAACTGTGACAGGTATAGAGGATTAGATGTTCCAGGAGGCTATGCTGACGTGCAGAAATACATATGTGTATTTGGAACACTAAAAAGCAAGTCACTGATTCTTTCATCGCCTATGAAATGGGGAAAGGCAGGAGTTAAAGAGGAAGAAATAGAAAACCTGAAGATACAATTTTGTCCACTTCAAGCTGAGAAAGTAGAAGGAACAGAAGATATTTCATTAAAAAATAGAAAGTAAAATTGAGGTTAAGCTGGAAGTTATTTTAATACTTATGTTTAAAACCAACCTATTTCTCTACATAGATGCAAGTCTGTAATAAGTTCTTAATTTTTACAGTACTTCTGAATTGAAATCTTTATCATGACATATCAGTTACAACTTCTAATTCTGCCATACCAGCTATATTTGCATTCTGCTACTCCTCATTGCTCTGGACTTGATCAAAACTCTGCATTGTTGAAATATGACACAGTTCATACTGTGTACACACACACACTGAAACGTACACTAAGAAGAATACACATAATCAGTCTACAAGAATTATAGAACAGCAAACAGAAGAGTCAATTTGCACTGCTTTTTTATCATATTTTGATCACCAATAACATTACTGAATTATACTTTAAATTAAGACTTGTTTTAATAACAGGTATGAAAAAGTACAAACTAAGTTCCAAACCTGAGGGCAGAAGCAAAGCCCAGATCTCACATTTACTCTTTATACCAGTATCACTAAGTAATAGTTGTTAACAAGATTTAAATATGGCAAAAAATAAATGCAGAGTGATTTTAGAAGCAGCACAGTTTCATTGTCATTGGTAGGGTGAGGACCATTTCGCATTATCTTTATTTTATACTTCTTGTCCTTAACTCACCTTTAGGCTTTTCTTGTGTCTTTTCTCTTTAATATGTTTATGGGCAAAAGCCACCGACTCAATCAAAACATCACACAGTCTGCAGGTGTATTTTGCTGATGGGTAGCTGCGAGGTTGCTAATATAAAGATAGTAAAAAACCTTAAAATATGGAAAGATATTACCTTCATTTCATTCAATTCTCTTGCTACATAACTGAAACACTGTAACTCAGAAACACTCTACTTTAGCTTTACTAGCTTCCTCTTTACAGTCAAAAAGTTTGTGCATCAGATATATTTCCAGAAAAATGATGGTACTGGGTCAATCACACCAACACCAACAGTGGAAAATACCAAATGCTCATGGAAGAATATATTAACTGAACAAACATACAACATAACTTTTCTGGTTCGCTGCCCCAGTATCTAGTATCTTATATTAACTCATAAACTAAAGGAACAGCCTTTTTTTTTGTGCATAAATTGCTGCCAACCAAGATTTATTACAGTAAAAAAACCCAAAGGATAATGAGTTCTCAAGAGAGAGCAGGTTAACAGCACCCTTTTTGCACATTACATCAATACTATAACTAGAGCCTCTAGCTATACTTGAGAGAAATTGCTCAAAGTGTACCCTCTGTACTGTATTTACAAAGAAAAGGAGAGGGCTATACATGTAAAGACAGTGGCACCTTTTTCAGTCTATAAATGCAGTCTTGCTTCAATCGTTCTTCAGCTTGCTGCAACCCTAGAAGTTCTTTTGCCGACAGCACAGATTCATCTATGACTGGACCATCCACTTCATCTTGATCATATTCATCTTTTCTAGATCTTCTTGATCTTCTCAGTTTCTTAAGCTTTTTCATTTCTTATAAAGAGTTATGAGAGCAAATATGTCAACTTCAGAGTACCACACAACACTTTGTTACTGTTTTTCTTAAATTACCATTCTACGTAAGTGTGAGTCAAAGACACAAATCATCTACACTGTATGGTTTTATAACCTGTTCTGTACAAGTCTGATAATAGCAAGAGTGAATATTTATGTCATAAGCTGTAAGATTTCTAGTCCAAGCTACTAAAAAGCATTAATTTCTCCCACTGAAGTCACTGACCTTATCTAGATAGCTTTGGTGAAACAGACAAAAAATAAAACTATAAGCAATGGATTTAACTGCGTAGTTGAAACATGTTTGTATGCCATTGTAATGAAAAGGTAGATTCTTTTGGAATATATCCAAAGATCTCAGGGTGCCTGGTCAGACTTAGGTAAACCAACAGGCTAGAAAGTGAAATATCACAGAATTAGTGAGTGTGAATGATTTGTAAGAGCTAACAGCACTACAATACAGTACTGTGTCCTGGGTTTGACATGGGTAATTTTCTTTGTAGCAGCTGGTGCAGTGCTGTGTTTGGGAGTTGGGATGAGAGTAGTGCTGATAACACTGATGTTTTAGTTGCTGCCAAGCAGTCAAGGACTTTTCAGCTTCTCATACTGCCCTGCCAACAAGAGTGCAGTTAGCACCCAAGAAGCTGGGAAGGGAAACACAGCCAAGACAGGTGACCCAAACTGGCCAAAGGGATATTCCATACCATATGATGTCATGCTCAATATATAACTGGGGTGGTGGTGGTGTTCCCCAAGAGGTGGCATAACTCAGGAACTAAATGACCATCAGCTTCAGGTAGTGAGAAACTGTGTTCTGAATCATTTGTTTTGGGGAGATCGTGCTTGACTAGTCTCATAGCCTTCTATGATCTCATCACCGGCTGGGTAGATGGAGGGAGAGCAGTGGATGTCATCTACCTTGACTTCAGCAAGGCTTTGATACTGTCTCCCATGACATCCTGATAGCAAAGCTGAGAGAGCATGGGATAGATGAGTGGACAGGGAGGTGGGCTGAGAACTGGCTGTCGGACCGAGCTCAGAGGGTGGTGATCAGTGGAGCAGAATCTGACTGGAGACCTGTGACCAGCGGTGTTCCCCAGGGCTCAGTGTTGGGTCCAGTCCTGTTTAATATCTTCATTGACGACCTTGATGAGGGAATAGCATCCACCCTCAGCAAGTACCCGATGATACAAAGCTGGGAGGAGTGGCTGACACGCAGAAACACTGCGCTGCCATCCAGAGAGACCTGGACAGGCTGGAGAGCTGGGCAGGGAGAAACCAAATGAGGTTCAACAAAAGCAAGTGTAGAGTCTTGCACCTGGGAAGGAATAACCATTCTTATCAGTGCAGGCTGGGGGATGACCTGCTGGAGAAGAGCTCTGTGGAGATGGACATGGGGGTCCTGGTTGACAACAGGTTGGCCATGAGCCAGCAGTGTGCCCTGGTGGCTAAGAGAGCCAACAGGATCCTGGGGTGCATCAGGAGGAGTGTGGCCAGCAGGTCAAAGGAGGTGATCCTCCCCCTCTACTCTGGCCTGGTCAGGCCCCACCTGGGGTATTGTGTCCAGTTCTGGGCTCCCTGGTATAAAAAGGACAGGGAACTCCTTGAGAGAGTCCAAAGAAGGGCTACAAAGATTAAGGGCCTGGAGCATCTCCCCTATGAGGAAAGGCTGAGTGAGTTGGGACTGTTCAGTCTTGAGAAAAGAAGACTAAGGGGGGACCTTATTAATGTTTATAAATATCTCAAGTGTGGGACACAGGGGGAAATGGCCATCCCCTTTTCAGTGGTCTGTGGAGACAGGACAAGGGGCAATGGCTGCAAGTTGGAGCACAGGAAGTTCCACACCAACAGGCAGAACATTTTCACAGTGAGGGTGACAGAGCCCTGGGACAGGCTGCCCAGGGAGGTGGTGGAGTCTCCTTCTCTGGAGATATTCAAGACCCGTCTGGACACCTCTCTGTGCAATATGAGCTGGGGAGCTGCTTTGGCAGGGGGGTTGGATATGATGATCTCTCGAGGTCCCTTCCAACCCCTACAATTCTGTGGTTCTGTTTTGTTTATTTTTTTACCACTAATATTATAGTTATTATTTTCCTTTATGCCCTATTAAGCTACCTTTATTTCAACCCATAAGTTTTATCTTTTTCTTTTTTTTTTCCTTTTCAATTCTCTCCACCGTCCCACTGAGGGGAAAGAAGTGAATGAATGGCTGTAAGACTGTTTTAGTTGTCAGCTGGATTAAACCATGATGCATTATTATCATTAGTAATAACTGCCTGTTAATGTAATTTGCTTCTCAATTAAACCACCATATGGATCAGCACCACCTTCACATTTTTAAAAAGAAAAGTAAAAAACCCACAACAAACCCCTATTTGGTATGTAAGTCAATAAATAATTAATGTGGTAACTATTTGCACAGATTGCATAATAGAGATATGAAATGGCAGCATAAATATCCTTAAAAGCAAAAGTTTTAAAACCAATTAATGTAAATACCACTTTTAAGCAAACTTTGTCATCATTTTGAAACAGGAACTGCTGCTGGTCCACAGGATACCTGTAAAAATTATCTCAGGAATGAATACACAGAGGCTTGATTCTCACAAATGACTTCAGATCACATCTTACCTTTCACTTCAACAGCTACACAGGGCAGCCAGGGGCACAGAATTTCTAAAGTTCCCTGCTTCTGAGAATGTTAATGTGACTTCCTTCAACTCCAAGACCCTCATCACAACATGAAGTTTTAATTTATATAATTATAAAACCCAACCAACCCCCAAACAACAAAACTAATAATCTACCAAATAAATTTACAGGACCAATACAAGAATGGTAAAATAATTTATTTCAGCAGCAGCATAAGTTTCTGCTGGAATAAAGAGAATTAAGGCTTAATAGGCTGCAGGAACAGTACTCCAAATGAAGCCCCAAGGAGCAGAAACAGACGTGTCTGTCTCTGAGCGTTAGACTCCCTTTCCCATTATGACTTTCCTGCTCAAACTCCTGAGGCCTGCCACAGTTGTTTCACTATTTTACTGATCAGAGTAGACAGAACTTGGAGAAAAATCTCTATTAAATTAATGTCTTTGCAGGAAAGCTTGTGACAACTACCTATCTGCCAATTATTTCTGTCATCACTAAGTACCTTTAAACAATTACAAAGTAAATAAGTATTTCTAATATTTGGTAGTTACAGTAGTAACAACCAAATGATAGGTTAATGACTAAATAGATTACTAAGGGGAAATTAAAGTTAAAGCTCCTGCAGAAAAATCAGGGTTTTGGATTTTGTAGGTAAGTAAAAAAAAGGCATAAAGGAAAGGGACAGCTGCATAAAACACTCAAAGTAAAAGCATTATGCTAAAAGAAAAATCTTTACTAATTGTTTTCTACTTGACATAGAATTAGAGCTTTTGAAGGGGTGTCAATAGGTGAGCTATGCCATGCCTGTGGATTGCAGCAGCATGAAATTAATTTTGTCAGTCCTGAGCAATGGTCACCTAACCTGTTCTTAAAGGCCTTCGGGTACATACTCCATGAGCTGTCCAGACAACCTCTGCAGTACTTCACTAGCTCTACCATTAGAAACTTGCACTTTATCTGTGTCTTTCTTGCTCATTTTTAAGCCATTGTTTTGTGTCCCATCTATTATACAGATTAATAAATCATTTTTTTAAACACTTTTCTAGATAGCTGAAGACTTATCGTGCCTCTCTACCCTTTCCTTTTGCAGAAAGATTAGGGATTGCTAACAGTTTGTAAAGTTTCTGTTTTCTTTGTGCTCTGGCGTTCTTCTTCCTATTCTCTGGACTGCTTCCACTTCATTCAAGTGGGGTGCCAAAGCTGGACAGAATACTGAAAATGAGTTTTTCTGAAAAAATACTGTTTTTAAACAACTTTTCGCCCTTTATTTGTACAGTTGACATTCTTACTTTAACAGTAGCATTTACACCACTTTGGTATTTCATCCTCCATGTAGGTCATTTCTCCAATTCTGCAGTTATTCTAATTGACCTTCCTATTGTTTTGACAAAAAATCCCACCCACTTCGGTAAGTACTTTCTGAGTAGTTATCTAATTAGCACTGAAAGTCTTTTGTATTAATTTAATCTACAGAATTTCCCTCTAGCTTACTTACAGGACTGTCATGCTGCAATACAGTTGCCAGTTAGCAATGTATGACAGGAGAAAAAAAATTTTTTTTGCTTTAACTCAAGTGTTTTTCTTTTCAGTAACACAGAGAGAAAGCTACTTTACTGGATAGCTATGTAAAAACAAACATCTTGGTTACCATAGTTTCCTTTCTGCATGTCTGGCGCATCTTCACTCATAAAATCTTCCTGGAGCTGTCGTCTTACACTTCTGTTTCCAGCACCTTCGGTATCATGAAGAGAGTCCTTTCTCATCCTGGTATGCACAGGAACCCAGGCAACAGATCTTACCTCTCTCCAGCTGTCAGAAGTACCACGGCAGTCATCAGATACCCACTTTCTCACTTGGTCTCTTTGGTTATCATTTAACTTTGACCCTTGACTGTAAGTTGTGTTTTTAAGGAAGTTTGGGCTACTCAAACCACTACGTGGCCCTCGCCTGGGACTGCTTGTGTAGTGACCAGGTATTCGCTTTTTCTTTTGAAGGCTGGTATCTCTTTTATTGCTATGGCCATTTCCATATTCATCCATGACTCTGTAATCTTTCCTCAAGGGACTGCCTCTTAACTCTTCTTGATGTAAAATTCCTTGCTCCTTATTTTGTTTGTCAGTACAAGGTTTTGCAGCATCTCCCATCATTATTGCTGTACAAATTAGCGATTCCCACCTAGAAATTAAAAAGTTCAAAATTGTATTTAAAAAGTAGAGTGATAAAGACTGGTTATTCTCTGTTACAGAAATCTCAAAGTACTGTCTCTGTAATATCATCAAGCCACAAAAGTATTGGTGGCAAGCAGAGTTTGCACCACCCAAACAAAAGGCAGTTCAAAACCCAGCTAGGTTTACTCATTTAAAACATCTAACCACCTATGGGTGGTTCACAAAATGCAGAGAAAGCCTATGGCTTTTTTAGACACTAAGGTATAGACACCTTCAGGACAGATCAAGAGTCCACATCAAGGTCTCAAGCACAGTACAGGGAAACTTTTCAAGAATGACCGAAGGAACTAACATGCAGAGTAATATAGGACACCCTAATAAGGATGGCTCCAAAGCCATTCTACATCACCTGATTATTCCCCACAGTAGGCACTGTCTCACCTCACCTTACTAAGAATGAGACTTTTCATTAGAGGAGAGGGGGCTGTAGAAATTGAGTAGCACTCCCATCTGTCCAGCAAATATGATATGATTAAGAAACAATGTTGCATCTCCTACTGCACTCTGCACCTGTTACCTAGAGAAGCATTCTGAGATCTCCTATTGAGCTCTGGTAATTTCATATGAAGTTAGTATTCTCTAAAATATCCGGGCTACCAATTTGCCCTCCCTGCCCACTTGGTCGCATCCATAGAATCATACAACTCTTGGTTGTAAGGGACCCATTAGATCATAAAGTTCAACCATCACCTTAATGTACCAATTACCACTAACCCATGCCCCTCAGTATGGTGGTTTAGCCCTGGCTGGAGGCCAGATGCCCACCAAAGTCAATCTATCACTCCCCTTTTTCTTTGGACAGGGGAGAAAATATATTTTGAGAGGTTTAGGAGTCAAGAAGGCAGCTGGTGAAGAGTAAAGATAAGGACAGGGAGAGATCATCCTGTAATCAATGATATGGGCAAAACAGACTCAGAGTGAAGGAAAGAAAACTATCTAATTTATTACACTACACACACAGTGAAACCAGAGTTGGGTAATGAGAAGCACAACCAGATCTTAAAGCATCTTCCCCACCCCTCCCTTCTTAGCAAACTTCACTTTAGTCATGATTTCACTCCCTTCTTACCCCCCATTGTGGCACAGGGAGCGGCAGGGACTGGGAAAATGGGGGCTTAGGTCAGTTCCTTGCAAGTTGGTTTCCTTCTTGGCTGGGACACACACAACACACGGGACGGGACATTCATTCCACACCCTCCCCCTGCTGCACTGTGGGGTCACAGCCACGGGACACAGTCCTCCATGAACTTCTCCAATGTGAGTCCTTTCCCACTGGGCTTTAGGTCTTCACCAGCTGCCCCAACATGGGTCACTGCTATGGCAGGCAGTCATAAATCACAATGTCTCAGTCCCAGTCCTCCACGGGGTCACCAGACTCCCCCCAGCAAACCTGTTCCAGCACAAATCTCTCTCTTGCTCATCTCTGTGTCTCTGTCTCTCTCCGTGGGCTGCAAGTGCTTGCAGGGGCTTGCTCCAGCACAGGTCACAGCATCTCCTGTCTGTCTCCACCTGCTCCATCCAGCATGGGGACTCTCCCCTGGCTGCAGGTGGGGTCTCAGCCTTTTCCATGGGCTGCGGCGGGACACCCGCTCCACCACAGGTTTCCCCACAGCCTACAGGGGCATCATTCTCTCTGGCACCTTGGGCACCTTCTCCCTCCACTCCCCAGCCTTGGTGTCTGCACAGCTCCTTACATCTCCTCACTCCCTTCTCTGGTGGCAAAAGGCAGCTGCTTGCTGGTTGGGGTTTTTTTTTCCTCCTAAATGTGATTCCCAGGGGCGCTGTGACCATCGCCGATTGGCTCGGCCCTGGTCAGCAGCAACTCTGGCCTTGAATGGCCGATGTTTCCTTTCTGGGGCCTGCAGAGAGCTTCTAGCTGCTTCTTGCAGCAGTCATTTTCTGCAGCCCCCATTCTCTCACAGCACCTAGCTACACAAAACTGTGACACTCAGCACTACATCTAACTGTCTTTTAAATACCTCCAGCGATGGAGACTCCACCACTTGCTTGGGTAGCCCATTCCAATGCCTAACAACGCTCTCTGTCAAGTAGTTTTTCCTAATATCCAATCTAAATCTCCCCAGGCATAACTTGATGCTATTTCCTCTTGTCCCATTACTTGTCACTAGGGAGAAATGGTCAGCCTGCACCTCTCCACAACCTCCTTTCAGGTTGAGAGCAATTAGATCTCACTTCAACCTCCTCTTCTCCAGTTCCCGCAGCCGCTCCTCATAACATTTATTCTCCAGTGCCCTTACCAGCCTTGTCACCCTTCTCTGGACACACCTTGATGCCTTTTCTGTAGCAATGGGCCCAAAATGGAACACAGTACTCAAAGAGGAAGCTCATCAGCACTGAGTACATGTTCTTGTTGCAAAAGATTTCCAGGGAGCTACAACTCTGATGTCAGCATAAACCCCATGCCGATTGTGAAAGAGGGAGTTACCTGGAGGAGACTGACTAAACACACATAAACAGCAGTGGTCACATCAACACTGACCACTGTATGATTTAAAAAACAGCCACAGAAAAAAAAGCTTTCCTCTTTCAGAAGACACGTACGTGCTTAAGGATGCAGGGAGGGCTGAGGGGCATTTACGAGCACTTAAACAGCAGGAAATGCCCTTCTGGTGCCTTTAATATGGGACTAGAGTACCTGTGTGGTGGCTTAGCCCTGACTGAAGGCCACATGCCCACCAAAGTCAGTCTATTACTCCCCTTCTTAGTTGGACAGGGGAGAAAATATATATTAAGAGGCTCAGGAGTCAAAATAAGGACAGGGAGAGATCATTCTGTCATCAAAGATGTGGGCAAAACAGACTCAACACAAAGTGAAGAAGAGAGAAACTACCTAATTTATTACACTACACTACAAAGAATAGTGAAACTGGAGTTGGGAGCACAACCAGATCTTAAAACACTTTCCCCCCACCACTCCCTTCTTAGCAGATTTTAGTCAAGATTTTGCTCCCTTCTTCCCCCCCTGTTCACAGTACAGGGGGGGCAGGGACTGGGGAAAATGGGGTTCTCGGTAGCAACTTCCCCCCACCCCTCCATTCTAAGCAGACCTGCCTTTAGCCATGATTTTGCTCCCCTTCTTCCTCCCACTCGCAGCACAGGGGAGCAGGGACTGGGAAAAAATGGGGTTCTCTGTTACTTCTTCATGAGCTGTTTTTCTTTTCCAGATCTTAAAACACCTCTAACCTCACCCCCCACTCCCTTCTTCGCAGACTTCACTCTAGTCATGATTTCACTCCCTTCTTCCCCCTGATCGCAGCACAGGGGGGCAGGGACTGGGAGATGGGGGCTTCGGTCAATCCGTTGCAAGTTGGTTTCCTTCTCAGCCAGGGTGGGGGGCATTCATTCCACACCCTCCCCCTGCTGCACCATGGGGTCCCACCCAGGGAAATTATTTTAATTTCTGCAGACCCCAAAGGCACCCTTCAGCATCTGCTTCCTACAGGCTTCAGGTTTTTGGTGTTTATCGCCCTCTTAAGCAGAAGGGGGGTATTTTGGATCTTACACAAGTCACAAAACAAGTAGGATTCCAATCCTACAGGCCAGAATCCACAGCCAGATACATATACAGCTACGGAGATGCACCTTATTCCAGCCAAGAGCCAAAAGAAGAGTTTGACATGCACAAAATTAATTTGTTTCCTATTTCAGGAAAGAAACTGCTGTCAAACCTGAATTTCGAATGACTTGAGACCAGTTTGTTTTAGAGTCATCCCTAGAAGCAACACCCGCAGCGAGTCACCAGCCTGGATGACGACACACACCCTGCACTGGAAGGGAGTCAAAGTTTACACTCGCTTCTGGCTCCCAATCACGACACGAGGTGCTGGTCTGACGTGGGGGTGGTGAGTGGCCCCGCAGGCAAACGCCGTCCCCGGCTGCCCGGCTGCTGGCCCCCCGGGACCAGAAGCAGCAAGCAGCGCCGGTCAACTTGCCGACGGGACACAGACAGCGATGTTCCGATACCGGCTTCTCCCAGCACCACGCAGTAAACACGCTCGGTGCCCTGCGACTCCCTCGCTCCCAAGCGGCGGCCCTCGGCCCCCTCCTTCCAGCCTTCCCACGGGCTGGCGAAGCCCCCCCCTCCGCCCCCCCCCCGCCCCCCTCCGAGGGAAAGGCAGGGTGCGAGGGGGAGACACACAGCCAGACGGTACAGGGCCGCGGCGGGGGCTGTGGCGCAGCGGCCCCCCGCCCCGCGGTCCCCCGCCCCGCCGCCTCAGCCGAGCCGCCCGCGGGCGGAGGGGGGGGGCGGCGGGCCTCGGCCCCGGCCCGGGGTGGCGGAGGAAGGCGCAGCAGCGTGCGACTCCAAGAGAACACCGGGAAACACCGCCCGCTGCCGGCGAACACCTCACCCGGCTGCCGGCCGCCACCCGCCGAGAGAAGGGCACTCACCGGCCGCCGACGGCCTGCCTCCTACCGCCGCCCCGCCATTGTGCCGCTCCGGAAGAAGCGCCGGTCCCTCCGCGCGTCCGACCCGCGCGGGTCTTCCGGCAGCCCGGCGCCACCCTCCGCAGCCCGCCGGGGCGTGGCTACGGCCGGGCGAGCCTGGGCCTTTATGAGTGGACTGGGAGGTCGAGGTGCGGCTCGGTGCCGGCTGTGGGCGGGAGCGACCTGCGAGCCAGCGCTGGGGCTGCCCCTCGGCCCCCCCCGCCTCGCCGCCGAGCGGGGAGGGCAGGGCGGGAGCGGCGTGGGGCTGCCGGTGGAGAGGGTGTTATGCCATGGCCGGCCCTGACAGCGCAGGAGTGGAAGGCGCTTCCCCACAGCCGGGAGAACCCGGCAATTAGTGTTCGGTGGAAGCCAGCTAAATTAGAGAGGGGTGGTGTGGCGTGTGGACGGCCGTCATCCTCTCAGAAACGCGATGGTGAATAGCTGGATGGGTCTGAGCAGTCGCGGGAGCGGCGCTACTGCGGAGTAATCGCTGAACGCGGTGTCGGCTTTGCTTACCCGCGGGAGGGCTGGACCCCTCCTTGCCCTGCCGCTGCCCCCCGAGCCCGGTGCTGGACAGGCCGTGCGTCTCGTCACACTGGCCACCCCCGTGGAAGCAGCTGATGTTCAGAGCCAGCCACACAGGCCGGAGCAGAAACACGGCTTACGGGGAGCGGGAAGACCTGGGGCAGGTGGGGACGTGGGCACAGACTGGGTTACCCGCAGACAAAAAAGTTACCACTAAAGAACCCTTCTTCTTGAACTGATCTGTGTACTTGCACTTGCCCAGCCTTACTTCTTCGAGCTTCCTGCTGTTTCTGTGTGCCCTGTTCATCATGCTGCGTGCTGTAAGAGGGTCTCTTCCCACAGCTCTTCTGCGTTCATCAGTGAACAGGGCATACTTTTTCTCATTTTCTGGCCGTTCATTATACAGAGGGGCCTCTTCAGCACGTGTTACCTCCTCCCCTGCTGATATTCCAAAATCTTCGCCTTCTGGCCAGTCTGTGATCACTCCCAGGATTCCTGGCCGATTGGGGTTTCCTATTCAAGCCCACTGCTTGATAAGTGCAACCCATTTGCTCCATGTAGCATCAGTGGCATAGTGCATGGATGGGGCTTTTCCTTTGAACATCCAGCCCAGCACTGGCAGTGGAGGTGCCAGAAGGAGCTGGGCTTCACTCCCAATCACTTCTGAAGTGACTTGAACCCCTTCATATGCAGCTAGTATTTCCTTTTCTGTTGGTGTGTACCGGGCCTCGGACCCTCTGTAGCCCCAACTCTAAAACCCCAGAGGTCGACCTTGAATCTCCCCTGGTGCTTTCTGCCAGAAATCCCAGGAAGGGCCATTCTCCCTGGCTGTGGTGTAGGGCATGTTCTTTACACCTGGCCCTGTCCGGACAGGTCCAAGGGCTACAGCATGGACTGTCTCCTGTTTGATCTGTTCAAAAGCTGGTCATTCTTCAGGGCCTCACTGGAAATCATTCTTTTTTGGGGTTACATGATAGAGAGGACTGACAATGAGACTATAGTTAGGGATATGCATTCACCAGAAACCCACAGTGCCTAAGAAAGCTTGTGTCCTTTTTGTTGGTTGAAGGAGACACTGCTGCTAATTTATTAATAACGTCCACGGGGATCCGATGATGCCCATATTGCCATTTCATTCCTAAAAATTGGATTTTCTGAGCAAGTACCTTAACCTTATTTTGTCTGATGGCAAAACCAGCTTTTAGCAGAATCTCAATTATTTTTTTTCTTTTCTCAAAAACGTCATCTGCAGTGTTGCCTCATACAGTGATATAATCACAGAATCAAAAGGTTGGAAAAGACCTTTGAAGATCATCAAGTCCAACCATTCCCATCCTATGCTAAACCATATCCCTAAGTACCTCATCAACCCTTTTTTTGAACACATCCAGAGAAGGTGACTCAACCCCCTCCCTGGGCAGCCTGTTCCAGGCCCTAACAACTCTTTCAGTAAAAAATATTTTTCTAACATCCAATCTGAACCTGCCCTGGCACAGCTTCATGCCATTTCCCCTTGTCCTGTCTCCTGTCACCTGGCTGAAGAGACCATCGCCCACCTCTCTACAACCTCCCTTCAGGTAGTTGTAGGTGGTGATAAGGTCTCCCCTCAGCCTCCTCTTCTCCAAGCTAAACAGCCCCAGCTCCCTCAGCCGCTCCTCATGGGATTTGCCCTCCAACCCCTTCACCAGCCTGGTTGCCCTTCTCTGCACTTTCTCGAGGACCTCAATGTCCATTTTATTGTGGGGAGCCCAGAAGTGCACACAGTACTCAAGCTGTGGCCTCACCAGTGCCGAGTACAGGGCCACAATTAGCTCCCTAGACCTACTGGCCACACTGTATTTGATACAAGCCAGGATGCCATTGGCCTTCTTGGCTGCCTGGGCACACTGCTGGCTCACACTCAGTCAAGCAGTCAACCAACACTCCCAGGTCCTTCTCTGCCTGACAGCTCTCCAGACAGTCTCCCCCAAGCCTGTAGCACTGCATGGGGTTGTTATGTCCCATGTGCAGCACTCGGCTCTTGGCCTTGTTCAACTTCATCCCGTTGGCCTCAGCCCATCGGTCCAGTCTGTTCAGATCCCTCTGGAAAGCCTCCCTACCCTGGGGCAGATCAACACTTCCTCCCAGTTTAGTGCCATCTGCAATGCACTGCAGGTGCTCTGGGGCTTCACCCTGCTCTAATGCAGACTGGATCAGTCCATGGCAGATGGTGGGGCTGTTTTTCCACACCTGGGGCAGTTGATTCCAGGGTACTGGATTCCCTTCCAAGTGAAAGCAGATTGTGGCCTGCACTCTACCACCAAGGGAATCGAGAAAATAGCATTTGCAATGTCAGTCATGCCATACCACTTGGCTGCTTTTGACTCCAGTTGATACTGGAGTTCCAGCATGTCCAGCACTGCAGTGCTCATAGGCAGCATTACTTCATTCAGGCCACAATAATCCACTGCCAGCCTCCACTCTCCATTGGACTTCTTCACTGGCCAGATTGGACTATTGAACAGGGAGCAGATTCTACCAATCACTCCCTGTCTCCTTCACTGGAGATATTCAAGACCCGCCTGGACGCCTATCTGAGTGATATGTCCCAGGGAGCTGCTTTGGCAGGGGGGTTGGACTTGATGATCTCTCGAGGTCCCTTCCAACCCCTACAATTCTATGATTCTATGACTCTCCAATTGATGAATCAGTTTCTGAATAGGAATCTGGGAGTCTCTGTTGGTGTGATATTGTCTTCTATGCACCGTCATGGTAGCAAGTGGTACGCGCTGTTCTTCAACCTTTAGCAGCCCCACAACAGAAGGGTCTTCTGACAATCCAGGCAGAAGAGACAGTTGTTCAGTTGCTTCTGTCTCTAAAGCAGCTATTCCAAAAGCCCACCGGTACCCTTTTGGGTCTTCCAAGTCCCCTCTCTGTAGGAAGTCTATGCCCAGGATGCACAGAGCCTCTGGGCCAGTCACAATGGGGTGCTTTTCCCAGTCATTCCCAGTTAGACACACTTCAGCTTCCAGTAGAGTCAACTGCTGGGTTTCCCCTGTCACTCCAGAAATATATATAGGCTCAGACTCTTCATAGTTCAATGGTATTAAAGCACACCGGGCATCAGTGTCTACTAATGCTTGGTGCTCTTGTGGATCTGATGTGCCAGGTGACAGCCCAGTAGATCCTGTTATCCTTTACCTCCACCTGGCTGAAAGGCAGGGCTCTTCTAATCTCGCTCATTGTATTTGCTGTTTACTACTCTCAAGGAGGACTTAGAGATCCCTTCAAGAGGGTCACAGGTACAATGACAATTACACAGCCTGGTGGGCTGTCTACTGGAAACTGGCGCAGCATTTTTCTTCAAGGAATCTTTTTTAGCTGTTTTTCCTCGCAGTTCATTCACTCTGGTTTGGAGGCCTGAGGTGGATTTCCTCACCTTATCCCACCTCCTCATGTCTTCATCATAGTCATGCAGGTAGAACCAAAGGATGACTTGTGGGGTGTAGCTTTTATTAGCTCTTTCTGAAACAGAGGAACACCTCCTTCTGATAGCTGAAATCATAGTCTGTACAGGTGGGCAGTAGGACATAACCTCTTTGAGTTGCCAGACCTCTCAGGATAACTTCTCCACGGTTGATACAAGGCAGGAAGAGAGGCTTTCTTCGAATAGATGGAGTCAGCCAGCCACCTCATCCACTGTTGGTGCATCTTCCTTTCCCCAGTCTAGTATGGCCAGTGAGTTAGTCTATGATGCTGGTGCACTTCGCACAAACTTGTGCCACATGGGTTGGGAACACAGGACTTCATCAGAAAGGTGAGCAGCTGTGAGTGATCATAATAGACCATTTTTCACACAGCTAACTCCCTCACATACTGAATACCCCACTCCATGGGTGTCTATTTGCCTGGTCGACACACAACATCTTCAATGAACAGGTACCTTTCCCTTACACTAGACAGGAGTTGCCTCCAGAGGGTGAGGGCTTGGGACTTCTTTCCAATCGCCTTGTCAGTGCCGCCTTCTCTCGACAGGGATCCCAGCTGCCTGGCCTCCCTGCCCTCTCATTCCAGCTGCTGTCTCCGTTATCCCAGCATCGGAGTAGCCAAGTGATAATGTGCTCTCCTGGGAGGTGGCTGAAATCTTCTCTCATGCCTCTTAGCTCACTCAGAGACAAGGATCGTGTTACATCCTCTGGTATCGCCTCTTCTTCAGGGTCTTGTGATGGTCCTGCTTCATCATCATCATCATCTCTCACAATGCCGACTGATTTCTTAGTGTATTTCTTCTTCGGTATAGGTGTGACAGGTACTGGTTGGCTTCCTGAACTCCACTACATAGTCGGCCTCTGAGCTCTGAGTAGCTGCAGCGCTGCTTGTGGGGACTGGAGGAACTGCAGTCTCTGAAGTTGGAGTAGCCCTAGTGCTTCTCAGAGTGGAGAAGCTGCACTCTGACGTCTGAGTAGCTACAGTCCT
This sequence comes from Gallinula chloropus, assembly GCF_964237585.1. NCBI lineage: Eukaryota > Metazoa > Chordata > Aves > Gruiformes > Rallidae > Gallinula > Gallinula chloropus. The sequence goes on from NC_140089.1 coordinate 44,605,742, forward strand.
TGTTGTAGGGGTTCTTTCTGGCTCAGATACAGTCTCAGCTTTTGAGGTTTGGGTAGCCACAGAGTCTACAGATTTCTTTTCCTTGTCTAGACATTTGCTTGTACTATCCCATGAACTGTGCCACCCCCGAAAATTCAGACCCACGGAAAACCTCCTGGCAATATTCTTAAACCGATTTCTTGTAACACTTAAAACTTGAAGAACATTCAGGAGAGCAAGGAACAGATACATGCTAGTCTGAACATCCCAGGGAAAACCAAAGTTCTCAAAGGCTGTTGTAACAAGTCTGAAGGAAGAAGGGGATGAGGAAGCATATCCCCCTTTCTTCCCCTTGAATTGAGTGACCTTGTTAAATGAAGCTATGTGGCCCAAGAGTTGGAAGTGACAGAAATGCCACATATAGCTACTCTCCAAGGATGACAAACAGAGGTAATATCTTGTCATAAATTAGCATCGCACAGTACAACACAATTAAGAGCCAGACTACCCTTCTTGAGGTGAGAAAAGGTGATAAAAGCTGAGTAGGAATTACATAAAGTGGGTGTGGGTTCACAAACCAAAGCCATGGGAACAGGCAAAACATCATTGTTACCATCACTTCTTTGATTGACACGATAAACATTTTATCACAGCTTTTTAACACAACTAAGTCAGACTTTACCATTATCCCAACTCTTCGAGCCCCACATTGGGTGCCAAGAAAGGACTGTGGTGGTTTAGCCCTGGCTACAGGCCAAATGCCCACCAGAGCCACTCACTCACTCCTGGAGGAGAAACAGGCAGTGCCTCCATGGGTTGGGATAAGGACAGTTTACTGCCAAAAATCTCTGTGAACATAGAACAATAATGGCTAGTTACACTCACACCCAGTGCTAACACAGAGTACCTTACCAGCCCAAGGATTACAGAAGGCTGCCTGACGGCAAGGACCAACCACCACACCCACACTCCAACTGTCCCAGAGGCCAATGGCACCTACCCTTCCCCAACCACTACTTTTATAGGGAAGTGGTGTCAGGTGGTGTGGAAAGCAGCCCTGGCTAAGTTAGCTCACCTGTGTTAGCTGATTGGGGAGCTTAACCCTGGCCTGGCCAGAACCAGGACACCTTCACCAGCCAGCTGGGTGACCTTGTCTTAAAAGGAAATCGGATTGGATAGACAGGGCCTTCCTCTCCTGAACCCATGTTGGCTGTGACCAAGGACTGCATTCCCACTATTAATTTCTCCATAGTGATACCAGGCACTGAGGTGAGACTGACAGGCCTCTAATTACCAGGGACTTATTTCCTGTTCCAATCCAGAATTCTTTAGTAAAATGTGCACAAGTATACAAGCCAAATAATAGAGGTTTCCCACAATTACTTATAGCACTGGAGTGGTTTGATCCTGGCTGGAGGCCAGATGCCCACCAAAGCCGCTCTATCACTCCCCAATTTCAGCTGGATAGAGGAGAAAATACACATTGATGGGCTTAGGAGTCAAGATAAGGACAGAGAGGGATCATTCCACAATTAGTGTCACAGGCAAAACAGACTTCAAACAAAATAAAGGAAAGAAACTCTCTGATTTATTACAGTACACTGCACACCCAAAGAAACCAGAGTCAGGAAATGAGAAGTGTGACCAGGTCGTAAAGCACCTTCCCCCACCCCTCACCTCTTAGCAGACTTCACTTTAGTCAGGATTTTGCTCCCTTCTTCCCCCCCACATTGTGGCACAGAGAGGGCAGAGAATGGGGGAATGGGGGTTTTGAACAGTTTCTCATGAGTTATTTTCCTTCTTACTCTAGGGGAATGCATTCCTCATACCCTTCCCTTGCTGCATCGTGGGGTTCCACCAACAGGAGACAGTCCTCCACTAACTTCTCTGTGAGACCTTTCTGTTGGGGCTTCAGCTCCTGTTGCAGTTTTGCATAGCTGGGTGCTGAGGGAGACTGGGGGCTGCAGAAAATGGCTGCTGTGAGAAGCAGCTGGAATTCTCTCGGCTGTGGTCACAGCGCCCCTGGGAATCACATTTAGGAGGAAAAAAAACCCCAACCGGCAAGCAGCTGCATTTTGCCTCAGAGAAGGGAGTGAGGAGATGTAAGGAGCTGTGCAGGCACCAAGGCTGGGGAGGGGAGGGAGAAGGTGGCCCAGGTGCCAGAGAGAATGATGCCCCTGTAGCCTGTGGGGAAACCTGTGGTGGAACGGGTGTCCCCCCGCAGCCCTTGGAAAAGGCTGAGACCCCACCTGAAGCCTGTGGAGAGTCCCCACGCTGGATGGAGCAGGCGGAGACAGACAGGAGATGCTGTGACCTGTGCTGGAGTAAGCCCCTGCCAGCACTTGCAGCCCATGGAGAGAGACAGAGACACAGAGATGAGCAAGAGAGATATTTGCGCTGGAACAGGTTTGCTGGGGGGAGGCTGGTGACCCTGTGGAGGACTGGGACTGAGACATTGTGATTTATGACTGCCTGCCATAGCAGTGACCCATGTTGGGGCAGCTGGTGAAGACCTAAAGCCCTGTAGAAAAGGACTCACAGTGGAGAAGTTCATGGAGGACTGTGTCCCGTGGCTGTGACCCCACAGTGCAGCAGAGGGAGGGTGTGGAATGAATGCCTCCCTCCCAGTCTGTTCAGACCCCTCTGAAGAGCCTCCCTACCCTCAGGCAGATCAACACTTCCTCCTAGTTTAGGGTCATCTGCAAACTTACTGAGGGAGCATTCAATCCCTTCATTGAGGTCATTGATAAAGGTGTTGAACAAAATGGGACCCAAGACTGAGCCCTGGGGGACACCACTCGTGACCGGCCTCCAGCTGGATTTGGTTCCATTTACCACCACCCTTTGGGCCCGTCCAGCCAGCCATTTTTTGACCCAGCTGAGGGTCCACCTGTCTAGGCCAGTGGCAGCCAGTTTCTCAGTCAGAATGCTGTGAGAAACCGTGTCAAAGGCTTTCCTGAAGTCCAGGTAGAGCACATCCACTGCCTTCCCCGTGTCCATTAAGTGGGTCACCTTGTCATAGAAGGTGATCAGGTTAGTTTGACAGGATCTACCTTTTGTAAACCCATGTTGACTAGGCCTGATCCCCTGGCCATCACGCATGTGCTGCATGACAGCTCCCAAGATGACCCTCTCCATGATCTTCCCAGGACTGAGGTCAGACTGACAGGCCTGTAGTTCCCCGGATCCTCCTTCTGGCCCTTCTTATATACGGGTGTCACATCTGCCAGCCTCCAGTTGAGTGGAACTTCCCCAGTCTGCCAGGATTGCTGATAGATGATGGAAAGGAGTTTGGCAAGCACATCTGACAGCTCTCTCAGCACCCCTGGGTGAATCCCATACTGGTCCCATTGACTTGTGGGTGTCTAACTGGCCAAGTAGGTCGCTAATCATTTTCTCCTTAACCATGGGAATTATGTTATTCTTCCCCTCCCTGTCAGCCAGATCCTGAGGATGAGTACTCAGGGAATACCCATCTTTACTATTATAGACCGAGGTAAAGAAGGAATGAAGGACCTCAGCCTTGTCCTCATCCCTTGTCACTAACGTTCCCTCAGTATCCAATAAGGGCTGGAGATTCTCCTTGATCCTCCTCTTACTGTTAACGTACCTATAGAAGGACTTTTTATTTTCTTTTACATAACTGGCCAGTCTGAGTTCCAGTTCAGCTTTAGCCCTTCTGACTTTCTCCCTACATGATCTCACTAAGTTCCTGTAGTCATCCCAAGACACCTGCACCTTCTTCCAAAGCTCGTATTTTTCCCTCTTTTCCCAAAGATCTTCCTGGATCTCTCTACTCAGCCAAGCTGGCTTCCTTCTTTGCTGACTCCTTTTGCGACAGACTGGGACAGCCTGTTCTTGTGCCGCCAAGACTTCCTTCTTGAGGAGCAACCAACCCTCTTGGGCTCCTCTGCCCTCAAGGGCTGCCTCCCATGGAATCTTATTGAGCAGCTTTCTGAACAGTCCAAAGTCAGCCTTACGGAAGTCTAAGGTCCTTATCCTGCTGTCTCCCTTCCTTACTTCTCCCAGTACTAAGAATTCTATCAGCTCATGATCACTATGCCCCAGGCGTCCTCCAACCTTCACATCCCTCACTAGGCCTTCTCTGTTTACAAACAACAAGTCCAGCAGGGCATCTTCCCTGGTGGGTTCATTCACCAGCTGGGTGAGGAAGTTGTCTTCCAAACACTCCAGGAAGCTGCTAGACTGCTTCCTCCCTGCTGTATTGTACCTCCAGGAGACATCTGGTAAATTGAAGTCCCCAATAAGGACGAGGGCTGGTGATCGTGGGACTTCTCCCAGTTTTTTAAAAAACAACTCATCAGCTTCCTCCTCCTGATCAGGTGGTCTATATTAGACTCCCATCACTACATCTCCCGGATTTTGTTTTCCTCTGATCTTTACCCAGAGGCACTCAACCCTTTCATCACCATACTCCAGCTCCAGGCTGTCAAAGCATTCTCCTGAGATACAGGGCTACCCCACCTCCTCTCCTACCCAACCTGTCACGCCTGTATATTTTTTAACCATCAACTGCTGTACTCCAATCATGTGAATTTTCCCACCACGTTTCAGTGATGGCAATCACATCATAGTCTCCCTTAGTAACAAAGACTTCTAATTCCTCCTGTTTATTGCCCATGCTGCATGCATTGGTGCAGATGAACTTCATCTGGCCTATTCATCTTGTTATGCTCCTCAGGGAAGCCTTGTTTCCCAAGTGACAGCTGATTAAGCTACCTAGCCCATTGGTAGTAGTTACATTTCTACTCTGAATTATCACACTACCCCCAGGATTAACTAGGGTGGCTGACCGGAGGTCATTGCCAGCACACTGTTCCTCAATAACTTGACCACCAAACCCAGTTTTTTTTTCCATCTAGCCTGGCCCTGTCCCCCTCCCCCTTCTTATCTACTTTAAAGCTCTATTAATGAGCCCCGCTAGCTTCTTTGACAGTATCCTTCTGCCCCTTGGGGATAAGTTCTCCCTATCCCTGGAAAGCAAGGCTGATGAGTCTAGAGCTAGCCCGTTGTCAAAGAACCCAAAGTTCTGTTTCATACACCATGCTCTGAGGCAGGTATTAACTTCCTGGCTCTTCTCCTTCCATCCCTCCCCATTCCCTGTGGTAGGAATGATGGAGGAAAACACTACCTGTGCTCCAGATCCTCGTACCATGCGTCCCAGGGCCCTTAAATCTTTCTTAAGGGTCCTCAGTTTTCTTTTATGTATTTCATTACTACCAATTTGGAAAATTAAAAGCGGGTAATAGTCCGTGTGCCTGACCAAGGTTGGGAGTGTCTTTGTTAAGTCCCTAACTGAAGCTCCCTTAAGGCAGCAGACTTCCCTGTGTAGAGGGTCCAGCCTACAGATCGGGCCCTCAGTTCCCTCCAAAAGGGAACCACCTCAAACAATGACCCGTCTTTTTGTTTTAACAGAGTCTGTTTTGATAGTATGTGTAGGGGGTCTTGTCCTAGGGAACACAACCTCAGGAGTCATTTTCCTATCAGCTGTCTCATTATCTGGCTGGTCCCCTCCTAGTAGGGCCTCATATCTATTGCTCAGAGGAACCTGAGGAGGAGGGACAGGCACGGAAGGAACTCTCCTACTACCCTAGCCATGTACCTGCTTCCATTCATCCCTTCCGTTAAGGCTGTCCTGCCTGGGGGAGGGTACAGGGTCCCTCCGGTCCTGGGCGCTGTCAGCTGGGATCTCACACTTCTGTGGCTGGGAGGACAGAACCTGGCTCCTCCAATCTATCTCCATTTCAGCCTCCCTGATGCTCATGAGCCTGTCTAGTTTATCTTTGAGAACATCTACCTCTCCTTGTAGGTACGCTGCTCTGCTGAGGGGATCCCTAATCAGCTCACACAGCACACAGCCATGATCAGAGCTGTCTCCTGCTGCAAGCATGTTGCTACATTCCCTGCACCCCAAGACTTGCACTGCAACAGGCTGCTGCGGTTGTTTGAACTGGGTTCCTACTTCCACAGTGGAAGGTGTTGGGGTCAGGGCCCTACGCCGGGTAGACACCATCTCACAACAGCGTACCAAAGATTAGTGAGCCTCACCTGTCAGTTGCCTGAGCTCTACTTCCTCTGCCCGGCGGGCGCGCGGGCTGCTCTCCTGTGTGGTGGGGGGGCAGCCGGGGCGAAGGAGCTGCACAGGGGGTGCCCAGATGTAGGGAACCTCTCTGCACAGCCCGGCCTGCCGCACGCCCCCTGAGCTTACCTGAGTGATCGCTGCCACCGCTGATCGCTGCTCACTGACTGGTGACCGTTAAGGGTTTACCGCGTTTTCATGCGGCTTGCACAAGCCTGCCTCTCTCAAGCCTGTCGAGGTCCCTTTGCATGGCATCCCTACCCTCCACAGTGGCAACTGCAACCACACAGCTGGGTATGGGTGGCAAGTTTGCTGAGGATGCACTCGCTCCCACTGTCCATGTCACCCACAAGACTTCAAACAATACTGTTTTCAAGCATAAATCCAAAACACAGCCCCACACTAGCTACTATGAAGAACAGTAATTCTATCCTAGTCAAAACCAGTCAAAATCCTGGATGTTCACAACTTGTTGATTGAGATGTTTAAATTTGGATTTATTGGTGGAGAGCAATCTAATGAACATCTCCATTTGGAATCAGCCAGAAGGATTCTAAGATATAAGGCAGAGGATGCCTTCGGCCACTTAGCTCTTTATATCTGAGACCCTGCTTGGGGAAGTGCATGCAGACCCTACCATAGCTGCAGCTTCACGTGGATGGAGAGTGGAACAAAATCCTGCATGTTGTAGAAGCTAAAAAACACTGCTGGACACAAAGCCCGCCCCCTTCCCCCCCACATCCCCCACCCTCCCGCAGCTCAGCACGGTTTTGCTCACGAGGTGGCAGCATATTCAAAAGAATTGCTGAAAACTGTAACTAGACAGCGCATGAGAAAAGGGTTTAAGACATGCTTTCACAGTGAAATAAAGGTGTGATAGTAAAATGTGGAGTAAGAATATTATCTAGTCTGTGAAAGGAATAAAGGGTGGGGGAAATGGCAGCACAGGCTTCAGCCTCATCACTGTGCTTTGCCTGCCCTCCCAAGGTGGGGTTTCTGCCATTCCCCAGGCTCACTAGGTTAAAGGTAGCAAACCTGTGTCTCCTTGTACCACATACACCCAAGGGGCTGTTCTCTGTATCACTAGCACCCTGCGAGAATATTTTAGGTACTTTCACTTCTTTGCCCAGAAGCGCAAAGACTATGAAAGAGAGGAAAGCGCAATGCATTTAGCTATGGTCATTATCTTAGAAAGCCTACGTACACACAGGTAAACATACACGTATGTGTGCCTATGTGAATATGTGAATACGAGGGGTCAGCTGCTCAGTTTATTTGATGAATTTCTGTATTTTTTCTACAAAAAAAAAAGGAAATAACTACATTTCAGAAAACAGTACAGACCACAGATCCTTATGCCAAGACTTTCTCAAGATGATTGCCTGTAACCAGTGGGCTGTAAAATTCAAAGTTGTGCACTGTGTGTAGCCACAAGTCCTGATCTTCCTCTGATTCAGTTCTTACTGCATTCAGTGGTGCTGCTTGAGACTTCTAAAAATCAGGCTGGCTATGCAAGAGCCACGTGTTATCTTTAGGTATTTAAATTGAAAAAGTTTGTTTACTGTGCTTTTGTATTATGGGTTGCTATGAGTGAGAAGCTACAGGCAGATGAAGAGGACTAAGACTTTGTTGTACTGTTCACTTTTGGGTCACTTTCCCATGTTTTTCCTCGAAAACTCACTTTTGGAGCAGTGGCAATCTACAGTAACATGGCAGGACAAGAGACAGAAAATGATTCTGAACAGTATCTTGTGTGTCACGTAGCAGCACGGCGCAGGTGTAGGTGAACAGACCTGTGCTGTAAGTGGTCCCCCAGGGACTCACGTGAGGACCTGTGCATTTTGTCCTGTTGCACTGGCTCCTGTGGTGGGACAGCGGGCCCTCTGTACCCCTGCAGCTGCAGCTCCTGCCTCTGGCAGCTCTGGATAAACAGGGAAGGCCAGGATTTCCACTGGGAGTGTGTTGGAGGCTGGATGCTCGATGCCCAGTTTGTGCCTGAGAGGCACATGAAGGGTTTTCAGGTGTCCATTGGGAGCAAGCACTTTCTCTCTGCTGAGTCTGTCGGATGCCTGAAGGTCTAATGTAAATACCCAAAGTCCCCAAAATCTCCCCAGAAGAGATTTCAGTCTTGAAAAGAGGAAGTCAAAAAACAGGTCTGTTTGGAGGCAACACAAAGGAATAAAGAGAACTACTGGAAGGTTGAGATTTGTTTGGAATAGTTTTCCCTTGAAAGTCTACGTGTGCTTAAGAAGGCAGCTGAAATGATGAAAAGTGGGTTTAGCTCCAGTCAGGTTTAGGTACACAGTGCTGGCATTTAGGGAATTGTTATCATCATTATGGGGTGGTTTTCCAAGCAGTGGAGACACATTCTCTCTATGTGGAAATGTCTGCTTTCCTTCTAAAGGAAGCAGGACAACAGTCATGCGTAAAAGACAAACAAATTCTACTGTGTTTTTTCGTGGTCTTATCAAAATATACCTCTAGAATGTTCAGTGTTAGAAATATATTGTATTACCTTCTCATACGGATCAAGGTATTTGTATTCAGAAAAGTTTTAGAGGTCCCTTGAGTATAAGGGGAATGTAGGAAGACAGAAATATTTTAGAGAAATGGAGAAACTAGGGAAGTGTACAGTCTCAAGGCAAAAGACTGCATTTCGGATGTTGGGTCATTAGATATGTCCATTAGAGGATTATTTGGAAAGAAACAATGAGGTTTTGCCTGGACATACTGGTACGTGTTGTTATTTACAGTTTCCAGGAATGTCTGTAGGCAGTTTGGTAGCCAAAACCAGAGGTGGAAGTTGTTACACACAACACTGCCTTTTTAAAAATTATTGTACTTTTGCCTTTAGTTTGGAGCAAAGCAGTTCTGCCTTCAACAGCTCCTTTATGACAAGTGACAGTGAGCTGACATCATAAATAAACTCTGAGTGGTTTAAGGCTTCTCTGCAGCCCAGGCAAAACTGAATTTTGCTTGCCTATGCGTGAGAGCAAGGTAGTTCCTTGGGAGCAGAAATGCGTGGTTTTGTGGTAATGGTTGAGCTGGTGCTGGATGTGAGGAGGATGCAGGTGGGGGAAAACATCCGTGGGGAGAAAGGGTCTCAGAGGAGTCTCCAGCAGTTTCAGGCAGCTGTTGGAGGGAGCTGTCGAAGGAGGGACCAGTGGCATTTCGGGAAAATATTTTGAGGAACATGGCCAAAGCTGCATAGTTACGCCTGGGGGAGGTAACTAGGAGGTCTTTGAGGCCTTGCACTGACAGGCACTCAGGGAGTAGGCAGGACGTGAAGTTGTCACAATCTCCTTTAGTAAGCAAAGGTGAGTGTGGCCATAGCCAGTGCAGGCCGCTGGGTGATGGAGAAGACGGGCCTGCAACAAGCAGCCTTTTTGTCTGGGGTGAGCCTCCCTTATTAACACACACCTCCAAACCCACACCCTCTTCTTTATGGTTTCAGATGTTGCATAGGTCTCTTTGTCCAGCTGTTACTCCATGTCCCTTTGACCCTTTCATGCCCCCTGAGGATCTTCATTAGTAGTGGCAGCAGCTGGAGGGAGGAGGTAGCACTGCTTAGGCTCCTCTGAAACACGTGATGCTGCTCATAGGACTTGATAGGGCATGCTTTTCTTGTGTCATCTCTTGGGGTTTGCATGAAGATAGGTATCAAAATGAGCTTGTTGATTAGGCCAGAGCCACACATTTTTAAGGGTATTTTTCCGACTCCTTCATGTCCCTCTCATCTTCCCAAAATTTGCAATGTTAAAAAACTGCCTACTTGTCTGAAGTCGTTCCTGAAGTTGTTGTCGTGCAAACAAACTCGAGCTCAGAGAGAGTGGACAGGTTTATTTCTCATATTTCAGCCATTAACAAGATTAACATCCTTTGAGAACTTGGGTTTTCCCTGGGATGTTCAGACTAGCATGTATCTGTTGCTTGCTCTCCTGAATGTTCTTCAAGTCTGAAGTATTACAAGAAATTGGTTTAAGAATATTTCCAGGAGATTTTCCGTGGGTCTGAACTTTCAGGGGTGGCACAGTTCATGGGATAGTACAAGCAAATGTCTAGACAAGGAAAAGAATTCTGTAGACTCTGTGGCTACCCAAACCTCAAAAGCTGAGACTGTATCTGAGCCAGAAAGAACCCCTACAAGAATGACTGTAGCTACTCAGACGTCAGAGCGCAGCTTCTCCACTCTGAGAAGCACTAGGGCTACTCCAACTTCAGAGACCGCAGTTCCTCCAGTCCCCACAAGCAGCCCGGCAGCTACTCAGAGCTCAGAGGCCGACTATGTAGTGGAGTTCAGGAAGCCAACCAGTACTGGTCGCACCTATACCGAAGAAGAAATACACTAAGAAATCAGTCCGCATTGTGAGACATGATGACGATGATGATGATGAACCAGGACCATCACAAGATCCTGAAGAAGAGGCGATACCAGAGGCTGTAACGCAATCCTTGTCTCTGAGTGAGCTAAGAGGCATGAGAAGATTTCAGCCACCTCCCAGGAGAGCACATTATCACTTGGCTACTCCGATGCTGGGATAACAGAGACAGCAGCTGGAATGAGAGGGCAGGGAGGCCAGGCAGCTGGGATCCCTGTCGAGAGAAGGCGGCACTGACAAGGCGATTGGAAAGAAGTCCCAAGCCCTCACCCTCTGGAGGCAACTCCTATCTAGTGTAAGGGAAAGGTACCTGTTCATTGAAGATGTTGTGTGTCGACCAGGCAAATAGACACCCATGGAGCAGGGTATTCAGTATGTGAGGGAGTTAGCTGTGTGAAAAATGGTCTATTATGATCACTCACAGCTGCTCACTGACCCTGATGAAGTCCTGTGTTCCCAACCAATGTGGCACAAGTTTGTGTGAAGTGCACCAACATCATAGACTCACTCACCTGCCATACTAGACTGGGGAAAGGAAGATGCACCAACAATGGATGAGGTGGCTGGCTGACTCCATCTATTTGAAGAAAGCCTCTCTTCCTGCCTTGTATCAACTGTGGAGAAGTTATCCTGAGAGGTCTGGCAACTCAAAGAGGTTATGTCCTACTGCCCACCTGTACAGACTATGATTTCAGCCATCAGAAGGAGGTGTTCCTCTGTTTCAGAAAGAGCTAATAAAAGCTACACCCCACAAGTCATCCTTTGGTTCTACCTGCATGACTATGATGAAGACATGAGGAGGTGGGATGAGGTGAGGAAATCCACCCCAGCCCTCCAAGCCAGAGTGAATGAACTGTGAGGGAAAACAGCTAAAAAAGATTCCTTGAAGAAAAATGCTGCGCCAGTTTCCAGTAGACAGCCCACCAGGCTGTGTAATTGTCATTGTACCTGTGACCCTCTTGAAGGGATCTCTAAGTCCTCCTTGCAAGTAGTAAACAGCAAATACAATGAGCGAGATTAGAAGAGCCCTGCCTTTCAGCCAGGTGGAGGTAAAGGATAACTGGATCTATTGGACTGTCACGTGGCACATCAGATCCACAAGAGTACCAAGCATTAGTAGACACTGATGCCCGGTGTACTTTAATACCATTGAACTATGAAGAGTCTGAGCCTCTATATATTTCTGGAGTGACAGGGGGAACCCAGCAGTTGACTCTACTGGAAGCTGAAGTGTGTCTAACTGGGAATGACTGGGAAAAGCACCCCATTATGACTGGCCCAGAGGCTCTGTGCATCCTGGGCATAGACTTCCTACAGAGAGGGGACTTGTAAGACCCAAAAGGGTACCGGTGGGCTTTTGGAATAGCTCCTTTAGAGACAGAAGCAACTGAACAACTGTCTCTTCTGCCTGGATTGTCGGAAGACCCTTCTGTTGTGGGGCTGCTAAAGGTTGAAGAACAGCGCGTACCACTTGCTACCATGACGGTGCATAGAAGACAATATCACACCAACAGAGACTCCCAGATTCCTATTCAGAAACTGATTCATCAATTGGAGAGTCATGGAATCATAGCATTGTAGGGGTTGGAAGTGACCTTGAGAGATCATCAAGTCCAACCCCCCTGCCAAAGCAGCTCCCTAGGACATATCACTCAGATAGGCTTCCAGGTGGGTCTTGAATATCTCCAGTGAAGGAGACAGGGAGTGATTGGTAGAATCAGCTTATCCTTTAAGAATCCAATCTGGCCAGTGAAGAAGTCCAATGGAGAGTGGAGGCTGGCAGTGGATTATTGTGGCCTGAATGAAGTCATGCTGCTTATGAGCACTGCAGTGCTGGACATGCTGGAACTCCAGTATGAACTGGAGTCAAAAGCAGCCAAGTGGTATGGCATGACTGACATTGCAAATGCTATTTTCTCGATTCCCTTGGCGGTAGAGTGCAGGCCACAATCTGCTTTCAGTTGGAAGGGAATCCAGTACCCTGGAATCAACTGCCCCAGGTGTGGAAAAACAGCCCCACCATCTGCCATGGACTGATCCGGTCTGCACTAGAGCAGGGTGAAGCCCCAGAGCACCTGTGGCATGTAGCTTGAGAAACAAAGCCTCAAGCACTGCCAGGTTAACAGATAACGGGATGGAGCCTTTAGGCCATGAACCTCCGGGAAACTAAACAAGGTGGCAGCATTGTTTCCGGCCCCCTGCTGGGACAGGCTCCAGGAAAAAGTGTCCTCTATTGTTAAGGTATAGCTGCTGTCTGAAGAGGTTTTAGAAGTTCTATTAGCATGATAAGATAGAGATGCTGCTGTGACAGCAAAACGTTGACCAATCAGATGCAGCCCATGAACACCGTATGTTTGAAAGAAAGCAGCCGTCTGCAGAGCACATAAAAAGGAATGATTCTTTACAATAAATCGACTCTTGCTTGCATCAAGCTGTGTCCCGTCTCTCTCTGTCTCGGCAAATTGGTGCCCCGTGCGAGTACTTGAACCGCGCCGAGCTGTGTGGCATGCTGCGACTCCCACAGAACGTTGAATGAGCCACTGAAAGGAAGTGGGAAGCCTGGCCAGGAGTCATCCCTCTGGAACAGAGGTGAGCTGTAGGTAATAAGGGGAATCAACTGTCTTCCCCAGAGAGAGACGTATATATGACCTTATGAAAGGTCTTCTTAAAAAGCTCGACATTGATCACATTGATCCAAGTTGGGCCCGTTATTCTGACTCCAAGGGGACCCCAAGCAGGGACCCTTCTCTCTTGTCACCAGGGTCCCGAACGAGGTTATAGAGCGACTGAAATAGGAGAGCGTGAGTTTTGGAAACGGCAAAAGATCGTCATACCGACTGCCCCCCCAAGCGAAGACTACGGAGACAAAAGTGTTGCCTCCACGGAAAAGGAACCTATGGTCATGGACAAGAAACCTAAGGACAGGGACAGGAATCCTACGGAGATGAACAAGAATCAGCCTTGCCTACCATCGCATCAGGGATCCTTTTTGTCTCAGTACCCACTGCTGACACCCACATCACCCAGCGAACTCAGCGACACATCGGTATCTCTTGACGACCCAGAGACTCCAGAGAGACTGCTCGTCAGAGCCTGGGCACGTAACGTAGCTTCAGTACTGAGAAAAAGTTTATTTGGGAACGAGTGGGTGGTGGAAAGAGTTAATAGCGGACCCCTGGGATGCGAGCGGAACAGGACCCCAGCGCTCGGCTGGGCCCTAGTGCTCGCAGGCGGGGTCGCGCTGTCTTTCGCGATGGGGTCAGGGCAGAAGCGGCGGCGCAGCTCCGGGAGTCGGAGAACCACCGCACAAGTCGGAGAACCGCCCCCCCCCACACCCCATCCATCCATCCATGTGGCGTGGATGTGACAATTCGCGTCTTGCAATGTTAATTGTCTGACAGGTTGGTTTGCAGCACTCATTTGTATGTGATATCATTACATGGTTGAAATATTGATTGCGGGGAAAAACTTAGATGTTGGAAGTTTGATTCATGAGTGAACTGCATTTGAGAAGCAAGGGGGTCCAGAGAAAATTCAAAGGAAGCTAGTGTGAAAATATTTGGATGTTCAAAAGTTGCATGAATTGTTTCATTAATCTGCTAAGGTGCTTTAGCTACAATACCACTTCTTTGTTTACTGAGGCTAAAGGGATTGCACATTCACCTGGACTGTCTGCAATTCCCCAGCGGCCTTGCCCCTGGCGTGAAACCTTGTGGCACAGGCACACGAGAGGTTTTGGACTGCACAAACGTGGGAATCTAGTAAACGTGTCCAATGCCATGTACCCCATGAAATCAAAATGGACAATAGCCCAGGATATATAGCACAAACAATACAAACCTCTTTCCAATTGTGGGACATGACCTGTGTTACAGGGACACCACATTGGCCTGCAGGTCAGGCCATGGTGGAACGTATGAATCAAACTCTCAAGTGTTTTTGCTTCACAAACAAAAAGGGGGAGAGAAGGACATCTCTCCAGCTGATCGATTAGACAAAGCTCTGTATGTTTTGAATTGTTTATGTCTGCCACAGAACAGCTTGGTACCTCCAATGGCGAAATATGCAGTAGGTTTAAAAGGAGGTTTGAAAAAAGAAAAAAATGGAAAGCAAAAAAGTCAATGTCAAGTGTTAGTAAAAAATTAAATTACAGGTACTAACTTGGGGAAAGGAGATCTGGCTGTGTCATTACAGATGGCCATGGATCCAGAAAAAAGCAAGCCTGTGTGAACCAGGCGGAGATCCTGATCCCAGTAACTTATGTCAAGTGTTCCAGCTGCAGCCACAATGGACTATGAGTTTTGCTGCGGGACATATTGAACTAACTAACAGTCTTTGAAATATGTATGTATTTGTGGTGAATGAATATTAGGGAAATGGTGATTTCTGCACAGCCTAAGAACACAGACTGCAATGGGTGGTGCCTGCACGAAAAGGTGAGGCTGATGTTATCTGACTCCTGAAACTGTCAAGACACTTAGCTACAGATGTGGATTCTGTAAGACTTTACAGAATCAAGCAGCAACTGATTTCTGTTGCTGGCTCACAGACATGGTTGTGAAAATTTTAAAAGGCATGTGCTGCATGAATGTGTCCATTCTCAGTCAATTCATGTGAGCATTCAGAAATTACTAGATCAAACACAAAAGATACAAGAAAATGGATTCTTTGGATTGGACAATTGGTTTCAGGAGTGGGGAATTTCAGGATGGATATTGTCAATGGTCAAATTTGGATTCCATAGTCCCTGACAATATCCTTGAATTTCCTATGAAACAGCAAAGTTATTCATACTGAGAAGTATTTGGTGATCACATCTTCAAAACACTACGGCCTTGAAGGCAGCGGTACGGACTGCCTTAAACCAAGGAGGAGTTGTAGGAAGGTCTTTGGAAGTAAGTGAACATGTAATTATTATCCATAATAAATGGTCAACACAGAAGGTGTGCAGATAACTTTTTGACATAAAAGATAAATTAACAATGCAAACACTGTGTGTAGCCAATTAGTAGACATTAGCTTGCTACATTTTGTTATAAATTTGAGACATACTCCAGTTGATAAAGCCAAACAACAATTTATTAATTAAGCAAGCCCACAAGATATAGGCAAATATCAGCGCTGGGCATCCGGAGGAGATTCTTGCTCCTGCAAATGGCACGCACCTCACCCTTCTGGAGTCCCCTTTTTATAGTCCCGTAGTTCCGGGTACACGTGGCATATTCCGGTGTTTTTCTGTAGCTGTGTAAGCTGGTAGTGGGGGTTGTCCTGGTCCCCCGTAGTTCTCCTCTAGGTTGTGTTCAGTGTCTTATTTGGTTAACTCATTTAATCCTATCAGGATGTTGCTAGTGATAAAACAATGGTTCCCCTGTTGACCTGGTTACCTATTCACAGCCATAGTCTACCACAGGCACCAAGTCAGCAAGACCTGAAGTTCTTTCAGGGTGTTACTAGTGATGGAACAATGGTTCCCCTTTGCCCTAGTTGCTTATTTACAGTCATAGAAGGTTTGAGAACAACTACTTATTACAATCCCCCCTTTCAATTTTGACCAATTTGTTTCTCAAACAGACTAACAGCTTTTTGAGATAATAGCATCGATGCCTCTTCTTTTTCTAAATTGCTTTTGGGTCATCATTCAAGAAACATTAACGTGATTACCTTCGTGATTACCACATGTACCTTGAAACAGGTTGTAATGTTCTGATTTTGTAAGAATGATTGTGTAACGTATATTGTTAGTTGCTAACGAAGCATAGAACTGAGTTATAGGTAACTTACAAGTGGAAACCTTACAAATTAAGTAGCCAATGAATGAGCTTGCTGTTAAAGATGACCAAATATGGGAGAGGGGTCAACTAAGGGACAAGTGAGGAAGAGGAGCAACTTCATCCCATCGACCACTAGAAGGTAGAAGACGACCCACTAACAACAACTGGCGCATGTGCAGAATAAGCCTCAGTGAAACAATCGGGACCCGGAACTAAAGGACTTTAAAAACCTGAATTCGGAAAGGGACGGTGCATGCCGTTGGTAGAGCGGAGACGCTCCGGCCGCCCAGCGCTGTTTGCTTAATTGCCGCCTGCTAACTTAATAAAATTAAGTTTGTAACTGAATTAACTGGTTTCTGACTGGTGACTGGGAAACCCACGATAACAACATGGGTACTTGGCAGCATCTGTGTATATACAATAGCTGGTATTCAAAGAATCCATTAATTCCAGTTCCTGTGGTTCTGGACCAATTGGGACTCTATCATCCCAAGAATCATACCTTGTCATGCCCTCACTGGCATTATAAATATAAGGACATCTTGCTATTTTACTCATTGCAACCTCAAAAACTTTCCAGGTGGAACTATTCAGTGGCACTCCTACCAAGCACGTGATAAATGGAGTACTTGGTGTGGCAAGACTAGCTCAAAAAGTAGTAGCATTCAAAGCTTGAGATAATGTAACCCAATACGTTTTTTCCTTGGATCTAATGCGGTCCTAGTCCCCAAATAGCAAAATACAAAATTAAAATAAATCTATAAAAATACAATTATTAGCCCCCCTTTATTTAAGGCAATTGGTGGGTTCATAATAACTATTCTAGAGTGGTGACGCTTGGACTCTATTGTTTTTGTTTGGTATTTTCTGGTTCTTGGGTATCTGGTGCCTTTTTCAGCCTTGGTGTATGGAGCCACCTGGTGATAGGACTGGAGGGCTTAATACCCCACGATTTCCTTACGCCTCTGCCTCCTTTGCCTACTCCGTTGCTTGGAGCAGCAAGGTGTTCCATCTTCTCGGCAGCAGTCATAGTCTTCAGGCGTTCTTCCTGTCCTCCGCTTACGAGTGTTATAGGCTTCCCAATTTTTATGTTTCACTTCCAGGGCTGAACAATCCAAATGTTTCACCTGGGACCGGCACACTACCCGAATTATTTTTGGGCTACCTTGTTTATATTCATTAGGATATGTACAACCTAATTTGGGATTTATCCCTTTTGTATATATCCTCCACCACTCTTCAGACCCTTGGATAATCTCTCCGATTTTTACTGCTAATTTAAGGGTTAATTCGGTTAGTTTTCTTTCTGCCCAATAACATTTTTCACAAATGTCTGGGGTATATTCTCTTTCTCTATAATGTACCCACCAATTGTCTTTACACACTCGACACTCAAAACAAAAGAATGTATAACATATACATCCAACATTTGAACAAAATAAATTGTCATTCATAGACAGTTTTACTCGCTGGTTCTTCGAAAGGTGGCGTTTAAGTTTTCAGGATTGTTTGTAGTTTCCCACCGAGATTCTCGAACCGGTCTTTATTCTGCTAGTGTGCGTCCAACCTCGTTCGGCCATTCAAACCGCAGTATCTGTGGTAAGCAACACAAGAAAGGGTCCCTTCCCCCCGGTATCTTTTTTTCTGAGTTATTGTTTATTGACCTTCTGGCATGTCAAGCACTTTCCCACCATCATTTTGGCGATTTTATAAATTCCAATACACGGATACTTGGTTCCAAAGTGGTCCACTAGTGCCTGTACTACCCAGTGGGTAAATAAACGGAGACCTGTTGGCAAGGGTATGTCCCTCAAGTCAGGTCACACTTTAGTATGATATTCTATTATGTCTAAGCAGTTATGCTCAAGTTCTTGGTTATTAGTCTCCCCTTTTGATAAAACAGTGGCAGGAATGAGGCATGATTCAGCAGTTATAACTAAATCATCTTTTTCCATTAAAATTGCCTCATACTTCAAAATCCTAGAATCAGTGAGACATCTTCCTGCCTGCTGAGTCAGAATTGTCCTTACTTGATGTGGAGTGCTTACTATAAGTGCTCTTCCAAAAGTTAGCTTTCTGCTTTCTACCACCAAGAGGGCTGTGGATGCTATTGCCTGTACACATTCAGGCCACCCTCGGGATATTGGGTCCAGCAGTTTAGATAAATAGGCAATTAGCTGTCGTTTGCCTCCCCACTTTTGAGTAACTGCCCCCCCCCCCCCCCCAGGGCTGTTTCCTTATCTATGGTAGCAAAGAAGTGGAATGGTTTGTTAAGGGAGGGCAGTGCCAACACAGGAGTAGTGATCAAGTTTTGTTTTAATCCTTGTATTAATTCTTTTTCTTCATTACTCCATACCAAGTCATTAGGCTCTTCTAACAATTTAAAATATAATCCCTTTGTTTTTAGTACAAATGATTCAATCCATAGGCGACAATAGTCTGTCACTGCCAAAAATTTTCACAGCTCTTTCTTAGTTTTTCGGGAGAAGTAACTCAACTACTCCTCTCATCTTCTCGGGGTTTATTTTCTGTCTCCCTTCACTGATTAGATGTCCTAAATATTTAACTTTCTTTTCCATGTACTGCAGTTTGGGTTTTTTTGATATTTTTAGTCCCTGTTTCCCTAGGAAATTTAGCAAAGCATTTGTTTCCTTTACGATTCAATTATTTTTCCCTGAGATTAAAAGATCATCTACATATTGTAGAAGGGTGACTTCAGTTGGGACTTTAAACTTTTCTAATACTTGTTCCAATGCTTGTCCAAATAAATTTGGTGATTCAGTGAATCCCTGAGGTAAAACTGTCCATCTAAATAAATTGTTGCTTTTGTCCTGTGAAAGGATCTCCCCATTCAAAAGCAAACATGTCTCTACTATCAGGGTCCAGTGGACAGGTCCAGAAAGCATCCTTTAAATCAATCACACTAAACCATCTGTGGTCATCTGGTATTTTACCCAATAGAGTGTAAGGTTTAGGAACTACTGGGTGACGCACTTGAACTATTTGGTTTAACTTTCTTAATTCCTCTACCAAACTATATGACCCATCGGGGTTTTTGTTTGTTGTTTGTTTTTGGTTTTTTTTTTTTTTTACTGATAAGATTGGGGTATTAAAAGGAGACATACATGGTTTCAGAAGCTTATCCTTAATTAAACTCTCTATAAATGGTTGGAGACTTTTACAGCCTTCCGATGAAATAGCATACTGTTTTTGGCAAATAATTTCATTGTCCCTTTTAAGTTTAATCTTTAAAGTGCTAATGATTAATCCACCTCGATTACCCTCTCGCACCCACACTATCGGATCAATTTGTTTTTCATCTTCCTCTGTTAGTAAAGCCATGGATACCACAATTTGGTCATCCTGGGTTTTCAATTCCAATCCTAATTGTATTATCGAATCTCTTCCCAATAAATTAGTTCTGGAATCAGGGATATATAAACTGCCCACAAATTTTCTCATCACCTAATCTTAAAGTGGTATTTTCAAACATGGGGACTGGGAATCCTTTCCCTTTTACCCCGATACAGTTATACTTTGGTCTGATAGCTTCAGTCCTTGAGGTATAAAATTTAAGGAAGTCCTAGAAGCTCAAGCAGGGAGACAACGTCCTCCTCCTGGGGTCCCACCTTCAATTTTATCAAGGGTTCTTGGTAGGACCTTAAATTAATAAACCCCTGACTTCCCTATTCATGTTCAAAGGACATGAAGGGAATTACCCTTTCTTCTTTTCTTAGCTCAGGACATTCTCACTTAAGATGTCCCTGTTTGCTACACCCGTAATATCCTGCTGAGAGAAAACCAGCCCATAGGGATTGCCAAAGTTTTCCCCTACCTCGGCCAATTCCTCCTTCATTCATGTTTCTCACACCCCTCCCACTTCCTTTTGTCCAGCTTTTCCCTCTACCTCTCCGTGAGACTGGCTCTGTTCTTTTCTTTACTACCTCATCAACAGCAGATACCATCATTTTTGCTTTCTGCTTCCTCTTTTCTTACTCTCTTTCTGCTTCCTCTTTTCTTACTCTCTTTCACAAACACTTTCTGAGCCTCTCTTAGTAAATCTTCCAAAGATCTTTCACTCCAACCATCTATCTTCTGTACCTTTTGCCTAATATCAGGTCATGCTTTAGTCACAAAATAAACTTTCAGAAGACCTTGTGCTACAGGATCTTCAGGATTCCTACCTGAATATTTTCTCATTTGAGCTCTCAGTTGCTGTAAAAACACTGAGGGTGTCTCATCTTTTTCCTGCTCAATCTCAAAGGCTTTAGTAAAGTTTTGAGACTTAGGAGCAGCCTCCTTTATACCTTCTATGATTAGGTTTCTTAAATCTCCCATGTTAAAACAGGCTGTTTCTGCTAGTTGGGGTAGCAAGTATTGTGATCAATTGCTTGCAGAATCTTTTCCTTTAGGCTTTGCACATAGATTTTCAAGCTATCAGGGAGACCCCTAATCAGTGGTTTAAGGTGGACCGGATACACCGGAGTGGCAAGGGGAATGCCCTGCCTCCATGGCTCATACATGCTTGAATACACACAGCCTTTTTGCACGGATTCTGCCAGCCCAGATAATTTAATGGAGCCAGCAGTTTTTCACCCAATCCTGTCCCTGGGGTAAGGGACAAGATCAGTGCATCTCAAGATTGCAAAACTTATCTATCCCCCAGGCCAGGGAAGAAGCATCATTAGAGATACTGACTGCCTTAGAGGCAACCATCCTATAATTACCTACAAACTTCACAGGGGCAATACATCCTGAGAGGGCCACACTGTAGTATCCAAATTTCCCCTATTCACTCTCAGGAGGTCACACTGTAGTTACACAGTTTACGTTAAGACACACAGCCTTTTTCTTATCCCCTGTGGTGGGATAAAGTTCCCAATTGTCTAACATAAATCCCAGTGGACTATCCCTGGGTACTGGTGGAAATTTTATGGGATTTGGGGGCTTGCTTTTCCCTTGTCCCATCGTCTGGAGCGCACTCAGTCAACAATATATTCACCCGCTTCCCCTGGTTCGTGGCTCATGCCCTCGCGGGCAATGAGAACCGCACTACTGAGGGTCTGCACTCGCTTGGGGAATCCGAGCTGCCGGTCCCCCTCTCATGCACACACACACTCGCCGCGCTTCCAGGATCCCCGACCCAGACCGAATGGATTTTCCCCACATATACTCACGCGTCCTGCATCTTCGTCCGGACCTTTGTGCACAAAGTTTATAGGGTCTGCCGGCCTCCTTTGCCTAATATCTTGGAATTTGGGTTTGTCGGTGCAATCGAGATGGGAAATGGGCTACCAAGGCCGCCAAACAACTGGCGGGGGCGCCTCCCTGATAAGACCAAGAGTCCCATCTCGTGAGTTGCATCCGAGTCACGGCGCCAAATTGTTATAAATTTGAGACATACTCCAGTTGATAAAGCCAAACAACAATTTATTAATTAAGCAAGCCCGCAAGATATAGGCAAATATCAGCGCTGGGCTTCCGGAGGAGACCCTTGCTCCTGCAAACGGCACGCACCTCACCCTTCTGGAGTCCCCTTTTTATAGTCCCGTAGTTCCAGGTACACGTGGCATATTCCGGTGTTTTTCTGTAGCTGTGTAAGCTGGTAGTGGGGATCGTCCTGGTCCCCCGTAGTCCTCCTCTACGTTGTGTTCAGTGTCTTATTTGGTTAACTCATTTAATCCTATCAGGATGTTGCTAGTGATAAAACAATGGTTCCCCTTTGACCTGGTTACCTATTCACAGCCATAGTCTACCACAGGCACCAAGTCAGCAAGACCTGAAGTTCTTTCAGGGTGTTACTAGTGATGGAACAATGGTTCCCCTTTGCCCTAGTTGCTTATTCACAGTTGTAGAAGGTTTGAGAACAATTCCTAGTTAGTCTACTTATTACAGGCATCAATGTCCAATAGATTTTGAACATTGAAATGAACGAAGGGGTAAAAGAATGGGTGCAACATAGATTTTTATTTGACTCTTTTGATCATGAAATGGCAACAAGAATGAAATAAGAAATTCCCAGTGCCCTTTCCCTTGTTCTTCCCTTAGTAAGGACCATATTAAGTAAGAGGGAACAATTAGTTTCCCTTCTGGAGTGAGAGCCCATCTCTCTTCATTACATGCTCTTTGTAGGTCTGTGATGAGTTTTTGATCTTCCTTGGTATATTCTGGCTTACCTTCTCAAGAGATTCGCCCGTCAGGGACACAAAGGCCCTTCTGTTCTTACCTCTCTTTTGGCTGCTTGTTTTGCCTCTCTGTTCACCAGCTCCTTCCCCCTTTCCAGTTCTGGGCTCACTTTCTGCTGTGCTTTCATGTGCGCGATTGCCACTTTCTCAGGAAGCTGGACTGCTTCCAGCAATTTCAGGATCTCTTCTGCATGTTTAATACCTTTTCATTGAGCCATCAAAAGTCTCTTTCCTTCCAAACAGCTCCATGCGCGCGCACAACTCCAGAGGCATACTTGGAGTGTCTACCCATATTCACAGTCTGGCCTTTGGCTGATTCCAAGGCAAGAGTGAGAGCAATTCCTTCTGCCTGTTGTGCCGAAGTTCCTGTGGGCAAAGGTCCTGACTGCCACTTCTTGACTGGTGGTGATGGCACAGCCAGCGTATCTCTTCCCGCTTAGGGACATGGCTGCTCCCAGCTGGGAACCAGCTTTCTGTGCCTTCCACAGGGCTGTCTTTCAGGTCCCAACGGCCTGACCATCCTGCTTCGATAGTTTCCAACCAGTCATGATGTGCTGGTTCTCCTGTGTTTCCACTGAGAAGAGAGGCTGGGTTGGCAACGTTAGTGACAGTGATTTCCACATCGTCTTGCTCTACTGTTACAGCCTGGTATTTCAGGGATGGTTGTGGGGAGAGCCAGTGTTGGCCTTTTCCTTCCAGTGCTACTGACACTGTGTGAGATACTAACACAGTTATTTTCTGGCCCAGAGTAAGTGTTGGGGCTTCTTGGATGTTCAGCACTACAGCTGCGACTGCCCGTAAACATCCAGGCCAACCCTTTGCAGTCATGTCCAGGTGTTTGGAAAACCAGGCGCCTGCCTGACAGTGTGGGCCTAGATCTTGTGCTTGCATCTCTAGAGCAATTCCTTGTTTTCCACAGGAGAAGAGAAAAAATGGCTTCCTCCCATCTGGAAGTCCCAAGGCCGGAGCTGACATCAGGGCCCTTTTTAGCTGTTCAAAGGCTTGTATAGCTTCCTTATTGCACTGAAGGTGCTTTTGTTGGGTGGTTAGTAGGGCTGGTTTTGCATCCTGGTGGCAGCACTGTCTAGGTGAGCTGAGTTTTGCACCGGCCTTTGGGGTTTTCCCACGCAAATGCAAATATTTCTGGCTGGCTTCATGGAGAGGGAGGCAAAAGAAAGCATCCTTCAGGTCTAAAATAGTAACCCAGGTTAGATCAGGTGTTTCTACAGTCAGCAAGGTGTATGGCTTTGCTACCACTGGGTAGAGGTCTTCAGTTATTTTATTTATAGCTCGTAAGTCCTGCACCACTGGCTATGACCCGTGGGAGTATAGGAGTATTAAAACTGGACTCACATTCTCTTAGCAATCCTAGCTGCAGAAATGTTCTCATTGGCCAAATTCCTTCCCTGTCTTCCCTCTTCAGAGGATACTGTTGAATTCTTACCAGCTGTCATCCTTCTTTGAGTTTTACCTCCACAGGTGGAGCACTTTTGCTCTCCCAGGTCCATCGGTTCCCATACTCCTGGATATACTTGATCTGTGATTTCTTCGCTAATTTTTCCTTCTGTGGGGATGTTAGTTAACAATAAACTCATTATTTGTATATATTGCTGATCGTTTACCTCCATAGTAATGCTCCATTTTCCAAATGCCATTACAGCTTCCAATTGTTCTAAGAAGTCTCCTCCCCAGAGTTCTTTTGGGGAATTGGGCATATCCAGGAATTAGTGAATCCCCACCTGTTTCCCAAGTTTAAATTTCAAGGGTTCACAGAAATATGCCTTTTCATGTTGGCCAGTAGCCCTTTTTACCACCACACGGTCGTTACTTACTGGTACTAATGCCTGATTTAAACCAGAAAATGTTGCTCCTGTATCTACTAAAAATTCTACTGTGTTTTTTGTTTTTCCCCCCGCGTTAGTATAACCAGTGGATCCGTTCAGGTAGATTCCCCCAGGTCCCCGTCAGTCTTCAGCATTCCCCACTATAGGTTTCTTCCTTTATCTTACCCCCCTTTTTCTCTGCGTTTTTCTGGACATTGGTTTTTCCAGTGCCCCTTTTTCTTACCCAGGCACATTGGTCTCTCTCCAGTCCCCGCAGCCCCCCTTCTCGTAACCTGTAGTGTTCCAAAGCTGCAGCAGTAGCGTTGGTTATTCTCCTTTCTGATTTCCTTTCTTCTTCTCTTTCCCTATTCTTGAACGCTCTCCAGGCTTCTTCAGTTAGCTTTTCTCTCTCCCATATGTCTGGGTCCCTTAATTTTTGTAGCCTCTTGCGGGTATCATCCGACGACTGTCCCAAAACCAGTGAGACCAACTGTCGCTGGCCGTCGCCTGCTGAGGGGTCCAGGGTGGTGTGTCTGTGCATTGCCAGCCCCAGTCTTTCCAAGAGCTCTGTAGGAGTCTGGGAGGGATTTTGTTTCACAGCATATAGAGCCGACCAAGTTATTGCTTTGGGGACTGCATGTTCCAAAGCAACCTGTATCCATGCCTGGTAGCGCTTCAGTCGCTGATAATCACCACTGTCACTCGGGTCCCACCCTGGATCTGTCGGGGCAATATATTGGTCCTCCCATCCCCACCGTGTTCCCCCTGGAATTTGAGCTTGCACCTGTGTTCTGGCTATTTTCAAACCCTACTGCTTTTCTGTCTCTGTCACTGCATCTAGCATTGCATCTACATCTTGCCAGTCAGGGTCCTGGGTCTTAACAATCAGGAGAACCACAGGATCCTGAGGGGGAACTATGTGGAGCATCTGGTGCAGAGCTGGCTATTAGAGAAGGGACACAGCTGCACAGACCTGCTCGAGATGGCATAAGTAGGGTAAAGGTTAGTCCAAAGTCAGTGTGCCCTTGGGGCCAGCTGAAGCCAGTTACTGTTGTCTTAGAAGGATGTGTTTACCATAACAATGTGCAACAGAATGTAAGCAAAGGCAGGACTGCAACTTCTCAGCTGGACCAATGATGAGCTCAGCTTTTGCAATATGTATGAGCTAATTAACTAGCATACTTAAGCCATGCTTGTGTGAATAAAGTTTGAGACGGTCTGATGAACCATATGGTGTCCGCGTCTTCCTTCTCCGATAGAACTAACCCACAATCCCTTTGCCATTCCGGATGATTCTTAAGGGTAAAGAACATACCTGCATATGAGGCCTCATCCCCTTTTCCTTCCCTGCTTAAAAGCAGCATTAATTGTAAGTTAGTATTGTAATTTAGAGTCCCATTCAGTGGCCATTTTTCCCTGCTGTTTAGTTTATAAAGAGGCCACCATTGATTACAATATTTGATGAAAGCCTTTTTGCTCTCTGTCCCTCCTTTTCCCACAGTATCCTTCCAATGTGCTGAAATGCATTGTAGGGGACTCTTCTTCAGACTTTCTCTTGGAGTGTTGCCCATGGCTTCTTGTCTTTCCCATAGTTATTTAGTTCCCAAGCAGTCGTCAACCCTGTTCAACAATCCCTCTCCCACCCATCCTCCGATATTTCCCACAAGGTTGTTATCCCCAGATCCCAGCCACACAATGGAGTGATGCACGCAGGACACTGACGCTCGTACTTCAAGTGCCGGCTGCTGTGGCAGCTGTGGACTTGCTGACAGGTTAAGCACTCAAACTTTCTCCAGGCTCTGTGTCTTAGGGTTGGGTAATGCTTGAGACAAGGGATTTCTCCTAAGGGAAGGGCTTGGGGTTTGTTTTCTTGAGGTATACAAAAACGCAAGCTAAGGCAGAGTAGCTCTGTTGGATGCTGTATAATCCTGACCCTCCCGTTTGAGGTGGGGTCACCCTCCCTCTGACTCTTGTTCCCCAGAGGTGTGGGGGGATGAAGTTTGTACTATAATTTGAAACCACCAGTTTAGCTTTTCCACCTCTAATATTCTTTCTAGTTTGCAAATCACAAATCAGTATTTCTCCAGTAATACAAATGAGAATTATATGGGTTTTTCTAATACATTCTCAGTTCAAATCTGATCACACCAAACAAAACCAAACCATACATTTCTAGTGAGTCTTTTGCTCTCTTTCACACAGATATGCTGCAGTCCAGTCACTCCCCACTCACACCAGAGTTAGCTCATTTCACTCCCACAAACAATTTGTCAAACCCAAATCAATTTTCAAAACACAGTTCCTTGTACCAATATCCAGAGTCAACAGCAAGAAATCAGTGCCAGCAGAGCAGCAACTCCCTTTGGGAATCCAACCTGTCTCCTGTGTGACAGGCAGGAGTTCTCCCACTCAGTCTCTCTCACACTCACCACACCAAATACAAATGATGATTTACAGGGAAAGTTTTCCCAAACAGTTGGAATTTGCCACCCACTTCGTCCATCTCCGGCCGGTCTCCTGGCGCAGATTCGGCGCCGCGAGTCGGGACTCGGCACTCGCCTGGCAGTCAGACTGCGCCTCATCCACACAGACACCCAAATCATCCACACGGCACCGGGCACAGAAATTTCTGGCATATGCAAAGCCAGACAAGGGTTCTGGAAATCCCAGTTCTAACCACAGTGATGTAAATTTCAGTCCCCATGGGCTGCAGGATGTTATAAATGATAGCTATGCAAGTGGTCATTTGCCAGGGAGGCTGGCTTACCCTTCTGCTTCTTACAGCAGGTCCATCCTGGCTCCCGACATAGAGATGCAGCGACAACCTCAGATTCCCTCAATCTACTACCAAGACCGCTGGCGGCCGCTCTAGCAGTCAGTGCATCCCAAATTACCCCAGGGCCCAGACCACCAAAGAGACTCACGTATCTCCCCAAGGGATTCCCGCAGACATCCTGTCAGCCGGAGTTGCAGACTGCCCTCAGAGATCCCCGCAAGCTCCTTTCCCGGATCCGAATCCACCCAGGGGCGAGCATTACGCTCTTTACCATGCGTAGGACATCTCCTTACAGCTTATAGGTGTCCCCTCCCAAGTACAACATATCTTAGTCCACTGAAAGATGGTCCTTGTCTGTTCCTGGGGTGATCTGAATGAGTAGGGGAGCCCTCCTGAGACAGCTCCGGGGCGCCCAGAGGAGTCCAAGGCTGGCTGAGGGGCCATCCCAGGAGCCCTGACCTGGCAAGATGGGGAAGCGAATAGATGACATGCTTTAAGTTTGTAGTCTGGGGCGATTGACTAACACCGTGTAGTGTTGAGTGCGCCTGTGAGTTGTGACAGGGTGTTGCCTGAATCTGCTGTGCCTGTCACATTGAAGCTTGTGAGCTGCCTGCGGGCGGTAGCAGTGAGCACCGGGGCTCTGCTGGGGCTGTACCGCTGCATTTCCTGACTGCCGTGTTGGCAGTAGCAAATGGTGTGACTCTCCTGTGGCTGTGAGAAGTGCAGTCGTACTTCTGAGCTGCAGTGGTGCATTTCTGCCTTGTACCCATCAAACCTGCAGTAGTGACACATTGAATCTGCACGTGGGTGTTGGGGGGATGGAGGCTTCCATCTCATCTGCAGGGCGGGCATCACTGCCTGGGTACCAGCATCAGCACCTCTGCCCCAGCACCAGCCATACCTGCCAGCAAACGCTGTGCTGTGCTGGGAAGGAGCCACGTCAAGCCCAGGGGGTCAGACAGGGTCTGACTGAGCACTGAAAACTCAGCTCACACTTGGCCGTCGAGTGGTAATCGCCGGCTGGGTCTGACATACCAAAATCCTGGGGCTGGTGCCAAAAGCCTGACTAAAGTCTGCTAAGAAGGGAGTGGTGGGGGGAAAGTGTTTCAAGATCTGGTCGCACTCCCGACTCTGGTCTCACTGTTTCTGTAGTGCAGTGTAAGAAGTGAGAGAGTTTTCTTTCCTTCACTCTGTGTTGAGTCTGTTTTGCCCGTGTCCGTGACGACAGGATGATCTGTCCCTGTCCTTACACTGATTCCTGAGCCTCTCAATAGATCTTTTCTCCCCTGTGCAACTACAAAAGGGAGTGATAGACCGACTTTGGTGGGCGTCTGGCCTCCAGCCAGGCGTAAATCACCAGAAAGGTAGAACCACTGCTGTGTTCTTCAGGCAAGAAGGACACAAGGGAGGGGTAAGGCTGTTCCCACTCACTGCTATCACAAGAGCCACCTCAGCAATGGTTGGATGGATGGATGGATGGATGGATGGATGGATGGATGGATGGATGGATGGAGGGACTATATAAGGTGGTCTCTACTGAGCCCTGTTGGTACCTGAACACACCCGTTTCGCACTCCCCTGCTGCTCCACACACTGCCCATGGGTTGTGGTGCAGTGAGATGCACAAAGAGCAACTCTTACCGGCCACTGGGCACAATCCTAAGTCCTTAAAACCCCCACCCACCACTGAGCCCAGAGACAGTGAAGCTCCATGTGAAACTGCCGGCTTAGTCAGTAGGTCCTGTTCTTTTGCCCTCGTGTCTCATGGCGTGGTTTTTGTGCCAGAGGGTCCTTTTGTCCAGCTGTCTGACAGTCTGAGGTGTGGACTGGGGCCTTTGGCTCATGCGCAATGTTCCTTCTGGTGGCTTTTTGCTGTTCTTTTAGTGTTTCTGGTGTGTTTTCTGCCTGGAGACCGTAACTTGTGGTCTAATATGTCTCCTGCAAGCTGGGCACTGTCCCTTCTGGTGCTGTGCGACTCCTTTCTGGGGAGTGGGTAGGTGGGGAATGGTGGACTTGTGGTCCATGCAGAATGAGTGCCAGGTGGCTGAGAGCCAGGTCTGGGGAGAGCTGAGAGGGCTTCTGGTCCATGGGTAGCGACTGCCAGAGGACTAAGTGCAGCTGTGAATGTCCGTGCGCTTCCCAAGTCAGGGTCATTTCTCGTGCCAAGTGGCTTTTTGGTTGTTGCTCTGGGAGGAAGCAAGCAGCAGAGGGCCGGCCTAGTGAAGCCCTTTTTATTGCCCCAAGAAATAGCCCCGCCGCCGGCAGCCACGTCGTCCCCCTCAGCTGCTGCTGGGCAGCGTTCAGGCGTGTTCGTCCCCCATCGTCTGCTCCTTGTGGGGTGTCGGGCTGTCCCGCAGGGAGGTCTCTCTGTGCCCGGGGGTGGCAGGTGGTGCGGGGCGCTTGGCCCGCTTGCCCGATCTGGGCCCGGGGTGGCCTGAGCCGCCAGCCGGTACCTGAGGCAGGCGGGTCAAAAGCAGGCGGGGCTGCCTGCGCAGAGCCTCCTCCGCCAGCTGGGCCGGGCCAGGGGGATGAGGCCGGCACCCCCCAGAAGGGGTCTGTGTCCCACAGCATTGCTGCCCCAGATGGTCCTTGGGGCAGTCCCCTTCCTCCTCGTACTCCAGGCAGTTTGGGACTTCGGGCAAGGAGGAAGCGCTGGGAAGGCTGGTGGGGACATGGAGGAAGATGTCTGCGCTGAACATCAGCAGTGCCGCCACTTCATCCGTGGTGCAGATGCCCTCTGCCCTCCAGTCCAAGAGATGGGGGAGCTTGTTGAGGGATGTGGTCAAGCTGGGGATTTTGGCACATCAGGGGAGGCATTCCCCAGTGCCCCCACCCTCTGAGCCCCTCACCCCCCACTTCCCCTCTCAGGGTTTGCTCTTTGGAGCAGCCGTCCCCAGCCACATACTTGTAGATGTCAGGGAGATCGTGGAGGACCTGGGCAGTCAAGCTCGGGACACTGCTGGTGGTCATGATGGTGGCCTTGTTGTCCCCTGGTTGTGTTCCCAGCGCTTGGTCTGGGGGGCTGTCGCAGCGCCCCACATTGCCCCAGGAGCCCCAGAGCTCCTGGAGGAGCGTGGTGCTGGCAAGGCTGTTGGGGAAAGAAGGGAGATCAGGGTCAGCATCCTCACTGCCCTTCGGCTCTGCTGCAGCCACTCGCTCCTGGAGTCAGCTCTCCTCTTGCACGTACTCGTAGATGCCAGGGAGCTGGTTGAGGAAACGTCTGGAGTTGGGGATGTCGTGGAGGGTGGCCTCGCTGTCCCTCAACCCAGAGGGCAGCACTGATTTCTCAGCCCCGTGACGCTTTCCTACCCCCAGGGTCTCCAGTGCCCACAGTTTCCCGTTCTAAGCAGAGTTTTCCTGGGGAGGGGAATTTCCTCTGCCAAGGGACAGGATGGGCCCAGCACCTCCAGCCCGACGGTGCCGACAGGTGTGTGCAGCCCCCTCCTGCCCGCGTGCTGGGGCTGGATTGAGGAGGGGGGCTTGGGGTCCTTTTGGGTTGTCTTTGTTCCCCGTCCCTCTGCCCCCGGGGGTGCAGATGTGTCTCCAGGCTGTGGTGACAGGGGTGCTGGAGCCACTGCTGTGTGGCCGTGCTGGGGAGCTGTCACCCAGCGGCTGCAGCTCTGGTTGTTCTGTGCTCTGGGCCGAGAGCTGGTGCTGTCTGTGTGACGTGTGGGAACAGCTCCCTTGGGGCCAGCAAAAGGGGGGCCACTGGCCACCCCCCAGCAGAATGCTGAGCCTCACTGGGACAAGAGGATGTGGAAGTAAAAACCACAACAGGAAATCACACAAGGGTGTTAAAATTCAGTAATTAAATGTTATTTATTATACTAAATATAAATATTATTGCTATAATTAATATAATATAAAGATGATAATATCCAAAATGCTTTTTTCTTCTAGTACCAAAATAATATATATCATCACAATAGGAAATCCAACAAGGGTCATAATATTTGGTTTTCTTACTCAATTTTATTTATTACAATAAATATAAATACAATAATTAATTTAATTACTATAATTCTTACAAGGAATACTATCCAAAATAATATTTTATTCTAATACTTAATAGTATATATTACCACAATATTAAACATAACAAATGCTATAAAGTGTTAATTTATAATTCAATTTTATTTATAACAAAATAAATGTTACAATTACCGTAAATAATATAAACATTATAATTCATAATATCCAAAATACTATTTTATTCTAGTACTCAATTGTATATATTACCACAATATTAAACATAACATAATTTTATTTATTACAGTAAAAATAAAGAGTATAATTGTGATAAATAATGTAAATATTATAATTCATAATATCCAAAATACTACTTTATTCTAGTACCACAATAGTATGTATTACCACAATAGTAAATCTAACAAGGGGTATAAAATTTTAATATATTACTAATTTTTATTCTAATTAATATAAATACTATAATTAATATAATCACTATCCTATAAATATTACAATTCATAATATCCAAAATACTATTTTATTACTAAAAATAATCTATTTTCTAAGATGATTAAAGAACCAATTTGTTTTCCTTAAAGGAGAGGGGAAAAAAACCCCACCAAAAAACCCCAAACCCAACAAACAAGAGGTTTCAGTACTCTGAGCTTCTGTCCTGGGCAGAGTCCGGCTCCCCAAGCAGCCATCAGGGGTGAGCTGAGTTAGCCTAGGCTGTTCGCCACAGCACCTGACACCGCTGCCCCATCCAAGGGGACAGCCCCAGGACAGCAA
Source organism: Gallinula chloropus (assembly GCF_964237585.1). Lineage (NCBI taxonomy): Eukaryota > Metazoa > Chordata > Aves > Gruiformes > Rallidae > Gallinula > Gallinula chloropus. The sequence continues at coordinate 44,637,513 of NC_140089.1, forward strand.
CAGACCTCACTCGTCTCAGGGCCCAGCTCGGGGCTGGAAGGGCTGGGGCAGCAGCAGGGCACAGGACCCCTAATCCTGAGGTGGGGAGTTGGAGCCCTGAGCTGCGCACTGAGACGAGGACTGTTGCTGTCCTGGCGCTGCACCCAAGCGCCTCTCTCCTCCCTCTGACAAGCCTCTTGGGTGGGGCAGCGGTGTCAGTCATTTTCCTTTATGAGGCTACACATATATAAGGGACAGATCATTCCACTCAATATATAATTAAAACAGAATGCCTTAAAGAACTGAGCCCCTAGGCTTTGCACGCTTCAGAAGATCTGCTCATAAGCTGTGAAGTGTCACACAAATCGGATGCTTTTACGTACCCGGGGACAGCTTGGCCTTAGGAGTAACATGCCATGAATCAGGGGGACTTTGGTGAGATCAAGAGCTCACAGAAGGGATGGACAGAGACCAGTCAGGCATGCAAGGAATTTCTGCCATGCATTTCTACTAAAGGCTGGAGGCAGGAGGCACTTGAGGCTCTAACGTCGCTTGGAGGGTGCTGGAGCTGGTGGGAAGCAGAACGTGGGGAGCGCTGAGTGTCAGAGCCTGTGGCTTGTGGTTTGCATGTGGGTGCCAGGCTGTGCGGAGAGCCGGGCTGGGGGTCAGGAGATGCCGGCAAGGCAGTGAGCTGGTTGAACTGGGCTCTGAGCTGTCACCAAGCGGCATCTCCCCCGCGCCCGTGCCGCCGGTTTCCCCGGTCCCGGGGCAGGAGTGAGCGGGTAGTAACTCCCCGGTGAGGTGCGGCGCTTGGTCAGCTCTGCCTGGGGCTGGCCGGGCGCTGCCGCACGGGCCTCGCTCGCGTCCCGCCGTTGCCACGGGAACGTTTGTGTCCATTGCTTCATTGCCAACGGCAGCAGCCCTGCTGGTGGCCGCGCTCCGGCGTGTGAGTGTCCCCGCGCCCCCCGGGAGCGGGAGGGGGGGATAGCGGTGCCCATCGCCGTGTTTTTGGGGCGGTGGCCGCGTTCCAGAGGTGCGGCCTTGGGAGGGGCGGGGGCGGGCGGAGCGCCGGGGCTGGGGGCTGGAGCGGTTGGGGTGAGTGGCACAGCGTGCCCAGGGTGGGGGTGTGGGGTGTGCGCTGGGTCCTGCCCGAACTGTGTCAGGCCCTGGTGCTCACCCTCCTGCCGGGGAGGCTTCCCTGCAAGGAGGCGCTCTGTTTGGGAGGGAGGGAGGGCGGGATTTCAGGGGGGAGGCTGCCTAAGGAGCGAAGGGGGGGCTCTCGTGCCGGGCTAGAGGAGGCGGCAGGGTTTTGTGTCGGGGCCTGTCCCCTCCAGCTGCCCCGCTGTGCTCCCCATCAGAACAGACTTCCCAGGCCAAGGTCTGCCCCACCATGGGATGCAGCTGTGGCCGCATCCAGGCCCTGGGGCAGGAGTGGAGGGGATGGAGGCTGCTGGTGCTGCCCTCCTCTTCTTGTTCACGGGCTTTTGGGTGTTTGGACCTTAAACCTCAGTGTTGCAACGTGTAAATGAGGGTTTCAGTGCCTGAAGGGTGGGGGCTAACTGGGTGAAGTGTCTGTGACACCTCAGGGTTACCGCAGTGCTGGAGGAGGACAGCAGTAAGCCAGGAAATAGGGCCCGTTGTCTGCTCTGGCAGCCAGGAATATGTGTGTGTGCTGGGTAAGTAGTTCTTCATCAGAGCATTGAACTCTGTGCTCTGTTAGTTAGAAACATGGCAAAGCTCCTGGCACGGAGGGTGGGCGTTGGGCTGGTGAAGCGGGAAGGGGTCTGGTCTGATCTTGTTCGCACTCGGGGCAGCCACAGTCCCTGGGCTGGAGGTTGGTGTAATAACCCTGAGCAGGTGATAAGGTCGGGCGCAAAGTCGCCTGGGGTCAGCTGCTCTTCCTGGATTTTCAAAGTGCCATTGTTGTTCCTTCCAGATTAGCTGAGACATGGCTACCAACAATGTTCATCGATCCAGCATGCTCTCTAGAAGATACCAGAGAAGAGTAGTAACGGCTCCTAATAGAAAGGTCGACCACGAGCCAAAGAAGAAGTATGTAACTGTAAGTACCTGCTGTGGCCAGATAGGAGCTGTGGTAAGGCTGGAAACCTGCCCTGTGTCCTCCTCTGCCTGCCCCTCCTGTTTAGCCACACTGTGAAGGTACACACCACAACCCCATCTCTTTGCTGCCATACTTCTGTTGGAGGTGGCCATCAAGGTGCAGTGGGAGATGGAGTGTGGGCTGAAAGTCCAGAGTCTTGTCTGAATGTGCTGCTGGAACCCAGTTAACAGGATGTCCTGGGCAGTGCACTGGAGTAGCTGAAGCATTGGGGTGCTTCTACCCATCCTCTTGGTGAGGGCAGCAGTATCTTCTGTCACGGAAGCATCCTTGCAGGCACTGCTCTGACCATCCCTGCCCTCCCAGCAGCTGGGGATGTGGTGGGGCTGCTCAGACTCTGCCTGAAGACTTGAGAGACGTGTCCAGTCCCAGCTAGAATGGGGTCCAAACCAGTTCTGTCATGAGTGTCATCCTGGGTGGAGCGCAGATCCAGCCCTTGAAACAGCTGTGGAGTTGGGGCAGTTCCTCCTCCCCATCCATGAACGTGGGGCAGTTCCTTCTCCCCATCCATGAATGTGCCTTTTGCTGACCAGGGCTCCCTTTACTGGAGATAACCTCATGGATGAGGTATCTCTGTATGCTTCTGTGGAGGGGGCTGTGAGGCCAGAACAGAGAGGAAACAAGGGCTAATTAAAAAGATAACTAAAGCTTGGTCCCAGCCAGCTCCACCTCAGTCTTGGCACAGCGCTGCTTTTCTGCTCTCCTGTGATTCAGCCGGCAGTGACATCTCCACACGCCGGCTGGCTGTGAGCATTGTGCGAGGATGGAGGTAAGGGGTTTCTGATGACTCCTCCCCACTCCTTTCAAAGGTCACTGCCTGAATCCTGCAAAGCTAAAGGGGAAACAAATGCCCGAAGAGCAGAAATCCTCAAACGTGTCACATCAGAGGACGAAGGAGAAGCGCAGGGGACAGAGCTGCTTGGTTGGAGCGCATGTTCCGCTCTCCATCATTCATTGACTGATGTTAAATATTTCAGCGGGGAACTTTGGGGACTTCCAGGACTATCCTAGTGGCTGTGGTGACAAATGGTTTATCAGTGGTGCTTGAACAAGAAAAGCCTTTCTGAACAGAGGTGTTTCTGCAGCTCTTGTTGGTGTTTTGTGTTTCAGTGGACACCCTCTGCCTCCCTGGAGATGTCTGTCCCCAAGGCGCAGAGGCTGGCCAGCACCCAGGAGATGAGGCGGCCCCGGATTCCCCCACCTCTAGACATGAGTGAAAGCTCCTGTCATGAGGTAGACCCTTTCCTGCCCTTTTCCTCGCCATTTGATGTGACATTTGAAGGAGGCAGGCTTGCCCCCAGCTTCTCTAAATACCTCGGTGACAAGGTCCTGCTGTCCTTTCAAACCGCTGCTGCTGGTGGAGTTCCTTCTGTTGGGGAAAAGGGAAAACATATTTTTCCCCTGGGACGATGTTGAAGCAACATCTGGTGCTAAGCCAGGATCAATGACCCCCGACCAAGTTCTGCTGGAGTTTAGTTGCTGTCACCAAAGGGATGGTACTGGGGGAAGGCTGGGGTGGGACACAAGGGCAGGAGCTTGCCATTTTCCATCCTCCCTCTGAACTAGCCTCCTCCTTCCTTGCTTTGGTGTAGTCACAGCAAACCCTCAGGGCCGTGACACCCTCAGCAGTGGCAGAGTCGACCTTGGAAGGCTGTAGACCCTGTGGTAACCTGCTCAGGGCTTAATGAAGCTGATTTGTTAATCATTTGGCTTGGAAGGAGGAGTGTGAGCGTTCAGAAGGGTGTGAGGGTTGCAGGCTGCAGGGTCTTACCAGGGAAGTCCCCTTCAGAGTGGGGGGGATGTGTTTTATCTGGAGTAACACTTGCTTGGATGGGTGCTTAAAGCTGCTGCTTCCACAGGACCACTGGGTATGACACTGCCCAGACAGGGGGCTACTGGGGGGGACAGTGAGAGACCCATAAGGAACGAGTGAGGGATTGCCTGGGACAGCACGGGAGGTTGGGAACGTGTCAGATGAGTGCAGGCAGAACTGGCAGCGAGCTGCAGCTACCGGCTGCAGTGTCACCGTGGTGTCTGGGGACAAGTGGGAGACCTGCCTCTGTCTTTCAGGTGGGCACAGTGCAGCTGGAAGAGAGGAGACAAGGCTGGGAGGACTTATCTCTGAGGAATGCCTCTGCTCCCTGAGGGTTTGCGGCTGGTGCCTGTTCTCAGCCATGCTTCTGCAGCAGGATTAAATAACGCTGCACGAGCAGAATAGGGTAAAGAATCCGTTTAAAGCTCGTGGGAGAAGGGAATACCCAGTGGAGTCTTGCTCAAGGTGCTCAGTAATGCTGAGAACGAAGCAGAACCTCGTCACCACCCAGCGCTCACATCGCTTGGCTCTTCTCTAACTGCTGTGTTACTTTCCTTTCGGCCTTACCTCCTCCGGTGCTGTTCTTCTCGCTGGTTTCCAGGCTCTGCATCAAAGATGATGTTTGGGGATGTGTGGGACACGGAGTAAAGATCATCCCAAAATTGTTTCCTGCGGTGTCTCGTGTAAATTCTCAGGTTTCCCTTGCTCTGTGGGTGCTGGTGGCTCTCACAGAGCGTGCTCTGGAGCTGTGTGACCACACCAGCCACAGGGTTCTGCTGCAGATCAGCACTGCCTTGTGTTTTAGAGAAGGAAACCTGGAGAAGGACCCAAAAGAGCTTCTTAGCCTTGAGCCTGTTCAGCGTGGGGTTCTCATCTGTGAATCTTTGTCCCAGCCCCTGAACCTCTCTCTGCTCTCTTTCATCTCCAGTTCTCAGCAGTGGATGTGGACCACAGCTTTGTTGCCTGTTTATCACGACGGAGGGAAGTCAAGGATACGCTCAATATGAGTAATCAGCAAGCAAGTTCTTGGTTAAAGGTTGCATCACTCATCTTGTGGTCTGGGAACTGTGCTTCTTTCTCATCCTCAGGAACAGCAGATCCTTGAAACATACATCTTGTTTCTACTTCTTGTTAATGTGTAACATCGCTATCAAGAACATACTGACCTTCCTCTCTTTATTTACATCAAGATGGTGTGAGGCCTACTCTTGCTATTAAGTTACACAGGAGACTGCTTGAACAATGGCTCCATAGAGCCATGGCCTTGCTTCTCACGTAGCCACTCTTCCACAGAGCTTGATTCAGCCTTTCCCATCAGAGGTGGTATTTAAGAACTACATCCCCCATGAGGTCTGCAAAGCGCTGCTAGTTCTGAGGAACAACGACAAGGTGAGCGCGGGGACACGGAGCTTTAGGGCTGTGCTGAAAGACACCAGTGTAATTCCAGTGGTGTACAGCAGAGCGGGTTGGGCAGCACACCCAGAATCAGATGTCTCACCACCTTAGTTTTACAAGATGGTGGAAACCTTCCCATTCCTCCCCAGAGTCTGGTGGGACCTGACTCAAAGGAGCTTTCCTAGTCAGCATCCTTCCTCTTGGGAGCTCCAGACTGGTGGCTGTACAGTCCTTACCTTGCAGACCTCAGGGTAGAAAATGTCCTGGTGGGTCCTTGGTTACCCTTGGTTTCTGTCTGGGCATCTCCACCTCTTGTAGCCTGTTTGGCTGCCTCTGTGCAGCTTGCTGTCAGAGCGCAGGGCCTGAGGCTTCTCTGCTTGATGCCTGAATAAGTTACAGTTAGCAGCGTTAGCACTCCAGGAAAGGGGCTTTGAAACAGCAGCAGAAAGCCACTGGCTTAGCAGAAGCAGTGGGAGACCTTTAGGTGCTGCTTGAAGCTCCTGCAAAGCTTAATTCGGTTCCGCTCGGGGTCTCCTCGGACGACGTGACGCTCTGCATTCCCTTTGGAGAGCCCCAGCGCATCCAGAGTTAGGTGCTCCTGAAGGTCTCTGCCTTTCCTTGGATACAAACCCCAACCTGGGATCGGGGGGTGATTTCCCCAGGAAGTTGGGAAGGGAAAAGTGGAGGTGTCGGAGGTCAAAGTGCTTTGGAAAGGTGGTTAAGGAAGGATGTCAGCAGGGCACGGACAAGGCTGCTCTTCTCGTGTTTCCACGAGTGCCAAGATGGCAGTTTCATGTCTTCCCACAGGTTCCTCGTCTGGTGAAGGTCACTCTGGAGGACTCGCCTTATTTCAAGTTGGTCAGGCCCGAGGGTGTGTCCTGCACTGTAGCACTTGGACTGGCTTTGACCTACCATGTCCTTTTTACCCCTGAGGAGAACAAGGTGAGACTGGAGATCCCAGGAGGTTGGTGCCTTCAGGGGAACGTACAGGGCTAGGTTCAGAACAGGGCATCGGGTGGGGGTTTGGAGGAACTGTTCGTTTCACAGGGTTGTGCTGGATCTAGAACTGTGGGAAGTGCTTTTTTCCCATGGGGAAGGTCATAGGCTGTAGGCTCTTAGACATATCAGACTGTTTTTATCCTTCAGTGTTGGCATGTTTAACAGAATCTACTTCCTGTGGTGGGTTGGCCTCTCAAGGTGTTGGTTTCTAGTATCTGCCCATTTCTGTGTAATTACAGGTTTGCTCCAGTAACTAGAAATACGAAAGTCTGTTTAAAAGCAGCCTGTTATTCGGAGGATCTGAGCCAAGGACCTTTGAAACCTGGTGTCACCTTTGTGTATGTCATGTTGGACACAGTAGTGAGACAGCTGAACATCACCTCTAAAGCTCCTCCGGTGCTCTAGGCTGTGGTCAGGCAGTCTGCAGCTACTCACGGCGTGGTACTTCTGTAGATGACAGAGACATCGGCCTGAAAGAGCGTGTGCAGGCAAGGTTAGGGCATCTAACTCCACTGTACATCTGGAGATGGAGCTGTTCAACCCGGCAGTGAAATGATTTTGGTGGCTTAATTCACCTTCCTGCTGCTGCCCCCCAGCCGGCCGGGGGCGGGGGACAGGGCAATGGCTGTCTGGCTCCTTGCTGAACCAGCCCAGGGCTGGGAATAACATGCTTGGCTCTGGTAGGGCTGTCCCCGTGCCTCCCGCTTGTGGGCCTGAGAGCACCAGCCTCAGGAAGGCACCCAGTCACTTCTAGAAACTTCAGAGACGTTAGCAAGGCATCGGCTGTGCCACAGTGTGCAGCAGAGAGAGCAGAGCTGTCCCCTGCCTCCACCAGGGCTGGGCTGAGGTGAAAGGGAAGTCAGAGGTTAGATGTGCAGCAAGAGCTCTCAGGGCCTGGGAGGAGCTGGAAGAGGCTGCACTGAGGGCAGGGCTGGAATTGTTGGTGCCCTTCAGTACCTGTCAGGGATCTCTCAGGAATAGCTTGGGTATGGAGCAGAGCCGGCTTGGGGCTGGGGAGGTGGATCAGCTTTCGGAAGGTGGGTGTCCCCAGCCTTGTCCTTGAGATGCTGTGGAAAGGGATGGGAAATTTCTGCCTCCCCTGATGTTAAAACAGTCATCTCGGTGAGGAGTTGTGAGGGCCTGGGACAGGCTGCCAGGGAGGGGTTTGAGTCACTGTCCCGGGGTGTGTTTGAAAAAAGGGCAGATCAGGTACTATGGGATATGGTTTAGCACAGGACAGGAACAGTTGGACTCAATGATCTTAAAGGTCTTCTCCAACCTTGTGATTCTGTGATTTCACCAACGGCTGGTGGCAAAGTCCATCCAACAGTGCACCTGAGCATCCCCCACCAAGCTTCAAGTGGGGTCACTGGGATGGAGTTGGTGCCGCGGCATAACCGGGTGCGGAGCGGTGCTGGAAGCAGGTCCTTGATCTGCTGCAATCCCTTCCGTGGGATTACTCTGTTCTGGTGCTTCGGCATCAAGCTATCAGGTGACTTGGTCTGGTTCTGCCAGCTCACTGAGGAGGCAGCTGGATCAGCAGGGCGGTTTCCTCTCTGCAGGGTACCAGCCCTGTGCCAGTGGTGCTGCTGGAGGGAAAGGTCATTACAGAAAGAAGTGCTGTTCCATTCCCAAAGGCTCCTGTTAGTGGTGGGAAGCAGTGGTTTTCCTTCCGCTGGGGACAGAACGTACCGTGATTTGTTCCTTCCCCTCAGGATTACTCCCACCAGATCACCTGTGTCACAGACAGGGGACAGTTCATTGTGCCGATCCGAGCTATTTGTGCCCGGGCGGTCCTGGACTTCCCTGTCCACCTGAACTTCTCCACCTGTCCAGTCAAGTACAGCAGCCAGAAGACTCTGCTGGTTCGCAATGTTGGTAACCGGGAGGCCCGCTACTCCATCAGCACTCAGAGGTAAGGGACCTCACTTCATTTGCTCAGCAAAATGTGTGTGGGGGTGTTTTTCTTCTAGAGCTCCAGAGCAGCAAGTTTCACTGCCAGGAGCTTGCTCCGACACAGGCTTCCCACAGAGTCACAGTGTCCTTCAGGTGTCTCCAGGCACTGCAGCGTGGGATCCTCCACAGCTATAGATGGGATCTGTGCTCCCTGCCATCCATGAGCTGCAGAGGGACAGCCTGCTTCACCATGGTCTTCTCCACAGGCTGCAGGGGAATCTTTCTCTCTGGTGCCTGAAACACCTCATCATTCCTCCCTGCTCCTTCTTCCCTGGCCTTGGTGTCTGCACAGTTCCTCACATCTTTTCACTCCTGTCTCTGGGGGCAAAAAGCAGCTTCTTGTGTTTTTTTCCCTCTAACTGTGATTCTGAGGCACTGTGACCATCCCTGATGGGCTTGGCCTTGGTCAGCAGCAACTCCAGCCTTGAGCTGGCTGGTGTTTGCTCTGTGGGGCTTCAGAGAGTTTCTGGTTGCTTCTTGCAGAAGCTGCCCCTGCAGATTCCCCCCCTTCTCCACCAAAACCCAGCCATGCAAAGCCACAACATACATGCTTAATCCATTTCACATGGTTCTTACTATTGCCTACAAAAGGGCCATCAGTTTGTGTTCTAGCCAAACAATGTTTACCTTTTCCTGGAATTTGTGTGTGCCACGGTGAAGCATGTGGGTCTTCCCGTGTCTTGTTCCCTCTTGTCTCACTATATCTGCTCGCTAACCACTTTGGTAGCAAGGATATAGCTGCCCAAGGCCAACTTGATAGACCAAATGGTCCTCCACATATCCAGCATTTTATGAAATGATAAGCATTTGCTACTTGTTCAGCCAATGGTATAAAGGAATTTCTTCCATCACTCCTTTTATTCCTAACATCCTGGAGGAGAGAGGTGACGGATCTAAAGTTTGTAATCTATACAACGCACCAAAACAACCCTGCTTTGGCAGGGGGTGGGATGCCATGGGCTCTGGGGGTCTCTTCCGACCCTGGCAACTCCAAGTCTGTGATTGTGTGACGTGCTGTGGCTGTCAGATTGAGCCCTGTGCAGTCCCTGTGGCTGGTAGCAGTGGGTGCCGGGGCTCTGCTGGGGCCGTACGCTGCATGTGGTGATGCTGTGTTGGCAGGAGTATGTTTGGCGACTCTCCCCTGGGTGTGATGAGTGCAGTTGTACTTCCGGCCTGTGACAGCGCAACACTTTCTCCCTTGTCCCCGTACAACCCGCGGCAGTGCCACGTCGAACCTGCCCATGGGGTTTCCATGAATTGTGGTGCTTTTTGAAGCCCTTGTCGTGGTTGTGCCCCCAGCCAGGAGCTGAGCACCCACAGCCGCGCACTCGTGGGGGGCACTGGGGAACGAAAGCACCAGGCCAACCCTGCAGCCCAGTGTCACTCTGTGCCAGTGTCTTAAGGAAACGTGCAGATGAGACTGTAAGGTGTCCTTCTCTCTCCTTCTCTCTCCAGGGCCAAACAAAGGTCCTGCCCTTCCTGCCTCCCACCCCCTAAGTGCTCGCCCATCCCTTGGAGAGAGCAGCTCGGGGCTGGAGCAACACCACAACTAGAAGCCCCCAGCACCCCCCCGTCTGCACCAGAACCAGCGATGCGGAACCTCGGCACATGCCCGTGAGGCCAGGCCAAAGTACCAGCACTGCAGTCTGGGCAGGGCGGCTCCGGGCTGGGCAGCTCTGGGACCGAGTGGCTTTGGAGCGAGCCAGGGAGCGGGCCGGGGAGGAACCGCGCGGGGTCCGGCCGGCTCTGGCTGCCGTGTGCTCAGCCCTGTGGCTGGGCCTTCCCTCCCGCCGCACAGGGCCGGAAACCGCCCCATCGCCTCCCCAGGTTCCCTCCGTCCTGCTGGTCTCCTCCCCGGCCTGCCCTGGGCCTTGGCAGCCACCTGGGGCTTTGCCCAGGGCTACGTAAGGCTCTGGCTGGAAGGGCGGGCAGCTCTCAGCAGGGCGCTGGCCTGGACAGGGGGAGCCTCAGCTGGGTTGGAAACTGGCTGGATGGCCGGGCCCAAAGGCTGAATGGAGCCAAATGCAGCTGGAGGCCAGTCACGAGCGGAGTCCCCCAGGGCTCAGTCCTGGCTCCAGTTCTGTTCAACATCTTTATCACTGACCTGGAGGAAGGGATGGGATGTTCCCTCAGTGGGTTTGCAGATGACACTGAGCTGGGAGGAAGTGTTGATCTGCCTGAGGATGGGGAGGCTCTTCAGAGGTAACTGAACAGCCCGGGCCCATGGGCTGAGACCCCAGGGGATGAGGTTTAACAAGGCCAAGGGCAGAGTCCTGCACATGGGACAGAACAACCCCAGGCAGCGCTACAGGCTGGGGGAGACTGTCTGGAGAGCTGTCAGGCAGAGAAGGACCTGGGGGTGTTGGGTGACTGTGACTGACCACGAGCCAGCAGTGTGCCCGGGGGGCCAGGAAGGCCAAGGGCATCCTGGCTTGTGTCAAAAACAGTGTGGCCAGTAGGTCTAGGGAGGTAATTGTGCCCCTGAACACGGCATTGGTGAGGCCACACCTTGATTACTGTGTGCAGTTCTGGGCTCCCCACCATAAGAAGGACATTGAGGTCCTTGAGCGAGTCCAGAGAAGGGCAAGCAGGCTGGGGAAGGGGCTGGAGGGCAAATCCTCTGAGGAGCGGCTGAGGGAGCTGGGGGTGTTGAGCCTGGAGAAGAGGAGGCTGAGGGGAGACCTTCTCCCCACCTCCCCTGCCCTGCCAGGAGGGTGCAGAGAGGTGGGCGATGGTCTCTGCAGCCAGGGGACAGGAGATGGGACAAGGGGCAATGGGCTCAAGCTGCCCCAGGGCAGGGTCAGCTCAGCTGGGAGGGCAAAGTTCTTCCCTGGCAGAGCTGTCAGGGCCTGGCACAGGCTGCCCAGGGAGGGGCTGAGTCCCCAGCCCTGGGGGTGTTTAACAGAGGGGAGATGAGGTGCTCAGGGATCTGGTTTAGCTTAGGCGGGGAATGGTTGGACTTGATGATCTTCAAAGGTCTCTTCCAACCTTGTGATTCTGTGATTCTGTCGGTGCTCCTTCTGAGGAGCACTCCCGGCGCTGGGCTCAGTGGGGCCTGGGGGTCCTTGCTGCTGCTGCTGCTGTGTCGGGGTGGCTGCTGGTGGGACGGGCCTCTGGTGTGGCGTGCGGATCATCCCGCCTCCGCTGTCCCCGGGCAAGAGCGAGTGAGAGAGAACCCTGCGGAGCAGAAGCTGTGCTGGAGCGTGCCGGGCTGCTCCAGTGAGGTGGGGCTCGGAGCTCTCCAGGCACAGCGGCCGCCGCGCTCCCTCCGGCTGCTGGAGAGCCCGGTGCCGGCGGGGCCATGGCTGGCCCAGGCAGGATTCCGGCCGCGGTGCCAGGCGAAGGCGCGGCAGGGCGTGCTGAGCCGGGCGTGCTTCTGGCTGCAGATGGCAGTGACATTTGAGGACGTGGCCATCTACTTCTCGGCCGAGGAGTGGGCAGAGCTGTCGGGCTGGCAGCGGCGGCTCTACCAGGAGGTGATGCTGGACAACTACCGGGTGCCTGGCCTGGCTGGGTGAGGAGTGTCTCTGGCATGGCGGGGCCGGGCTGGGGCCTCAGTTGAGCTGCGGGGCTGAGCTGGAGCCCTCGGGAGGGAGAGTTGGGCTGTGCCTGTGGGTGTGCGAGCGCTGCCAGAGGGGTTGGGATGGTCGGATTGAGCCTGCCGGGCTGTGCCCGGCCACGCAGCCTCCTGCTGAGAGCGGGGCTGGGGGAGAGGCTGGGGTGGAATTGGGCTGGGCTGGGCTGGGTGAGATGAGGATGTTATGGGGAGCCTTGGGGCTTGATGGGGTGGGGCTGGGATTAGGGTGGGATGGAGTGGGATGGGCTGTGATGGTTGGGATGAGATGGGGGAGGATGGAGATGGGGTGCAACCAGCCCTTGGTAAAGAAAGGCTTCCTCCTGGCCACTCTCAAGGGGTGCTGAAGCCGTGGTCAGGCAGGGGCAGGAGAGAGCAGCAGAGCTGGGGCGATGCTGGGGCTGGGGAGGGGGTGGCCGGTGCTGCCATCCCAGCAGTGCTGGAGAGGATGCCTCTCTGTCTGCCCTGGACAGGCTGTGTCGATGTCAAGGCAGAGATCATCTGTCAGCTGGAGTGAGAAGAGATGCTGAGTGTGCCAGACCCCCCCAGGATGCAGTAGCAGCCCCAGACCTCTGTGCCAAGTGGGTACTGGGGGTCCGTGGGAGGGGTGGAGGGGTTCCAGCAGCACCGTCCCCTTGGCCCCAGATGCTGTGTGTACCAGGAAGGGTGGGGGGCTGGTGGGGTGCCTGTGCCGCTGGCCATGGGCTGGGGTCCGTATGCCCATCGCATCCCTGGCAGTGACCCCAGCCTCTTCTTTCCAGCAGCCAGTGGGACGCAGAGGGAAGCCTGTGGGGTTCCTGAGGGTCTGCTGGCAGCCACCGCCCCACTCCCGGGGATGCCCAAGACGGGCAGGAGGCGTCAGGAGAACTTGGCCCAGAGCAGGAGCCAGGGGGAGTCATTGGGGAGCTCTGACCCCCACCCCAGCAAAACGCCCCAAAGCCTGGAGAAGACCCTCCCAACGCATCCCGAGTGCAACAGGAGCTTTAGGAATGTTTGATTTCCTTAACCACATGCGAAGCCACACAGGCGAGCGCCCGTTTGTCTGTCCCGACTGTGGCAAGGGCTTCAGCTACAAGCAACATCTACGTAGACACCAGCGTGTGCACAGCGGTGAGAAGCCCTTCACCTGCAGTGACTGCGGCCAGCAGTTCAGCGATAGGTCCTGCCTGGTCATGCACCAGCGCATCCACATCGGGGAACGACCCTTTGCCTGCGACCAGTGCCCCAAGGCCTTCAGGCACAAGAGTAACCTCATGGCCCACAGGCAGGTCCATATTGGTGAGCGCCTGTTTGTGCCCACTGCCCCAAGGCCTTGAGGAATAAGAAGTGCCTCGTGGTCCATCTGTACCTTCACACCGGGGAGCGCCCATTTGTCTGTGACAAGTGCCCCAAGACCTTCGTGTTTAAGAAGTACCTCATGGCCCACCAGTACCTCCACACTGAGGAAAGACCCTTCGTCTGTGCCCAGTGTTCCAAGGCTTTCAGGAGAAAGAATCACCTCACTGCCCACCAGCGCATCCACACTTTAGAAAGACCCTTTGCCTGTACCCAGTCCCACAAGGCCTTCAGCACCAAGAACAACCTCACTGTCCACCAGCGCATCCACACTGGGGAGAGACCCTTTGCCTGTGCCCAGTGTTCCAAGGCTTTCAGGAGAAAGAATCACCTCACTGGCCACCAGCGCATCCACACTGGGGAAAAACTATTTGCCTGCTCACAATGCCACAAGGTCTTCAGCACCAAGAACAACCTCAAAGTCCACCAGCGCATCCACACTGGGGAGAGACCCTTCGTCTGTGCCCAGTGTTCCAAGGCTTTCAGGAGCAGGACTAACCTCACTGTCCACCAGCGCATCCACACAGGTGTGAAGCCCCTGATCTGAATTGCCACCCTTTTCTCTTTATTACATTTGTCCTTTTTGCCCCCCAGCCCCCCAGCCCGCACTCCCCCCGCCCCGCTGGTTTCAGGTGAGGTCTTCCGTCTTTGCCGCCATCCCGTGAACCTGCACTCGATAAATACAGGTGTACCTTGGGTTTCCCCAGTTGCTCTTCACAAGCAGTTTGATATATGAAAACGCTCTGGGAAACGGCGCGTCCTGTGAAGAGGGGGGAGAAGAAATGGGGGTGTTAAAAGCAGCAATGCAGTCAACCTATCTCCCCCTGCCAGCCCTGCTCCTGCTCCGGAAGGAGCTCCTGAAAGGTGGGGGAGGGGGGTCAGCTGTGGAAATCAGAGGCTCACTGCTGGAGAAGCTGGGGACATGGAAAGGGCATGGCACCTGGCATCCTCTGCATGCCATTCCTGCCGGGGTTCAGTCTCCCTTCCTCCTGCCCCTTCCCTCTGCTTCTCACCCTGTGCTGACTGAGAAGTGGCAGAGGGACATCTACACGTGGGGCAGCTGCTGTGCAGCCCCACCAAGCTCCCGCTGTCCATGCTGCCTGCCTTCCTCCTGGCGCCACATGTGCAGCTGGCTCTGCGCAAGGCAGTGGGTGCAGCCAGGGGTCTCTCAGGACTCATGTTCTCAGCGGCCTGACTCTGTCCTTGCTATCCTTTTGCTACCACCGCTGTGTGCCACTCGGCCCTCCCAACCCTGCCACGGCTCCTCCTCTCTCAGCAGTGCCCCTCTGCCCAGGGAGAAAGCATTCACGCTGTTCCTGCCATGGACTTGCAGGCAAAAGCATTTTGCCCCCTAGCATCTTGCCCTTGCAGGAGGATCGTACCTTCAGAAGAAAGGTCTGACTGGCCTCTTTTGCCACATCGTATGTGAACATCCCAAGGAGAGTTTCCTCTTCTCCATCCGCATCCACTCCCTCAAGGGCAAAGCACAAGGAGAGCAGCTCAGACACACACCGACAAAGAGGGGAGGGCATGCCCTGGATCAGGCCTGTTAGCTGCCACCCTCTCCTGGGCTTCCAGCAGTAGTCTGGCACTGGTTAAGGTTGAGCACCCTGCGTGCCTTGAGTTTTGGTCAAGAAGCCTGAGGTGCTTGGCCAGAACTCGCCTTAAGAGGGATGAAACCTCTCGACCCTTGAAGTGTCCTGCTAGAGAGCTGTAGCACTCAGGAGAGAGCAGGGCATAAACCTTCGTGTTTCGGGTGCCCGAAAGCAAGCAAGACCCTCTCACAGCTTTCACCCAGGGCCAGATCCCCATCAGAAGGGCCCAGCAGAGACTTACAAAAACAGCCATGTCTCTGGGTGCGCTGATGACTGTCCCAGATGGAGAGGCTTCCTCAACAATGTGCTGCACGGTGATGCCAGTCAGATGGACTCGTGCTGGCAGCCTGATCACCACCTGGCCCTGATGCCCTTGTAAAGGCCAACAGTTTCCTGGGGACACATCCGGCTGCAAGCAGAACATGAGACCAGTGAGGGGTGCGTGTTGGGCCAAGACAGCTGCCTGTGTGGCAGGAAGCGCAGGCGCCGGTGTGTCTGTGGGGTCTATTCCAGCACCACAGTGAGCCACGTGGGAGGAAATGGAGAGAAGCAGGAGGCCTTCTTCCCTGCCCTGCAAAGGGAGCTTCCGTGGGGTGGAGCAGAGGAGAATATGGCCGATGAAACCATACTGGTCAGGGGCTGTCAGAAGCATGGCTCTGCAGGGCACTCCTGCCTCCTGCCCCCAAAAGGTCGCTGTTAGGGATGAGTGTGGAAAGGGGATCACTGGGGAGAAGGTCACTCAGCCAGCTGTGGCAGAGGCCTGTGTGCAGGACATGGCAGTTCAGGGTCATTCAGATCCGTTCCCCTCCTGAGGGGAACTGCTGATTTCTAGCAAGCCCGGCCCCGCCTTAGAGCTTTGGCTTCAGCAACCTGACCCACACTGCCGGCTTGAGCAGTACCACTGGACTGAGGGGAGAGCCCCCAAGCTCTGTCCACAGCTTCACAGGAAGGAAGGAAACCTTCCATGACGATTCTAGTACGATACCCGCAAAATCATGTCAGGAGTTTGGAAAGAGAAAAGGAGCGCTAAAACCCTGCAGCCCCAATTCTCTTGGCAGTGGTAGGTCTTGGAAGTTCTCCGCATGTCGATGGTGGCACCTGTAAGGAGGGGAGAGCAGATGACTGCCAGAGGCCACCAACCAGGAGGCCCTGGTGTTCAGGCATTATTTCTGATGTCTCCAGCCCAGCCCATGTCGGTCAGTCCTGTCCCCATCCACAGGCTGTCAGGGGTGCCCAGCTGCGCAGGGCTAGGATGGCGTCTGTGTACCTAGCGTCTTCCTCTCACAGCACCAAGAGGAGAAGGTCTGAGGGTTCTGGGAGACAGCAGGAGCCCCTGTGAATGGCAGCAGCCCAAAGCTGAGGGCCTGCTGCATGAGCAACAAAGGATGGACCAGCCACTCCCTTGCCAAATGCACCCGAGAAGAAGAGACCCTCTCCATCAGCGCAGGAACACGGCTGGGGCTAGCGCCAGAGGCACCCTTGCCGAGCCCGACAGCAAGGCTGTGAGGAACTCTGAGAGCTGCCCTGCCACAGCCTTGCCCTTGGGACCCCATGGAACATCTAAGCTCCCTCACTTTGGAGAGCAGTGCCTGAAGCACAGGCTCCTTTGGGGAGCACTGCAGAGAAGCACAGGGCAAAGAGACTGCGCTGCTTGTGTCCATACCAGAGCTTTTCAGGGACCAGTCAGAAAACACAGTGGTCCAACGCTCCAAAGCCATCTTGCGTGCTGCCTCCTGAGCTTCCTGGGGATGCAGTAAACAAACACAGAAGGACCACATCAGCAGGCAGTTCAGCGTGGCTACCCGCACCCGCAGAGGCAAAGGCTCAGTGTCCAAAATGCAAGGCAAGCCTTGTCCACAGAGCTGCAAGACTCTGCTGCTGACATGAGCTGTGAGGACCAAGGAGCAGCACCTGTGGCCGCGGCCAGGGCCATGGCCCGAGGTGTGCTGACGAGGGTCCCCAGCCTCCACACTCTTCAGGTCAGCCGGGAGACAGGCTCAGGCCCTGCCAGTGATGACTGGCCCTGTGAGCAAGCTTGGGCCTCACCACTGCCTCAGAGGCCCGGCCAGAGCAGCCAGAGGCACCGGCCTGCCAAGGGAATGCTATCAGCAGTACGCTGCTGCCACAAGCAGCCCGGTTAAACAACATGCCAAGGAGTGCTATCTCTGGGGTGTTCTGCCCTGCCAAGCCTCCTTCCCCCAACAGCAGGATCACCTTTGAGCTCCTGAGCTCCTCCCTCAGTGAAGCCACCTCGTCCAGCAGAAACTGCATGTTTTGGGTTTGCTCTGCCAGCACAGCATCCAAGGACCTGCAGGAACAGGAAAGCAGAGCTTGTCAGAGAGCCACCCCTCCCCTGCAAAGGCGGGAGGGAGGTTGGGAGCCCTGACTCTTAGGAAGATGAGTGCAGGTAGCACGAGGTCAGCTGACATGTCTGCACAGACCCAGTTCCAGCTCAGGCAGCGTGTCTTACCACAGGGTCTTCAGGCGTGCTGCAGACACACACGTCAGCTCCTGAAAGGGAAAAACCGCTCCGTTACAGTGTCCACTAGGAGAGCTGCCGTGGCTTCCCAGGAGAGGCTTCCCTAGGAAGGCACAGCACCAGTTGCTGCTTCTTTGGGTCCCTCCGCCTGGAAGCAGGAGAGCCCATGATTTGGAGAGCCACGGTCAGCATCACTCCCTTGCAGGAGGCGCCTGTCCCGCAGGAGTCACCGACCTCTATCAGTCCCTTTGCCTGCCTTGTCCATGCTGGCAGCAGGGTCGCGCAGTAAACACCAGCTGCAATTCACATCACCGAGAGACAGTTATTTTACTGGAGTTGCTAGTGATCCCTGCAGTCACGTTGTCTCCTCCCTCTTGCCATGGCGGTAGGCCAGCGGCTTGTCTGAGGAGGTGGGGAACGTGGGGTGCAGGGAGAGGATGCTGCTCTTATGGGGCCCCATCAGCCCATGCAGGGGGGGACTGCACAGCCGTGACCTTCAGGTGTGCTCGGTGCCCCCAAGCTGTTCCCCATTTCCCCTCACTGCTTCAGTGAGCACCAAGACCAGGCTGCATGTGTGTTATCAACATCATTTTCATCCTAACTCCCAAACACAGCACCACACTGGCTACTAGACAGAAAACGAACTCTATCCCTGCTGAAACCGGGACCCTGTCCCAAAAGGAAAACAGGCCAGCTGAAAGCTGGCACCCAGCATGGCCAGGCTGTCCTGTTCAGATGTTTGCTCATGAAAACTCACCAAGAACCACTGGGAGCAAAAAGAGGACTTTCAAGAACCTCTTCTTCTGTAGAGCCGTCTTTTGCCTGAAAAAGAGGGAGTCCTGTGGCTCTCAATGATCCAGGTCTTGGGCAAAGCCCTTCACAGGTGGATTTCCCTTCTTAGGCCAGAAAGCCACCGTTTTGGAAGCCTGCTGCAGACAGAGCGCTGACAAAGCAGCACCCAGGAGGAACACCTTTTCTGTGCGCAACATTTGATGCTGCCATCAGATCTTCCCCAGAGGAAAGGCTCCAAGGAGCTCGTCTCAGAGACCTCCCAGGCTTGCATGCTCTCCTTGCAGAGCCAGGGAAAATCCTTCTGCTGGGGAAGCTTGGCTCTGCACAAGAGTGCCTGGCTACACGGCAGTTTATGCTACCAAAGCCAAAGTTAGAGCTCTGGGAAATATGTGGGAGTGAGACTGCCAAGGGGCTTTGCTCTTGGCTCTATCCTGAGAACGACCACAGCATGAGCAGCACCTGAGCTTCGGCACCTGAGTGGGAGCCCCAGGCTGCTGGCTGAGGGACACCCTCTGCTCTCCTCCTGGCTTGCCTCCGCCCTTGGACATCCCATTTTAGCCCTTCCCAGCACGCTGGCTTTTGGCTGGGGGAACGAGCCAGGCTTTCAGCCGAGACCCATCCCCACAGAAGGGGGGCGGTTTGCAAGCCATGGGGCTCTCCTTCAGGAAGCCTCTGTCTACTTCTCCATGCTGCTCCACACCCCACTGGCCACGACAGGCCACATCCATGCTACCACCCTACCCTGATGCCCCGGGAAGGAGCAGCCCACTTCATACTTGTTCATCTGGCAGTGGGTTGGCTCTGCTGCCTGCGCTGCAGGCTGCTGGTCGGCCTCATTCCACCAAGACTGGTGGGAGGCCTTTCTGTGTTTTCTCTCGGGGGCCTTTCTCTGTTTTCTCTTGGGGGCCTTTCTCCTTGGCATCTCTGGGCAAAGGCAGGCTCCCCCTGGGCTCAGTTCTTCCCGCTCAGCCCCAGCAGTATGCCTACTCAGGCAAAAAGAGCTCTGGCAGCAGCCCCACGCTGACCGCAGCAGGAGCACGCCTGTCCAGGGCAAGAGTCACACGGCAAGTGTGGGATCCTTGCCTGCGCACAGGCCTGTGTGCACAGCTAGCTCTGACCTCACAATGGCAGCTCTGACATCACACCGTGGTTCCCCAGGGCTGAGCAGGGTCAGGAGACACTGTGGGCTCCCCTGGGTGGACACAGATGCTGCCCTCCTGGGCAGTGGGAACCCATGCCTTTGGGCCCCTGGAACCCTGCTGTGCTCCCCTACTGGGGAGCTGCTGGGCCTGCCCAGCTCTCCTGGGCATCGCTGGGAAGCCAGAATGGGTGCTGGAAAGGGGGCTTTGCTCTCACCCCATAGGACTGCTGCTTCCAGCAGCGGCTCTCCTCTCTCCTAATGGGTCATACGCCAGAAAGAAAAACCCGGGAGGCCAGACGTGCTGTCAGGGGCCCAGCAGTACGTTTGGTTTACAAGGACCATTACTCTTCCTCGCCCTTGCTGCTTGTACCTTGACTTTGCTAGGGGTGGAGGGAGGTGCTTTAAGATCTGGTCGTGTTTCTCATCACCCCACTCTGGTGTCACTGGGGGTGCAGGGCAGGGCCGTGATCTAGAGAGTTTTCTTTCCTTTATTCTGCGAGTCTGTTTTGCCCATGCTGCTGATTGCGGAATGATCTCTCCCTGTCCTTATCTCAGTTCCTGAGCCTCTCAATATATATATACATTTTCTCCCACATTCTGCTGAAAAGGTGAGTGACAGAGCAGCTTTGGTGGGCATCTGGCCTCCAGCCAGGCCTAACCCAGCACACTTTGCTAGTTTTGAGAGAGAAGTGTGCTCCTTTTTTGTCTTGCAGTGGCGTGGAGGGCCAGGAGGGTCCCTGCACAGGGTCACAGGCAGCGCGGAGGGAAGCATGGCAGCAGGGTGACACAGGGTGTCTGGAGCAGAGCCCTGGCGTTTGTCACAGTGTGGGGCGCAGGGTTGTGGATAATGAGCCTGGGACCTTTGCCCCTTTGGTGCAGACTGTTTCCCCCTCCTTTACCAAAAACTAATGTGTGGGTTCCATTCTGTTAGCCAATTTGACAGGGCAAGATAATTTATGTCTTTCTACTGCTTCTCCCAATAACCCTTTCTCTACATGCTTTGTTGGACTGCCACTAGATAGATGGCCGATACCTGAAAGCCTTGCAGAGGTTTTTCCTGCCCTGTCCCCAGATTTGACAGATGCCTGGGATACTTGGGTTCCCTTTCTCCCACAGGCTACCCTAGAACCACAAGAGATTGAGCTTCTTGGGTCAGCCAAAATGGATTTTTCTGTTCGGTTTAATTACACAGGAAAAAAGCAATCCAGGGCCTGGGATGTTTCTCTGGCCCACCCTGCCTTTAGAAATGCCAGTACCTGGTGTAACTCTACAGCGACAAATTTGTCGGGATCCAGCGAGGCTCCCTTTTTATTACCATCCAGGATATGTTTTATTTGTGGGGATAGGGCTTGGCCCAGTATCCCCTCACACATAAGAGGGGGGTCTGTGTAGCTTAGGTCAGCTTTCTGTTCTGACCCCTAACACCTCTGTGATTTTCCAACGTCACCTTTCCCACTGTGTGAGGCGTGGTGTACACGCCTACAGCCCCGACTGTGATGATAAGTAGAATTTTGGTCTTTCAGTCAGCGCTTTGCGGCCTCTCTTTTGTTGCCAGGAGCTGGAAAAGCATTAGCTACTTTAGATAAGCTTGCTTGTTGGCTTGCAAAACAAAGCAATGCTACTAGCAGGGCACTGTCTGGCCTTTTATTAGACATGGATAGTGTTCGTCATGCTACATTACAAAATAGAGCTGCTACAGATTGCTTGCTTTTAGCAAGGCCGTGGTTGTGAGGATTTGGAGGGTATGTGTTGTATGAATCTCTCAGATCATTCTGAGACTATTCTCGCCAGCATTCAACAGCTTAAGGATGGAGCCTCGAAACTCCGGCAAGACGATGCATGGGATTGGTTGGACAACATTTTTGGAAGATGGGGATTATGCGGATGGTTTAGGAGGCTTCCCAGAGGCACCTGTCTGGGGGCAGCTTTCCTTGGGGAGGGGATTGTCCCAGCACTTGCCCTGCTACTGGCTAGCATCAGCAGTTCATGCTTCCTTTTAGTTCTGCCTTGCAGTTACAAGCGTCCACCATGTGCATTCTGTTTTCTCCTATTCTCAGAGCCAACATCCTCGTGTTCTGCCTGTTCAAGGACAGTTCAAAGATTATCCTGCCAGCTCTTCACTTGATTGTTTACAGCTTCTAGGCCTAGGTTGTGCAGCCCTTTCAGGGGCCCGTGTCCTCGGGCCACCAACCAGCCCCCCACAATTCCCCCGTTTTTCTTTTGCACAACCCAAACTTGAGTCGTGGCTTGATGTACCACTCGTCTTATGCACAATAATATACAGCTTAAGCAACAAAGCCCTACTACAATAGCAATAGGTAACAGTATGCCACTTTTCAATAAGCTTCTTAGCCATCCTGCTATCCCAAGCCAGTTTGCCAGTCCATCTAGGCCAAAAATTCCTGTGTCCTGTTTTATGGGCTGAGTATGTTGCATGAGCTGCTGCATCTCTTGTGGATGGACTCGGAATGGTCATTCATGCCCTCAAAATCTTCACAACTGTGGCCATGTGCAAGCAACAAAAACCAACAGCAGCTCTGTTTTGCAAAGTAGCATGTCTCACACTATCCACACCACTAAGCAGGCCACTGAGAGTAAGAGATGTAGCACTGGTTTGTTGGCTCAGCCAACAGCCTAAGTTTGTTAGTTTCTTTAAGGCAGCAGCAGCTGCTACCCCAGGGGCTAGTGCTGATTTGCTGGAGTCGAAGTTTTGTGGAGTCAACTCGGATCAATGTGATCAAGTGAGCTCTTTCATTGAAACACACACAGAGCTTATGTAAGTTTCTATAACAGCATATGAGTTACACTACATTGCTATTGGTTAGATGCTCTGTTCATGTGTCTCACTGTTGGTAATAATTTGTGAAGGCTACACAGTCCCTTTGTTCCTCTTTAAGGCAGTTGCTAATGTTCTTGCAGTTTGTTATCTCGTGGAGTTTCTGACAAGCTCCTGTTCTCAGACATCTGCTCTCCTGTTGACATGTCTCTGTTAGCTTCCCCAGGTCTGATTATATGGGGGTGAGAAATAAATCTGGATGGGCCAAAACCACCATTTCTCTCAAACTGCATTAGTACAATTCCCCCCTTTTGTTTATGGACTGGCCAGATTTTTGCGAAGAGCATTATCCATCCTGCCAGGGAAATAGTGTGACATACATGGCAAAAATAACGCTAAGGCAAAAATAACTGACAAAAATATAAGTCCTTATTTAACTGAATCTAAAAACCATCCCATAAACAGAAAACTATACTGTAAAGTGTGGCAAGCTAAAAACTGTTAAATGGCTACACATACTGTTCACACCAAAGTGATTAATTAGTACTTATAACGAGGTTTGAGAAGTATGTTTTATAGTTAATCATAATTAGTTTACTTTTGATGTCTAAAAGTTATCTGCACACCTGTTGTGTTTTGTCCATCTTATTATGGCTGGTTAACGACATGTTCACTTATTCTCAAATATTTTCCTACAACTTTTTCTTGGGTTGAGGCAGTGTGTACCTCTGTTTGCAAAGTCATTGTATTTGAGAATATAATTACCAAATACCTCTCAGCATGAGTAATTTTCTTGTCTTATGGGAATTCAAGGATATTGTCTTTTGTGAGGAGAGCCAGGCCACCGGCAGGCCCACTGTCCTCCTTGCCAATTTTTTCCTTTTTAGAATCTGTGTTACAAAAACTGCTTTTTGAGGTCTCTGCAAGGGCTCTTTGCAGAAGGCTCAGTGAACATGACAGTAAATGTAAGACAAGTACTATAATTACCAAATCCAATAATCCAAATTTGACCATTGACAATATCCATCCTGAAATTCCCCAGTCATGAAACCAACTCTAAGTGCCTTGATACCTCTGCTGTTGCATTTGTTTGTTTTGCCAATCAGGAGTGTCAGAAGTGCAGATAACATCAGCCTCACGTTTTCCTGCAGGCACTGATTGCAATCTGTGACCTTAGGCTGTGCAGAAATCACTATTTCCCTAATTTTCATTTAGCACAAACACATGCATTTTTCAAAGACTGTCAGATCATTCAAAATATCCTGCAGCAAAATTCATAGTCCACTGTGGCTGCAGTTGGAACACTTGACTTCAGTTACTGGGATCAGGATCTTGTCCTGGTTCATGCAAGCTCGAGTTCTTCTGGATCCACGGCTTTATCAGCTTGGCTCCTGTATCTGTAATGACACAGGCAGATCTCCTTCCCAAGTTAGTACCTGTAACTTCATTTCTTACTAACATTTGATATTGACCTTTTTTTTCTTTTTTTTCCCTCTTTTTTCCTTTTTTTTTTTTCCTTTTTTGTTTGTTTGGTTGGTTGGGTTTTGGTTGGTGGTGGGTTTTTTTTTCTTTCAAACCTTCTTTTAAACCTACTGCATATTTCACCATTAGAGGTACCAAATGTGGCAGACACAAACAGTTCAAAACGTAAAGAGCTTTGTGAGAGTTTGATTCATACGTTCTACCATGGCTTTGCCTGTAGGCAAATGTGGTGTCCCTGTAACATAGTCAATGTTTGTGCTATATATTCTGAGCTGTTGTCCAGTTTGAGTTAACGGGGTGGTCTAATGCTGCTATAACAGAGCACATTTACCGGATTCCCCCGTTTGTGCAGTAGCTCACACTGCCAGAAAACACAGGAATCTCTAATCCCTTGTGCTGGTAACTCATGAATCAAACTTTCAATGTCCAAGTTTTTTCTGTAATCAAATTCTTATCCATGTAATGATAAAGGATTAGATCAGGATGCACTTTTCGTACTGAAACAAGTGCCCAGGCCTACATAAGTCTGGCACACAGGTGGTGAATTTTTTATGCCTTGTGGGAGCACACGTTTGTTTATAGTAGGGACTGAAAAAGCAAATTTTTCCTAATCATTGGAGTGTAAACGCATAATGGAAAATAAAACCCAATCCTTGAAAATCTTTGCATGTTCCACAAACTTGCGGAAGGCTTTATATGCCCCTTAGTCAGTTGCTCCTGTATTAAATGTTGCAAATGGGCAATTTTGTATGGGGATTTTCTGTTTTCCAGGTTAAATTTTTAAAGTAAGCTGCCCAGTTTCAATGATGGCTATCAAAAATCCTTTTGCTAAGTAAGCAGCCGTGCTGTCAGTGGATAAATGCATCTCTGAACCCGCAGCACATACAAACAAACACTGCCAAGCAAGTCATCAAACAAACAACATTGCAAGACACGAGTTGTCACATCCAGTCCACATGGGGGGGGGGAGACAGGCAAGGAATTCATGAACAGATAAGGAGGAGGAGGGGACTGGAACTTGTCAAAGAAGTCATATTATATCCACAGCGCACATAGTCCTCGAGTGTGTAATTTACTTAAAATACGGTGTTAGACCCAAACTTATGTCCCAATTGGTGTTTCTTCTTTATCAGTGAGGCAGAGTCGTTCAAGCCAGGCATTGTGTATGGGAGGTCACCACTTCAAGCTATCCTGTTAGCAAGCCTTCCTTAACCCTTTACAAGCATCTTAATGCAACATTTCAGCAACGTTGAGACATAAGTCCACAGCTTTCCCACCCCGTCACCCATTACTTAGCAAATTAAGCTTTAGGTGGGTCTCCAGGCCTGGTCAAAACCGGCTGGAGTCTTCTTTTTTGTCATGCGCCATCATCATGGCGGAACTACTGGGTTCACTGGATTCACGCATGCGTGAGCTTCCTTTTCTAGTACTTTCTGTGGGGAGGTGCTGAGGGAGAACTGCACATGTGCATTTCCAAAAGCACCCAGTTAGGTGAACAAGCACTGGAGCAGCAGAAAATGGCTGGCGTTGGTGAGGATGAGACCCCAAATCCCTCCCCCGAACCTCGTCCTTCAACTCCAGGAGTGGTAAGGTTTCCTGTCTCCAGCACTACAGCCTGGAAGTAGGGACAATGTCCTTACTATGGATAGAGTGGTGTATTGTTCCCCTTCCATTAGACTTTCAGGTCGTCACAGCCTAGCCAACGTGTGTGGTTTCACCTCCCAGACCAACCAGAGAGGTGGGTGCTACTGAGATGGAGAGGTCTCTTCAAACTCAGATAGTTGGTTTAGAAAGAATCAAGGTTTTCCTGTTCTGTTACTGCTTTACTTCTAGGCAGAGGACCCATGCTTCTCCTCGCAGGGTTGCAGGTGCCATGGCGATGTGTGAACGATGCCGTCTGATAGAATTTTATGCACTGTTCGGAGCTGTTGCTATTTTGGTTTTGGTTTTCACAGAATCATCATAGAACGGCCTGGGTTGGAAGGGACCCCAAGGATCATAGAGCTCCAACCCCCCTGCCACAGGCAGGGACACCAGGCCTGGAGCTACACAAGGCTGCCCAGGGCCCCAGCCAACCTGGCCTTGAACACCTCCAGGGACGGGGAATCTACTACTTCTCTGGGCAGCCCCTTCCAGCACCTCACCACTCGCTCTGTAAAAAACTTCCCCCTAATATCTAATCTAAACCGTCCCTCCTTTAGCTTTAGTCCATTCCCCCTTGTCCTTTTGGTTGTGGCTGGTTTCTATTGTTGTTACAGCTGTGTACACCAATAAAGTTTAGTTTGGTTCAGTTAATCAAGAGTTTCTATATATAAATTCTTCTACAGAAAATACAATAACCCTTTTCAATTTGCAAAAGCAACATTTCCCAGCATTTTCCACAGTGCTACAAACTCTGACCAAAGGTGTGCCTACTTTGTTAGGTCACCCGCTCATGCAGGAATGTATAATAAATTACTGTTTCACTAATGTTTCTACCTCAAGTCCTTTCTTTAGGATCATTGGCGTTTCTAACACATTGAAATGGAACAGTGAGTTGGAAATGCTGAATGACTGCAGCCATGGGGGTGCCAGAAAATCTGCCATCCAACTGCTTTAGGTGAGTTGGCCCTGGCCATGGGGTCTCTGGCCCTGGCCATGGGGTCTCCGGCAGAGCCAGCACTTGACAGCAGTCCAGTGACCGCCTTAGGCTGTGTGCCACCACCCCCACTCACTGAAACTTAAAAGCAATATTTAAGGGCAACTTTCCCTCCCTGGAGATTCCTGGCTCCGTGTTACGCTGCAGCCAGCGACAGGTATCTGCAGCCTCAAAGCTCTGCTGCATTTAACAGCCCCGAGGTGAACTTCTGCTCTTGGACTGCAGCATGTTTAGATGCTCCAGCTGGTACAATTGCTTCCCTAGTGTGATATATGTCCATCTGATTCGTGTTAATATGGAATCACGTTGGGGGTGCATAATGACCTACCCTTGTATGGCCAGGGGCCTGGGAGGGACAGTTTAAGATTCTTGCATGTGCTGAATGAAGTATGTTGGAGCAGCAACAAACTAGATAAAGGATGTGCAAAGCTTTGCCGAAAGGAGCACAGTGTTAGCACATTGTGTGCATTGTGATACCTGAGGAGAAACAACTTGTCTCTGACGAGGAGGTGATGAAGAGGAACAGAAGAATGGGAAGGCTCCTGAAATCTGCCTCAGGTCTGCAGAACCAGCTGCCTGGCTTTGTTAGCAAGACAAAAGCTAAAGCTGCCCTAAAGGCTGTCTGGTGGGGGTGTCCTGGCGGGCGCTCCAGCCTGTCAGCCGGGCCGGCCGGCGGGCGGTGCTGGCCCTGGAAGAGCCCTAAGCCGGGGGCTGGGGTGTAGGGGGTGCGGCGGAGCGGAGCGCGGCGGAGCGGAGCGCGCACGGCGCGGAGCCTCCCGCAGCAGCCAGCGCTGCGCCTGCAGTCCGGTGCCGTTTGCTCGCCTTTGTTCGTTTAATAAATCGTTCTGTTTGTTTCTAATCCTGTTTGGGACCGAGTCACTTGTAACAACTGGGGGCTCGTCCGGGATGGCTCTAGGACTGAGTGCTGAGGTGATCTAGGAGGGGCGCCGCGCCATTCGGTGGCTCCTGCTCGGGTCGGGACTAACGCCATCCTGAACCTGAGAATCAGATTTTTACAAGCTCCCTTGCCGGCTGCAGCAGGTTTTTGTGCCCGGAATTGTGCACGCAGAGACCCAAAGGAGACGCCGGTCGAACAGCGTGAGGCGGGTTCCGTTCGGCTGCCCGAGCCGTGTCCGCGGGCCCGGCCCATCGGGTTGGGGCCGAGTGAAAACGACAGAGTCGTAAGTATTTTGCGTGTAGCGTTGGGTTGGGTGGGATTCGGTTGCCTGTGTGTGTGAGAGTGGGACTGAGACGGAACGTGGTTCCGAAGCGAGTGCGGAGGTTCTTCTGACCGCGGCTCCGACCCCCCGCCGGGGACTCAGCCGGGGAAGGGCCGAAGCGAGTCCTGTAGGACTCGGGGGGGTGACAGGTCCCCAGCCCCCTGCAAGATACTCTTACAGGTAACCGAGGGCTGTAGGAATTGCTGGAGTGAAATTCTGAGTTGGGTCAGACGACAGACCCCGGGACCAGAAGAAAAGGGAGCAAATTAACAAACATCCATTAGAAATGCTGATTAAAAATTGGAATGATCGGGGCCCCAGAGAAGGAAAAAGTAAATGAAACTGAGTTCAGTGTTGTGTGTGGAATGGCCAGAGGGGCTTGTAAGGCTGCCTGTCCTTTGGCCTGGTTTTGGCTCCTTTGAAACCCCCAGCTGCACAAACACGCATGTAAATTCACAAAGGCCTTTTAGTCAGGAGGAGAGGGATTGTGCAGTCAGGACTTGACGTCCTTTTCCAGCTTCAGTGTTTGCACTAAAAGCAGGAGAAGGACTTGAAGATCCGTGGGAGCCGTTGCCAAGCCCGGCGGCGGCTGCCCCTCCGGGAGCCGTGGCATTTCCAGCGGTACCAGCGTTGCCCCTGTGCCTCCACCATCAGCAGCACTGGCACTAGACCGACCTCCGGCTGCCGGTGTAAGAAGTGGGGACCCTGTTAGATGATCCCCTCGGAGTAGCTGAAAAACTGGACCAATTCCTAGGCCCTAATACTTCTACCTGGGAAGGAATGCAGTCCATTTTAGGGATTTTGTTTACTGCTGAGGAGAAGGGAATGATTAGACAAGCTGGACGGAGAATTTGGGAAAGACAGAATCAGGCAGGACCCCCGGGAGACCGAAAATGGACAATTTTCAGCTAAATCCGGGGGCTGGGGGAACATAAGAAGAAAATTAGAGAAGCTGGAGGACTGGCAAGAAGGGAAGTACTATTCAAAAATCTCAAAAGAGGTGCTGGTAGCAGGGCTGGAGCCTCCAAATTGTCAAACTGTTTTTTTCACACTAAGAAAACATTATCCCAACTTAGTCACCAGAGAAGATGGAGACGGGATCCTGGCTTTGCTACAGGTGAATGCCTGCACCAAAGTGGCATGTTAAGAAGGTTAATCGCTCTACCTCACTGGGGAAACAAAAGGTTCTTGGTGCCTTTTAAAACTACGCATAGCAGCAATAAGAACAAAATTCTTCCTAAGCTGGATATTCCAGTGTTACAGAATGTTTTGTAACAGTGGTCAATTTTACTTGTGACCTGACAATGAGAATATCTTTCTACAATCTAAGATGCCACGTTACTCAAGGGGTTACAGTGTACAGCTGGCTGTCTTTCTTAGCCAGGTGTGTGCAGATGAGCCCAGTAATACCGTATCCGTAGGGAGGCAACAGCAACAGGCTACATCTTCACAGCTTTGCAGGCGCTGGACATGCTGCTGGCTGTAGGGGAAGTGGTGTGAAAGCCGGTCACGGGGAGTCTGTATAATCCAGGTCGCTGGGTCCTGAGTGGCAGCCCAAGTAAACTTGCTTGAAACATCTCGCACACCCTGGTGTCTTTATAAATCTTTTAGTTGCATAACGTCCTTATGATTTTGTGGATGTGGGGTTTTTTCTGTGCACTGTGGGCCTCTTTCCTGGGTTGCTCACAGGACATTGTGGACTCTGGTTTGATTTGTTATAAATGGGCTGGAGATAAAATCTTCCCGGCCACAATGCCATTTTTGTTGGGTTTAAAGAGGTTTGCTAGGGAGTTGTTTGGAAAAATGAAACTGGGCTTGATGATGCTTTGTTTCAGCTCTCTGTGCCTGGCCTCTTGTTCATTAGAGATGTGAATTTGTTCCTGGTTTAGTGCTTTGTCATGGTAAGGAAAGCCACCCCTAAGGTGGGACAACCTTTTGTATAGGACCGTTGTGTGGTTAAAAGTTCTGAAAGCTGACCCGAGGCTGCTGCATCAGCCAGGAGAGGGGATAAAAGTTTGCTCATTTGTTAACAGATCATTATGAGCAAATGCCCCCTAATTCCTGAGAGTGATAGAACTGAAGCTGCATCCTTTTTGCAAGGGGAGATGGCTGAGCCTGTAACTGCAGCATGTGCTTGTTGTTATATCCTACAGGCCTGAGGAGCACTTCACTCTCACTCGGAGGTTTCTTTAAAATCAAGCTTCTAAACTCGTGTTAAGATGAGCAAAGTGACTTTCTGCTGGCTGCCAGTAGCGCCTTCGATTTGGGAATTGCAGGTAGGTCAAAATTCTCCAATTTTGAAGCTTAATATGGGGATGTCTCTGTGTTTGGTGTTTGCTTTATTTTGGAGAAAGGGACATCTTCTGATGTAAAGGCCAAAGGCATGTAGCCAGATGCATTTTTTTTCTGAAGCAGGGACTGTTCTTGCAGTGTTGGGAAATGCTGTACCTCAGACTGAGCCTCTCAGCTTAAGATGCTGGCTGGACAATGTCACATACCCCTTCCAGATGCACTAAGGACTGTGAATTCATGCCCTGCCTGCCAGAAGGCAGGATTGGGCATTGGCCTTGGAGTTACGTGCCAGTTTTGCTGCTTCAGGGTTCCCCACACCATCCAACCCGACACTGGCCCTGCCTACTCCTCACATCGATTGCGCCGGTTTTGCCCAAATTTGGGTAATGCTTTTAAAAGAAAAAGGGGGAGAGCCCAGTACCCCGTCTGAAAGGCTGGCTAAGGCTGTGTCGCTCCAGCGGGAAGGAGCGGCCAAGGCCAAGTTGTCTGGTAAGGAATAGATGTGTTTGCTTATGAATATTGTTGGCTTTGAAACAACATGATGCCCTGATTATATAGAAAGGGTTTGTCTGTTGCATGGGATGCAAGCAGCAGCAAGAGCATGTATGTGTTACTCCTGGGTAGAGCAGTGATGGTCTTGGTGCCTTAAGATAGAAATTGGTAAAACTTGTCATCCCTTCAGGAATTAACTCGTGTCCTTTAACCTGTCTGGAATGTTGCCCTTTTTGATTGGGCAACCAGTATCTTGCTGGTATTTATTTATGGGCTGCAAAAATCCAATTGCAAGAGGCCTTTATCAGAGAATATGAGCTAAGCTGCTGTGTGGATTTTACTGTGATTACTCCTGTAAGAATAGTGAACAGAGGTACCCGAAAAGAACTTCCTTACACAGAACTTTTGGGCCATAGCATACAACTTAGGAAAGGGCAATGTACAGGTTCCTTTGGGTGCTCGAAGAGGGGACAACCCTGAAGATCACTGAGGAGGGCAAGACCGGATAGGGAAGCAGTGTTGTGGCTGGGAAGGTCTCCCGATGGCTGCAACCCCTCCGGGCTGTGACCGCCGAGCACTGTGGCCCTTACCGGGCCTCTTCTAACTCTCGGTGTGGTAAATTCCCTAACCCAGGCTACGGCAAACAATTGCAGTCAGTGTGTGGTGACTACCAGGAGGGGAAGGGTAAGCTGACAAACTTGGGTGTATCACACAGTTTAGGAGTGCAAAGGTCAGAAAGTGGGAAGCTGTATTTATAACCAGCCCCAGTCTGCTCTATGGAAAGAAGGTAACGAGACCGTGTGCTGTGATCCCAAAGAGCTTCCTTATCAATACTGGGTAGAAATCATCAATGGGCATTGTTATAAATTTGAGACATACTCCAGTTGATAAAGCCAAACAACAATTTATTAATTAAGCAAGCCCGCAAGATATAGGCAAATATCAGCGCTGGGCATCCGGAGGAGACCCTTGCTCCTGCAAACGGCACGCACCTCACCCTTCTGGAGTCCCCTTTTTATAGTCCCGTAGTTCCGCGTACACGTGGCATATTCCGGTGTTTTTCTGTAGCTGTGTAAACTGGTAGTGGGGGTCGTCCTGGTCCCCCGTAGTCCTCCTCTACGTTGTGTTCAGTGTCTTATTTGGTTAACTCATTTAATCCTATCAGGATGTTGCTAGTGATAAAACAATGGTTCCCCTTTGACCTGGTTACCTATTCACAGCCAGAGTCTACCACAGACACCAAGTCAGCAAGACCTGAAGTTCTTTCAGGGTGTTACTAGTGATGGAACAATGGTTCCCCTTTGCCCTAGTTGCTTATTTACAGTCATAGAAGGTTTGAGAACAATTCATAGTTAGTCTACTTATTACAATCCCCCCTTTCAATTTTGACCAATTTGTTTCTCAAAACGACTAACAGCTTTTTGAGATAATAGCATCGATGCCTCTTCTTTTTCTAAATTGGTTTTGGGTCATCATTCAAGAAACATTAACGTGATTACCTTCGTTACATGGGTACTTGGCAGCATCTATGTATATACAATAGCTGGTATTCAAAGAATCCATTAATTCCAGTTCCTGTGGTTCTGGACCAATTGGGACTCTATCATCCCAAGAATCATACCTTGTCATGCCCTCACTGGCATTATAAATATAAGGACATCTTGCTATTTTACTCATTGCAACCTCAAAAACTTTCCAGGTGGAACTATTCAGTGGCACTCCTACCAAGCACGTGATAAATGGAGTACTTGGTGTGGCAAGACTAGCTCAAAAAGTAGTAGCATTCAAAGCTTGAGATAATGTAACCCAGTATGTTTTGCCTTGGATCTAATGCGGTCCTAGTCCCCAAATAGCAAAATACAAAATTAAAATAAATCTATAAAAATACAATTATTAGCCCCCCTTTATTTAAGGCAATTGGTGGGTTCATAATAACTATTCTAGAGTGGTGACGCTTGGACTCAATCGTTTTTGTTTGGTATTTTCTGGTTCTTGGGTATCTGGTGCCTTTTTCAGCCTTGGTGTATGGAGCCACCTGGTGATAGGACTGGAGGGCTTAATACCCCACGATTTCCTTACACCTCTGCCTCCTTTGCCTACTCCGTTGCTTGGAGCAGCAAGGTGTTCCATCTTCTCGGCAGCAGTCATAGTCTTCAGGCGTTCTTCCTGTCCTCCACTTACGAGTGTTATAGGCTTCCCAATTTTTATGTTTCACTTCCAGGGCTGAACAATCCAAATGTTTCACCTGGGACCGGCACACTACCCGAATTATTTTTGGGCTGCCTTGTTTATATTCATTAGGGTATGTACAACCTAATTTGGGATTTATCCCTTTTGTATATATCCCCCACCACTCTTCAGACCCTTGGATAATCTCTCCGATTTTTACTGCTAATTTAAGGGTTAATTCGGTTAGTTTTCTTTCTGCCCAATAACATTTTTCACAAATGTCTGGGGTATATTCTCTTTCTCTATAATGTACCCACCAATTGTCTTTATACACTCGACACTCAAAACAAAAGAAAGTATAACATATACATCCAACATTTGAACAAAATAAATTGTCATTCATAGACAGTTTTACTCGCTGGTTCTTCGAAAGGTGGCGTTTAAGTTTTCAGGATTGTTTGTAGTTTCCCACCGAGATTCTTGAACCGGTCTTTATTCTGCTAGTGTGCGTCCAACCTCGTTCGGCCATTCAAACCGCAGTATCTGTGGTAAGCAACACAAGAAAGGGTCCCTTCCCCCCGGTATCTTTTTTTCTGAGTTATTGTTTATTGACCTTCTGGCATGTCAAGCACTTTCCCACCATCATTTTGGCGATTTTATAAATTCCAATACACGGATACTTGGTTCCAAAGTGGTCCACTAGTGCCTGTACTACCCAGTGGGTAAATAAACGGAGACCTGTTGGCAAGGGTATGTCCCTCAAGTCAGGTCACACTTTAGTATGATATTCTATTATGTCTAAGCAGTTATGCTCAAGTTCTTGGTTATTAGTCTCCCCTTTTGATAAAACAGTGGCAGGAATGAGGCATGATTCAGCAGTTATAACTAAATCATCTTTTTCCATTAAAATTGCCTCATACTTCAAAATCCTAGAATCAGTGAGACATCTTCCTGCCTGCTGAGTCAGAATTGTCCTTACTTGATGTGGAGTGCTTACTATAAGTGCTCTTCCAAAAGTTAGCTTTCTGCTTTCTACCACCAAGAGGGCTGTGGATGCTATTGCCTGTACACATTCAGGCCACCCTCGGGATATTGGGTCCAGCAGTTTAGATAAATAGGCAATTAGCTGTCGTTTGCCTCCCCACTTTTGAGTAACTGGCCCCCCCCCCCCCCCCAGGGCTGTTTCCTTATCTATGGTAGCAAAGAAGTGGAATGGTTTGTTAAGGGAGGGCAGTGCCAACACAGGAGTAGTGATCAAGTTTTGTTTTAATCCTTGTATTAATTCTTTTTCTTCATTACTCCATACCAAGTCATTAGGCTCTTCTAACAATTTAAAATATAATCCCTTTGTTTTTAGTACAAATGATTCAATCCATAGGCGACAATAGTCTGTCACTGCCAAAAATTTTCACAGCTCTTTCTTAGTTTTTCGGGAGAAGTAACTCAACTACTCCTCTCATCTTCTCGGGGTTTATTTTCTGTCTCCCTTCACTGATTAGATGTCCTAAATATTTAACTTTCTTTTCCATGTACTGCAGTTTGGGTTTTTTTGATATTTTTAGTCCCTGTTTCCCTAGGAAATTTAGCAAAGCATTTGTTTCCTTTACGATTCAATTATTTTTCCCTGAGATTAAAAGATCATCTACATATTGTAGAAGGGTGACTTCAGTTGGGACTTTAAACTTTTCTAATACTTGTTCCAATGCTTGTCCAAATAAATTTGGTGATTCAGTGAATCCCTGAGGTAAAACTGTCCATCTAAATAAATTGTTGCTTTTGTCCTGTGAAAGGATCTCCCCATTCAAAAGCAAACATGTCTCTACTATCAGGGTCCAGTGGACAGGTCCAGAAAGCATCCTTTAAATCAATCACACTAAACCATCTGTGGTCATCTGGTATTTTACCCAATAGAGTGTAAGGTTTAGGAACTACTGGGTGACGCACTTGAACTATTTGGTTTAACTTTCTTAATTCCTCTACCAAACTATATGACCCATCGGGGTTTTTGTTTGTTGTTTGTTTTTGTTTTTTTTTTTTTTTTACTGATAAGATTGGGGTATTAAAAGGAGACATACATGGTTTCAGAAGCTTATCCTTAATTAAACTCTCTATAAATGGTTGGAGACTTTTACAGCCTTCCGATGAAATAGCATACTGTTTTTGGCAAATAATTTCATTGTCCCTTTTAAGTTTAATCTTTAAAGTGCTAATGATTAATCCACCTCGATTACCCTCTCGCACCCACACTATCGGATCAATTTGTTTTTCATCTTCCTCTGTTAGTAAAGCCATGGATACCACAATTTGGTCATCCTGGGTTTTCAATTCCAATCCTAATTGTATTATCGAATCTCTTCCCAATAAATTAGTTCTGGAATCAGGGATATATAAACTGCCCACAAATTTTCTCATCACCTAATCTTAAAGTGGTATTTTCAAACATGGGGACTGGGAATCCTTTCCCTTTTACCCCGATACAGTTATACTTTGGTCTGATAGCTTCAGTCCTTGAGGTATAAAATTTAAGGAAGTCCTAGAAGCTCAAGCAGGGAGACAACGTCCTCCTCCTGGGGTCCCACCTTCAATTTTATCAAGGGTTCTTGGTAGGACCTTAAATTAATAAACCCCTGACTTCCCTATTCATGTCCAAAGGACATGAAGGGAATTACCCTTTCTTCTTTTCTTAGCTCAGGACATTCTCACTTAAGATGTCCCTGTTTGCTACACCCGTAATATCCTGCTGAGAGAAAACCAGCCCATAGGGATTGCCAAAGTTTTCCCCTACCTCGGCCAATTCCTCCTTCATTCATGTTTCTCACACCCCTCCCACTTCCTTTTGTCCAGCTTTTCCCTCTACCTCTCCGTGAGACTGGCTCTGTTCTTTTCTTTACTACCTCATCAACAGCAGATACCATCATTTTTGCTTTCTGCTTCCTCTTTTCTTACTCTCTTTCTGCTTCCTCTTTTCTTACTCTCTTTCACAAACACTTTCTGAGCCTCTCTTAGTAAATCTTCCAAAGATCTTTCACTCCAACCATCTATCTTCTGTACCTTTTGCCTAATATCAGGTCATGCTTTAGTCACAAAATAAACTTTCAGAAGACCTTGTGCTACAGGATCTTCAGGATTCCTACCCGAATATTTTCTCATTTGAGCTCTCAGTTGCTGTAAAAACACTGAGGGTGTCTCATCTTTTTCCTGCTCAATCTCAAAGGCTTTAGTAAAGTTTTGAGACTTAGGAGCAGCCTCCTTTATACCTTCTATGATTAGGTTTCTTAAATCTCCCATGTTAAAACAGCCTGTTTCTGCTAGTTGGGGTAGCAAGTATTGTGATCAATTGCTTGCAGAATCTTTTCCTTTAGGCTTTGCACATAGATTTTCAAGCTATCAGGGAGACCCCTAATCAGTGGTTTAAGGTGGACCGGATACACCGGAGTGGCAAGGGGAATGCCCTGCCTCCATGGCTCATACATGCTTGAATACACACAGCCTTTTTGCACGGATTCTGCCAGCCCAGATAATTTAATGAAGCCAGCAGTTTTTCACCCAATCCTGTCCCTGGGGTAAGGGACAAGATCAGTGCATCTCAAGATTGCAAAACTTATCTATCCCCCAGGCCAGGGAAGAAGCATCATTAGAGATACTGACTGCCTTAGAGGCAACCATCCTATAATTACCTACAAACTTCACAGGGGCAATACATCCTGAGAGGGCCACACTGTAGTATCCAAATTTCCCCTATTCACTCTCAGGAGGTCACACTGTAGTTACACAGTTTACGTTAAGACACACAGCCTTTTTCTTATCCCCTGTGGTGGGATAAAGTTCCCAATTGTCTAACATAAATCCCAGTGGACTATCCCTGGGTACTGGTGGAAATTTTATGGGATTTGGGGGCTTGCTTTTCCCTTGTCCCATCGTCTGGAGCGCACTCAGTCAACAATATATTCACCCGCTTCCCCTGGTTCGTGGCTCATGCCCTCGCGGGCAATGAGAACCGCACTACTGAGGGTCTGCACTCGCTTGGGGAATCCGAGCTGCCGGTCCCCCTCTCATGCACACACACACTCGCCGCGCTTCCAGGATCCCCGACCCAGACCGAATGGATTTTCCCCACATATACTCACGCGTCCTGCATCTTCGTCCGGACCTTTGTGCACAAAGTTTATAGGGTCTGCCGGCCTCCTTTGCCTAATATCTTGGAATTTGGGTTTGTCGGTGCAATCGAGATGGGAAATGGGCTACCAAGGCCGCCAAACAACTGGCGGGGGCGCCTCCCTGATAAGACCAAGAGTCCCATCTCGTGAGTTGCATCCGAGTCACGGCGCCAAATTGTTATAAATTTGAGACATACTCCAGTTGATAAAGCCAAACAACAATTTATTAATTAAGCAAGCCCGCAAGATATAGGCAAATATCAGCGCTGGGCTTCCGGAGGAGACCCTTGCTCCTGCAAACGGCACGCACCTCACCCTTCTGGAGTCCCCTTTTTATAGTCCCGTAGTTCCAGGTACACGTGGCATATTCCGGTGTTTTTCTGTAGCTGTGTAAGCTGGTAGTGGGGATCGTCCTGGTCCCCCGTAGTCCTCCTCTACGTTGTGTTCAGTGTCTTATTTGGTTAACTCATTTAATCCTATCAGGATGTTGCTAGTGATAAAACAATGGTTCCCCTTTGACCTGGTTACCTATTCACAGCCATAGTCTACCACAGGCACCAAGTCAGCAAGACCTGAAGTTCTTTCAGGGTGTTACTAGTGATGGAACAATGGTTCCCCTTTGCCCTAGTTGCTTATTCACAGTTGTAGAAGGTTTGAGAACAATTCCTAGTTAGTCTACTTATTACAGGCATCAATGTCCAATAGATTTTGAACATTGAAATGAACGAAGGGGTAAAAGAATGGGTGCAACATAGATTTTTATTTGACTCTTTTGATCATGAAATGGCAACAAGAATGAAATAAGAAATTCCCAGTGCCCTTTCCCTTGTTCTTCCCTTAGTAAGGACCATATTAAGTAAGAGGGAACAATTAGTTTCCCTTCTGGAGTGAGAGCCCATCTCTCTTCATTACATGCTCTTTGTAGGTCTGTGATGAGTTTTTGATCTTCCTTGGTATATTCTGGCTTACCTTCTCAAGAGATTCGCCCGTCAGGGACACAAAGGCCCTTCTGTTCTTACCTCTCTTTTGGCTGCTTGTTTTGCCTCTCTGTTCACCAGCTCCTTCCCCCTTTCCAGTTCTGGGCTCACTTTCTGCTGTGCTTTCATGTGCGCGATTGCCACTTTCTCAGGAAGCTGGACTGCTTCCAGCAATTTCAGGATCTCTTCTGCATGTTTAATACCTTTTCATTGAGCCATCAAAAGTCTCTTTCCTTCCAAACAGCTCCATGCGCGCGCACAACTCCAGAGGCATACTTGGAGTGTCTACCCATATTCACAGTCTGGCCTTTGGCTGATTCCAAGGCAAGAGTGAGAGCAATTCCTTCTGCCTGTTGTGCCGAAGTTCCTGTGGGCAAAGGTCCTGACTGCCACTTCTTGACTGGTGGTGATGGCACAGCCAGCGTATCTCTTCCCGCTTAGGGACATGGCTGCTCCCAGCTGGGAACCAGCTTTCTGTGCCTTCCACAGGGCTGTCTTTCAGGTCCCAACGGCCTGACCATCCTGCTTCGATAGTTTCCAACCAGTCATGATGTGCTGGTTCTCCTGTGTTTCCACTGAGAAGAGAGGCTGGGTTGGCAACGTTAGTGACAGTGATTTCCACATCGTCTTGCTCTACTGTTACAGCCTGGTATTTCAGGGATGGTTGTGGGGAGAGCCAGTGTTGGCCTTTTCCTTCCAGTGCTACTGACACTGTGTGAGATACTAACACAGTTATTTTCTGGCCCAGAGTAAGTGTTGGGGCTTCTTGGATGTTCAGCACTACAGCTGCGACTGCCCGTAAACATCCAGGCCAACCCTTTGCAGTCATGTCCAGGTGTTTGGAAAACCAGGCGCCTGCCTGACAGTGTGGGCCTAGATCTTGTGCTTGCATCTCTAGAGCAATTCCTTGTTTTCCACAGGAGAAGAGAAAAAATGGCTTCCTCCCATCTGGAAGTCCCAAGGCCGGAGCTGACATCAGGGCCCTTTTTAGCTGTTCAAAGGCTTGTATAGCTTCCTTATTGCACTGAAGGTGCTTTTGTTGGGTGGTTAGTAGGGCTGGTTTTGCATCCTGGTGGCAGCACTGTCTAGGTGAGCTGAGTTTTGCACCGGCCTTTGGGGTTTTCCCACGCAAATGCAAATATTTCTGGCTGGCTTCATGGAGAGGGAGGCAAAAGAAAGCATCCTTCAGGTCTAAAATAGTAACCCAGGTTAGATCAGGTGTTTCTACAGTCAGCAAGGTGTATGGCTTTGCTACCACTGGGTAGAGGTCTTCAGTTATTTTATTTATAGCTCGTAAGTCCTGCACCACTGGCTATGACCCGTGGGAGTATAGGAGTATTAAAACTGGACTCACATTCTCTTAGCAATCCTAGCTGCAGAAATGTTCTCATTGGCCAAATTCCTTCCCTGTCTTCCCTCTTCAGAGGATACTGTTGAATTCTTACCAGCTGTCATCCTTCTTTGAGTTTTACCTCCACAGGTGGAGCACTTTTGCTCTCCCAGGTCCATCGGTTCCCATACTCCTGGATATACTTGATCTGTGATTTCTTCGCTAATTTTTCCTTCTGTGGGGATGTTAGTTAACAATAAACTCATTATTTGTATATATTGCTGATCGTTTACCTCCATAGTAATGCTCCATTTTCCAAATGCCATTACAGCTTCCAATTGTTCTAAGAAGTCTCCTCCCCAGAGTTCTTTTGGGGAATTGGGCATATCCAGGAATTAGTGAATCCCCACCTGTTTCCCAAGTTTAAATTTCAAGGGTTCACAGAAATATGCCTTTTCATGTTGGCCAGTAGCCCTTTTTACCACCACACGGTCGTTACTTACTGGTACTAATGCCTGATTTAAACCAGAAAATGTTGCTCCTGTATCTACTAAAAATTCTACTGTGTTTTTTGTTTTTCCCCCCGCGTTAGTATAACCAGTGGATCCGTTCAGGTAGATTCCCCCAGGTCCCCGTCAGTCTTCAGCATTCCCCACTATAGGTTTCTTCCTTTATCTTACCCCCCTTTTTCTCTGCGTTTTTCTGGACATTGGTTTTTCCAGTGCCCCTTTTTCTTACCCAGGCACATTGGTCTCTCTCCAGTCCCCGCAGCCCCCCTTCTCGTAACCTGTAGTGTTCCAAAGCTGCAGCAGTAGCGTTGGTTATTCTCCTTTCTGATTTCCTTTCTTCTTCTCTTTCCCTATTCTTGAACGCTCTCCAGGCTTCTTCAGTTAGCTTTTCTCTCTCCCATATGTCTGGGTCCCTTAATTTTTGTAGCCTCTTGCGGGTATCATCCGACGACTGTCCCAAAACCAGTGAGACCAACTGTCGCTGGCCGTCGCCTGCTGAGGGGTCCAGGGTGGTGTGTCTGTGCATTGCCAGCCCCAGTCTTTCCAAGAGCTCTGTAGGAGTCTGGGAGGGATTTTGTTTCACAGCATATAGAGCCGACCAAGTTATTGCTTTGGGGACTGCATGTTCCAAAGCAACCTGTATCCATGCCTGGTAGCGCTTCAGTCGCTGATAATCACCACTGTCACTCGGGTCCCACCCTGGATCTGTCGGGGCAATATATTGGTCCTCCCATCCCCACCGTGTTCCCCCTGGAATTTGAGCTTGCACCTGTGTTCTGGCTATTTTCAAACCCTACTGCTTTTCTGTCTCTGTCACTGCATCTAGCATTGCATCTACATCTTGCCAGTCAGGGTCCTGGGTCTTAACAATCAGGAGAACCACAGGATCCTGAGGGGGAACTATGTGGAGCATCTGGTGCAGAGCTGGCTATTAGAGAAGGGACACAGCTGCACAGACCTGCTCGAGATGGCATAAGTAGGGTAAAGGTTAGTCCAAAGTCAGTGTGCCCTTGGGGCCAGCTGAAGCCAGTTACTGTTGTCTTAGAAGGATGTGTTTACCATAACAATGTGCAACAGAATGTAAGCAAAGGCAGGACTGCAACTTCTCAGCTGGACCAATGATGAGCTCAGCTTTTGCAATATGTATGAGCTAATTAACTAGCATACTTAAGCCATGCTTGTGTGAATAAAGTTTGAGACGGTCTGATGAACCATATGGTGTCCGCGTCTTCCTTCTCCGATAGAACTAACCCACAATCCCTTTGCCATTCCGGATGATTCTTAAGGGTAAAGAACATACCTGCATATGAGGCCTCATCCCCTTTTCCTTCCCTGCTTAAAAGCAGCATTAATTGTAAGTTAGTATTGTAATTTAGAGTCCCATTCAGTGGCCATTTTTCCCTGCTGTTTAGTTTATAAAGAGGCCACCATTGATTACAATATTTGATGAAAGCCTTTTTGCTCTCTGTCCCTCCTTTTCCCACAGTATCCTTCCAATGTGCTGAAATGCATTGTAGGGGACTCTTCTTCAGACTTTCTCTTGGAGTGTTGCCCATGGCTTCTTGTCTTTCCCATAGTTATTTAGTTCCCAAGCAGTCGTCAACCCTGTTCAACAATCCCTCTCCCACCCATCCTCCGATATTTCCCACAAGGTTGTTATCCCCAGATCCCAGCCACACAATGGAGTGATGCACGCAGGACACTGACGCTCGTACTTCAAGTGCCGGCTGCTGTGGCAGCTGTGGACTTGCTGACAGGTTAAGCACTCAAACTTTCTCCAGGCTCTGTGTCTTAGGGTTGGGTAATGCTTGAGACAAGGGATTTCTCCTAAGGGAAGGGCTTGGGGTTTGTTTTCTTGAGGTATACAAAAACGCAAGCTAAGGCAGAGTAGCTCTGTTGGATGCTGTATAATCCTGACCCTCCCGTTTGAGGTGGGGTCACCCTCCCTCTGACTCTTGTTCCCCAGAGGTGTGGGGGGATGAAGTTTGTACTATAATTTGAAACCACCAGTTTAGCTTTTCCACCTCTAATATTCTTTCTAGTTTGCAAATCACAAATCAGTATTTCTCCAGTAATACAAATGAGAATTATATGGGTTTTTCTAATACATTCTCAGTTCAAATCTGATCACACCAAACAAAACCAAACCATACATTTCTAGTGAGTCTTTTGCTCTCTTTCACACAGATATGCTGCAGTCCAGTCACTCCCCACTCACACCAGAGTTAGCTCATTTCACTCCCACAAACAATTTGTCAAACCCAAATCAATTTTCAAAACACAGTTCCTTGTACCAATATCCGGAGTCAACAGCAAGAAATCAGTGCCAGCAGAGCAGCAACTCCCTTTGGGAATCCAACCTGTCTCCTGTGTGACAGGCAGGAGTTCTCCCACTCAGTCTCTCTCACACTCACCACACCAAATACAAATGATGATTTACAGGGAAAGTTTTCCCAAACAGTTGGAATTTGCCACCCACTTCGTCCATCTCCGGCCGGTCTCCTGGCGCAGATTCGGCGCCGCAAGTCGGGACTCGGCACTCGCCTGGCAGTCAGACTGCGCCTCATCCACACAGACACCCAAATCATCCACACGGCACCGGGCACAGAAATTTCTGGCATATGCAAAGCCAGACAAGGGTTCTGGAAATCCCAGTTCTAACCACAGTGATGTAAATTTCAGTCCCCATGGGCTGCAGGATGTTATAAATGATAGCTATGCAAGTGGTCATTTGCCAGGGAGGCTGGCTTACCCTTCTGCTTCTTACAGCAGGTCCATCCTGGCTCCCGACATAGAGATGCAGCGACAACCTCAGATTCCCTCAATCTACTACCAAGACCGCTGGCGGCCGCTCTAGCAGTCAGTGCATCCCAAATTACCCCAGGGCCCAGACCACCAAAGAGACTCACGTATCTCCCCAAGGGATTCCCGCAGACATCCTGTCAGCCGGAGTTGCAGACTGCCCTCAGAGATCCCCGCAAGCTCCTTTCCCGGATCCGAATCCACCCAGGGGCGAGCATTA
The DNA here is from genome assembly GCF_964237585.1 of Gallinula chloropus. NCBI lineage: Eukaryota > Metazoa > Chordata > Aves > Gruiformes > Rallidae > Gallinula > Gallinula chloropus. Next base: position 44,679,754 of record NC_140089.1, read on the forward strand.
CGCTCTTTACCATGCGTAGGACATCTCCTTACAGCTTATAGGTGTCCCCTCCCAAGTACAACATATCTTAGTCCACTGAAAGATGGTCCTTGTCTGTTCCTGGGGTGATCTGAATGAGTAGGGGAGCCCTCCTGAGACAGCTCCGGGGCGCCCAGAGGAGTCCAAGGCTGGCTGAGGGGCCATCCCAGGAGCCCTGACCTGGCAAGATGGGGAAGCGAATAGATGACATGCTTTAAGTTTGTAGTCTGGGGCGATTGACTAACACCGTGTAGTGTTGAGTGCGCCTGTGAGTTGTGACAGGGTGTTGCCTGAATCTGCTGTGCCTGTCACATTGAAGCTTGTGAGCTGCCTGCGGGCGGTAGCAGTGAGCACCGGGGCTCTGCTGGGGCTGTACCGCTGCATTTCCTGACTGCCGTGTTGGCAGTAGCAAATGGTGTGACTCTCCTGTGGCTGTGAGAAGTGCAGTCGTACTTCTGAGCTGCAGTGGTGCATTTCTGCCTTGTACCCATCAAACCTGCAGTAGTGACACATTGAATCTGCACGTGGGTGTTGGGGGGATGGAGGCTTCCATCTCATCTGCAGGGCGGGCATCACTGCCTGGGTACCAGCATCAGCACCTCTGCCCCAGCACCAGCCATACCTGCCAGCAAACGCTGTGCTGTGCTGGGAAGGAGCCACGTCAAGCCCAGGGGGTCAGACAGGGTCTGACTGAGCACTGAAAACTCAGCTCACACTTGGCCGTCGAGTGGTAATCGCCGGCTGGGTCTGACATACCAAAATCCTGGGGCTGGTGCCAAAAGCCTGACTAAAGTCTGCTAAGAAGGGAGTGGTGGGGGGAAAGTGTTTCAAGATCTGGTCGCACTCCCGACTCTGGTCTCACTGTTTCTGTAGTGCAGTGTAAGAAGTGAGAGAGTTTTCTTTCCTTCACTCTGTGTTGAGTCTGTTTTGCCCGTGTCCGTGACGACAGGATGATCTGTCCCTGTCCTTACACTGATTCCTGAGCCTCTCAATAGATCTTTTCTCCCCTGTGCAACTACAAAAGGGAGTGATAGACCGACTTTGGTGGGCGTCTGGCCTCCAGCCAGGCGTAAATCACCAGAAAGGTAGAACCACTGCTGTGTTCTTCAGGCAAGAAGGACACAAGGGAGGGGTAAGGCTGTTCCCACTCACTGCTATCACAAGAGCCACCTCAGCAATGGTTGGATGGATGGATGGATGGATGGATGGATGGATGGATGGATGGATGGATGGATGGATGGAGGGACTATATAAGGTGGTCTCTACTGAGCCCTGTTGGTACCTGAACACACCCGTTTCGCACTCCCCTGCTGCTCCACACACTGCCCATGGGTTGTGGTGCAGTGAGATGCACAAAGAGCAACTCTTACCGGCCACTGGGCACAATCCTAAGTCCTTAAAACCCCCACCCACCACTGAGCCCAGAGACAGTGAAGCTCCATGTGAAACTGCCGGCTTAGTCAGTAGGTCCTGTTCTTTTGCCCTCGTGTCTCATGGCGTGGTTTTTGTGCCAGAGGGTCCTTTTGTCCAGCTGTCTGACAGTCTGAGGTGTGGACTGGGGCCTTTGGCTCATGCGCAATGTTCCTTCTGGTGGCTTTTTGCTGTTCTTTTAGTGTTTCTGGTGTGTTTTCTGCCTGGAGACCGTAACTTGTGGTCTAATATGTCTCCTGCAAGCTGGGCACTGTCCCTTCTGGTGCTGTGCGACTCCTTTCTGGGGAGTGGGTAGGTGGGGAATGGTGGACTTGTGGTCCATGCAGAATGAGTGCCAGGTGGCTGAGAGCCAGGTCTGGGGAGAGCTGAGAGGGCTTCTGGTCCATGGGTAGCGACTGCCAGAGGACTAAGTGCAGCTGTGAATGTCCGTGCGCTTCCCAAGTCAGGGTCATTTCTCGTGCCAAGTGGCTTTTTGGTTGTTGCTCTGGGAGGAAGCAAGCAGCAGAGGGCCGGCCTAGTGAAGCCCTTTTTATTGCCCCAAGAAATAGCCCCGCCGCCGGCAGCCACGTCGTCCCCCTCAGCTGCTGCTGGGCAGCGTTCAGGCGTGTTCGTCCCCCATCGTCTGCTCCTTGTGGGGTGTCGGGCTGTCCCGCAGGGAGGTCTCTCTGTGCCCGGGGGTGGCAGGTGGTGCGGGGCGCTTGGCCCGCTTGCCCGATCTGGGCCCGGGGTGGCCTGAGCCGCCAGCCGGTACCTGAGGCAGGCGGGTCAAAAGCAGGCGGGGCTGCCTGCGCAGAGCCTCCTCCGCCAGCTGGGCCGGGCCAGGGGGATGAGGCCGGCACCCCCCAGAAGGGGTCTGTGTCCCACAGCATTGCTGCCCCAGATGGTCCTTGGGGCAGTCCCCTTCCTCCTCGTACTCCAGGCAGTTTGGGACTTCGGGCAAGGAGGAAGCGCTGGGAAGGCTGGTGGGGACATGGAGGAAGATGTCTGCGCTGAACATCAGCAGTGCCGCCACTTCATCCGTGGTGCAGATGCCCTCTGCCCTCCAGTCCAAGAGATGGGGGAGCTTGTTGAGGGATGTGGTCAAGCTGGGGATTTTGGCACATCAGGGGAGGCATTCCCCAGTGCCCCCACCCTCTGAGCCCCTCACCCCCCACTTCCCCTCTCAGGGTTTGCTCTTTGGAGCAGCCGTCCCCAGCCACATACTTGTAGATGTCAGGGAGATCGTGGAGGACCTGGGCAGTCAAGCTCGGGACACTGCTGGTGGTCATGATGGTGGCCTTGTTGTCCCCTGGTTGTGTTCCCAGCGCTTGGTCTGGGGGGCTGTCGCAGCGCCCCACATTGCCCCAGGAGCCCCAGAGCTCCTGGAGGAGCGTGGTGCTGGCAAGGCTGTTGGGGAAAGAAGGGAGATCAGGGTCAGCATCCTCACTGCCCTTCGGCTCTGCTGCAGCCACTCGCTCCTGGAGTCAGCTCTCCTCTTGCACGTACTCGTAGATGCCAGGGAGCTGGTTGAGGAAACGTCTGGAGTTGGGGATGTCGTGGAGGGTGGCCTCGCTGTCCCTCAACCCAGAGGGCAGCACTGATTTCTCAGCCCCGTGACGCTTTCCTACCCCCAGGGTCTCCAGTGCCCACAGTTTCCCGTTCTAAGCAGAGTTTTCCTGGGGAGGGGAATTTCCTCTGCCAAGGGACAGGATGGGCCCAGCACCTCCAGCCCGACGGTGCCGACAGGTGTGTGCAGCCCCCTCCTGCCCGCGTGCTGGGGCTGGATTGAGGAGGGGGGCTTGGGGTCCTTTTGGGTTGTCTTTGTTCCCCGTCCCTCTGCCCCCGGGGGTGCAGATGTGTCTCCAGGCTGTGGTGACAGGGGTGCTGGAGCCACTGCTGTGTGGCCGTGCTGGGGAGCTGTCACCCAGCGGCTGCAGCTCTGGTTGTTCTGTGCTCTGGGCCGAGAGCTGGTGCTGTCTGTGTGACGTGTGGGAACAGCTCCCTTGGGGCCAGCAAAAGGGGGGCCACTGGCCACCCCCCAGCAGAATGCTGAGCCTCACTGGGACAAGAGGATGTGGAAGTAAAAACCACAACAGGAAATCACACAAGGGTGTTAAAATTCAGTAATTAAATGTTATTTATTATACTAAATATAAATATTATTGCTATAATTAATATAATATAAAGATGATAATATCCAAAATGCTTTTTTCTTCTAGTACCAAAATAATATATATCATCACAATAGGAAATCCAACAAGGGTCATAATATTTGGTTTTCTTACTCAATTTTATTTATTACAATAAATATAAATACAATAATTAATTTAATTACTATAATTCTTACAAGGAATACTATCCAAAATAATATTTTATTCTAATACTTAATAGTATATATTACCACAATATTAAACATAACAAATGCTATAAAGTGTTAATTTATAATTCAATTTTATTTATAACAAAATAAATGTTACAATTACCGTAAATAATATAAACATTATAATTCATAATATCCAAAATACTATTTTATTCTAGTACTCAATTGTATATATTACCACAATATTAAACATAACATAATTTTATTTATTACAGTAAAAATAAAGAGTATAATTGTGATAAATAATGTAAATATTATAATTCATAATATCCAAAATACTACTTTATTCTAGTACCACAATAGTATGTATTACCACAATAGTAAATCTAACAAGGGGTATAAAATTTTAATATATTACTAATTTTTATTCTAATTAATATAAATACTATAATTAATATAATCACTATCCTATAAATATTACAATTCATAATATCCAAAATACTATTTTATTACTAAAAATAATCTATTTTCTAAGATGATTAAAGAACCAATTTGTTTTCCTTAAAGGAGAGGGGAAAAAAACCCCACCAAAAAACCCCAAACCCAACAAACAAGAGGTTTCAGTACTCTGAGCTTCTGTCCTGGGCAGAGTCCGGCTCCCCAAGCAGCCATCAGGGGTGAGCTGAGTTAGCCTAGGCTGTTCGCCACAGCACCTGACACCGCTGCCCCATCCAAGGGGACAGCCCCAGGACAGCAACAGACCTCACTCGTCTCAGGGCCCAGCTCGGGGCTGGAAGGGCTGGGGCAGCAGCAGGGCACAGGACCCCTAATCCTGAGGTGGGGAGTTGGAGCCCTGAGCTGCGCACTGAGACGAGGACTGTTGCTGTCCTGGCGCTGCACCCAAGCGCCTCTCTCCTCCCTCTGACAAGCCTCTTGGGTGGGGCAGCGGTGTCAGTCATTTTCCTTTATGAGGCTACACATATATAAGGGACAGATCATTCCACTCAATATATAATTAAAACAGAATGCCTTAAAGAACTGAGCCCCTAGGCTTTGCACGCTTCAGAAGATCTGCTCATAAGCTGTGAAGTGTCACACAAATCGGATGCTTTTACGTACCCGGGGACAGCTTGGCCTTAGGAGTAACATGCCATGAATCAGGGGGACTTTGGTGAGATCAAGAGCTCACAGAAGGGATGGACAGAGACCAGTCAGGCATGCAAGGAATTTCTGCCATGCATTTCTACTAAAGGCTGGAGGCAGGAGGCACTTGAGGCTCTAACGTCGCTTGGAGGGTGCTGGAGCTGGTGGGAAGCAGAACGTGGGGAGCGCTGAGTGTCAGAGCCTGTGGCTTGTGGTTTGCATGTGGGTGCCAGGCTGTGCGGAGAGCCGGGCTGGGGGTCAGGAGATGCCGGCAAGGCAGTGAGCTGGTTGAACTGGGCTCTGAGCTGTCACCAAGCGGCATCTCCCCCGCGCCCGTGCCGCCGGTTTCCCCGGTCCCGGGGCAGGAGTGAGCGGGTAGTAACTCCCCGGTGAGGTGCGGCGCTTGGTCAGCTCTGCCTGGGGCTGGCCGGGCGCTGCCGCACGGGCCTCGCTCGCGTCCCGCCGTTGCCACGGGAACGTTTGTGTCCATTGCTTCATTGCCAACGGCAGCAGCCCTGCTGGTGGCCGCGCTCCGGCGTGTGAGTGTCCCCGCGCCCCCCGGGAGCGGGAGGGGGGGATAGCGGTGCCCATCGCCGTGTTTTTGGGGCGGTGGCCGCGTTCCAGAGGTGCGGCCTTGGGAGGGGCGGGGGCGGGCGGAGCGCCGGGGCTGGGGGCTGGAGCGGTTGGGGTGAGTGGCACAGCGTGCCCAGGGTGGGGGTGTGGGGTGTGCGCTGGGTCCTGCCCGAACTGTGTCAGGCCCTGGTGCTCACCCTCCTGCCGGGGAGGCTTCCCTGCAAGGAGGCGCTCTGTTTGGGAGGGAGGGAGGGCGGGATTTCAGGGGGGAGGCTGCCTAAGGAGCGAAGGGGGGGCTCTCGTGCCGGGCTAGAGGAGGCGGCAGGGTTTTGTGTCGGGGCCTGTCCCCTCCAGCTGCCCCGCTGTGCTCCCCATCAGAACAGACTTCCCAGGCCAAGGTCTGCCCCACCATGGGATGCAGCTGTGGCCGCATCCAGGCCCTGGGGCAGGAGTGGAGGGGATGGAGGCTGCTGGTGCTGCCCTCCTCTTCTTGTTCACGGGCTTTTGGGTGTTTGGACCTTAAACCTCAGTGTTGCAACGTGTAAATGAGGGTTTCAGTGCCTGAAGGGTGGGGGCTAACTGGGTGAAGTGTCTGTGACACCTCAGGGTTACCGCAGTGCTGGAGGAGGACAGCAGTAAGCCAGGAAATAGGGCCCGTTGTCTGCTCTGGCAGCCAGGAATATGTGTGTGTGCTGGGTAAGTAGTTCTTCATCAGAGCATTGAACTCTGTGCTCTGTTAGTTAGAAACATGGCAAAGCTCCTGGCACGGAGGGTGGGCGTTGGGCTGGTGAAGCGGGAAGGGGTCTGGTCTGATCTTGTTCGCACTCGGGGCAGCCACAGTCCCTGGGCTGGAGGTTGGTGTAATAACCCTGAGCAGGTGATAAGGTCGGGCGCAAAGTCGCCTGGGGTCAGCTGCTCTTCCTGGATTTTCAAAGTGCCATTGTTGTTCCTTCCAGATTAGCTGAGACATGGCTACCAACAATGTTCATCGATCCAGCATGCTCTCTAGAAGATACCAGAGAAGAGTAGTAACGGCTCCTAATAGAAAGGTCGACCACGAGCCAAAGAAGAAGTATGTAACTGTAAGTACCTGCTGTGGCCAGATAGGAGCTGTGGTAAGGCTGGAAACCTGCCCTGTGTCCTCCTCTGCCTGCCCCTCCTGTTTAGCCACACTGTGAAGGTACACACCACAACCCCATCTCTTTGCTGCCATACTTCTGTTGGAGGTGGCCATCAAGGTGCAGTGGGAGATGGAGTGTGGGCTGAAAGTCCAGAGTCTTGTCTGAATGTGCTGCTGGAACCCAGTTAACAGGATGTCCTGGGCAGTGCACTGGAGTAGCTGAAGCATTGGGGTGCTTCTACCCATCCTCTTGGTGAGGGCAGCAGTATCTTCTGTCACGGAAGCATCCTTGCAGGCACTGCTCTGACCATCCCTGCCCTCCCAGCAGCTGGGGATGTGGTGGGGCTGCTCAGACTCTGCCTGAAGACTTGAGAGACGTGTCCAGTCCCAGCTAGAATGGGGTCCAAACCAGTTCTGTCATGAGTGTCATCCTGGGTGGAGCGCAGATCCAGCCCTTGAAACAGCTGTGGAGTTGGGGCAGTTCCTCCTCCCCATCCATGAACGTGGGGCAGTTCCTTCTCCCCATCCATGAATGTGCCTTTTGCTGACCAGGGCTCCCTTTACTGGAGATAACCTCATGGATGAGGTATCTCTGTATGCTTCTGTGGAGGGGGCTGTGAGGCCAGAACAGAGAGGAAACAAGGGCTAATTAAAAAGATAACTAAAGCTTGGTCCCAGCCAGCTCCACCTCAGTCTTGGCACAGCGCTGCTTTTCTGCTCTCCTGTGATTCAGCCGGCAGTGACATCTCCACACGCCGGCTGGCTGTGAGCATTGTGCGAGGATGGAGGTAAGGGGTTTCTGATGACTCCTCCCCACTCCTTTCAAAGGTCACTGCCTGAATCCTGCAAAGCTAAAGGGGAAACAAATGCCCGAAGAGCAGAAATCCTCAAACGTGTCACATCAGAGGACGAAGGAGAAGCGCAGGGGACAGAGCTGCTTGGTTGGAGCGCATGTTCCGCTCTCCATCATTCATTGACTGATGTTAAATATTTCAGCGGGGAACTTTGGGGACTTCCAGGACTATCCTAGTGGCTGTGGTGACAAATGGTTTATCAGTGGTGCTTGAACAAGAAAAGCCTTTCTGAACAGAGGTGTTTCTGCAGCTCTTGTTGGTGTTTTGTGTTTCAGTGGACACCCTCTGCCTCCCTGGAGATGTCTGTCCCCAAGGCGCAGAGGCTGGCCAGCACCCAGGAGATGAGGCGGCCCCGGATTCCCCCACCTCTAGACATGAGTGAAAGCTCCTGTCATGAGGTAGACCCTTTCCTGCCCTTTTCCTCGCCATTTGATGTGACATTTGAAGGAGGCAGGCTTGCCCCCAGCTTCTCTAAATACCTCGGTGACAAGGTCCTGCTGTCCTTTCAAACCGCTGCTGCTGGTGGAGTTCCTTCTGTTGGGGAAAAGGGAAAACATATTTTTCCCCTGGGACGATGTTGAAGCAACATCTGGTGCTAAGCCAGGATCAATGACCCCCGACCAAGTTCTGCTGGAGTTTAGTTGCTGTCACCAAAGGGATGGTACTGGGGGAAGGCTGGGGTGGGACACAAGGGCAGGAGCTTGCCATTTTCCATCCTCCCTCTGAACTAGCCTCCTCCTTCCTTGCTTTGGTGTAGTCACAGCAAACCCTCAGGGCCGTGACACCCTCAGCAGTGGCAGAGTCGACCTTGGAAGGCTGTAGACCCTGTGGTAACCTGCTCAGGGCTTAATGAAGCTGATTTGTTAATCATTTGGCTTGGAAGGAGGAGTGTGAGCGTTCAGAAGGGTGTGAGGGTTGCAGGCTGCAGGGTCTTACCAGGGAAGTCCCCTTCAGAGTGGGGGGGATGTGTTTTATCTGGAGTAACACTTGCTTGGATGGGTGCTTAAAGCTGCTGCTTCCACAGGACCACTGGGTATGACACTGCCCAGACAGGGGGCTACTGGGGGGGACAGTGAGAGACCCATAAGGAACGAGTGAGGGATTGCCTGGGACAGCACGGGAGGTTGGGAACGTGTCAGATGAGTGCAGGCAGAACTGGCAGCGAGCTGCAGCTACCGGCTGCAGTGTCACCGTGGTGTCTGGGGACAAGTGGGAGACCTGCCTCTGTCTTTCAGGTGGGCACAGTGCAGCTGGAAGAGAGGAGACAAGGCTGGGAGGACTTATCTCTGAGGAATGCCTCTGCTCCCTGAGGGTTTGCGGCTGGTGCCTGTTCTCAGCCATGCTTCTGCAGCAGGATTAAATAACGCTGCACGAGCAGAATAGGGTAAAGAATCCGTTTAAAGCTCGTGGGAGAAGGGAATACCCAGTGGAGTCTTGCTCAAGGTGCTCAGTAATGCTGAGAACGAAGCAGAACCTCGTCACCACCCAGCGCTCACATCGCTTGGCTCTTCTCTAACTGCTGTGTTACTTTCCTTTCGGCCTTACCTCCTCCGGTGCTGTTCTTCTCGCTGGTTTCCAGGCTCTGCATCAAAGATGATGTTTGGGGATGTGTGGGACACGGAGTAAAGATCATCCCAAAATTGTTTCCTGCGGTGTCTCGTGTAAATTCTCAGGTTTCCCTTGCTCTGTGGGTGCTGGTGGCTCTCACAGAGCGTGCTCTGGAGCTGTGTGACCACACCAGCCACAGGGTTCTGCTGCAGATCAGCACTGCCTTGTGTTTTAGAGAAGGAAACCTGGAGAAGGACCCAAAAGAGCTTCTTAGCCTTGAGCCTGTTCAGCGTGGGGTTCTCATCTGTGAATCTTTGTCCCAGCCCCTGAACCTCTCTCTGCTCTCTTTCATCTCCAGTTCTCAGCAGTGGATGTGGACCACAGCTTTGTTGCCTGTTTATCACGACGGAGGGAAGTCAAGGATACGCTCAATATGAGTAATCAGCAAGCAAGTTCTTGGTTAAAGGTTGCATCACTCATCTTGTGGTCTGGGAACTGTGCTTCTTTCTCATCCTCAGGAACAGCAGATCCTTGAAACATACATCTTGTTTCTACTTCTTGTTAATGTGTAACATCGCTATCAAGAACATACTGACCTTCCTCTCTTTATTTACATCAAGATGGTGTGAGGCCTACTCTTGCTATTAAGTTACACAGGAGACTGCTTGAACAATGGCTCCATAGAGCCATGGCCTTGCTTCTCACGTAGCCACTCTTCCACAGAGCTTGATTCAGCCTTTCCCATCAGAGGTGGTATTTAAGAACTACATCCCCCATGAGGTCTGCAAAGCGCTGCTAGTTCTGAGGAACAACGACAAGGTGAGCGCGGGGACACGGAGCTTTAGGGCTGTGCTGAAAGACACCAGTGTAATTCCAGTGGTGTACAGCAGAGCGGGTTGGGCAGCACACCCAGAATCAGATGTCTCACCACCTTAGTTTTACAAGATGGTGGAAACCTTCCCATTCCTCCCCAGAGTCTGGTGGGACCTGACTCAAAGGAGCTTTCCTAGTCAGCATCCTTCCTCTTGGGAGCTCCAGACTGGTGGCTGTACAGTCCTTACCTTGCAGACCTCAGGGTAGAAAATGTCCTGGTGGGTCCTTGGTTACCCTTGGTTTCTGTCTGGGCATCTCCACCTCTTGTAGCCTGTTTGGCTGCCTCTGTGCAGCTTGCTGTCAGAGCGCAGGGCCTGAGGCTTCTCTGCTTGATGCCTGAATAAGTTACAGTTAGCAGCGTTAGCACTCCAGGAAAGGGGCTTTGAAACAGCAGCAGAAAGCCACTGGCTTAGCAGAAGCAGTGGGAGACCTTTAGGTGCTGCTTGAAGCTCCTGCAAAGCTTAATTCGGTTCCGCTCGGGGTCTCCTCGGACGACGTGACGCTCTGCATTCCCTTTGGAGAGCCCCAGCGCATCCAGAGTTAGGTGCTCCTGAAGGTCTCTGCCTTTCCTTGGATACAAACCCCAACCTGGGATTGGGGGGTGATTTCCCCAGGAAGTTGGGAAGGGAAAAGTGGAGGTGTCGGAGGTCAAAGTGCTTTGGAAAGGTGGTTAAGGAAGGATGTCAGCAGGGCACGGACAAGGCTGCTCTTCTCGTGTTTCCACGAGTGCCAAGATGGCAGTTTCATGTCTTCCCACAGGTTCCTCGTCTGGTGAAGGTCACTCTGGAGGACTCGCCTTATTTCAAGTTGGTCAGGCCCGAGGGTGTGTCCTGCACTGTAGCACTTGGACTGGCTTTGACCTACCATGTCCTTTTTACCCCTGAGGAGAACAAGGTGAGACTGGAGATCCCAGGAGGTTGGTGCCTTCAGGGGAACGTACAGGGCTAGGTTCAGAACAGGGCATCGGGTGGGGGTTTGGAGGAACTGTTCGTTTCACAGGGTTGTGCTGGATCTAGAACTGTGGGAAGTGCTTTTTTCCCATGGGGAAGGTCATAGGCTGTAGGCTCTTAGACATATCAGACTGTTTTTATCCTTCAGTGTTGGCATGTTTAACAGAATCTACTTCCTGTGGTGGGTTGGCCTCTCAAGGTGTTGGTTTCTAGTATCTGCCCATTTCTGTGTAATTACAGGTTTGCTCCAGTAACTAGAAATACGAAAGTCTGTTTAAAAGCAGCCTGTTATTCGGAGGATCTGAGCCAAGGACCTTTGAAACCTGGTGTCACCTTTGTGTATGTCATGTTGGACACAGTAGTGAGACAGCTGAACATCACCTCTAAAGCTCCTCCGGTGCTCTAGGCTGTGGTCAGGCAGTCTGCAGCTACTCACGGCGTGGTACTTCTGTAGATGACAGAGACATCGGCCTGAAAGAGCGTGTGCAGGCAAGGTTAGGGCATCTAACTCCACTGTACATCTGGAGATGGAGCTGTTCAACCCGGCAGTGAAATGATTTTGGTGGCTTAATTCACCTTCCTGCTGCTGCCCCCCAGCCGGCCGGGGGCGGGGGACAGGGCAATGGCTGTCTGGCTCCTTGCTGAACCAGCCCAGGGCTGGGAATAACATGCTTGGCTCTGGTAGGGCTGTCCCCGTGCCTCCCGCTTGTGGGCCTGAGAGCACCAGCCTCAGGAAGGCACCCAGTCACTTCTAGAAACTTCAGAGACGTTAGCAAGGCATCGGCTGTGCCACAGTGTGCAGCAGAGAGAGCAGAGCTGTCCCCTGCCTCCACCAGGGCTGGGCTGAGGTGAAAGGGAAGTCAGAGGTTAGATGTGCAGCAAGAGCTCTCAGGGCCTGGGAGGAGCTGGAAGAGGCTGCACTGAGGGCAGGGCTGGAATTGTTGGTGCCCTTCAGTACCTGTCAGGGATCTCTCAGGAATAGCTTGGGTATGGAGCAGAGCCGGCTTGGGGCTGGGGAGGTGGATCAGCTTTCGGAAGGTGGGTGTCCCCAGCCTTGTCCTTGAGATGCTGTGGAAAGGGATGGGAAATTTCTGCCTCCCCTGATGTTAAAACAGTCATCTCGGTGAGGAGTTGTGAGGGCCTGGGACAGGCTGCCAGGGAGGGGTTTGAGTCACTGTCCCGGGGTGTGTTTGAAAAAAGGGCAGATCAGGTACTATGGGATATGGTTTAGCACAGGACAGGAACAGTTGGACTCAATGATCTTAAAGGTCTTCTCCAACCTTGTGATTCTGTGATTTCACCAACGGCTGGTGGCAAAGTCCATCCAACAGTGCACCTGAGCATCCCCCACCAAGCTTCAAGTGGGGTCACTGGGATGGAGTTGGTGCCGCGGCATAACCGGGTGCGGAGCGGTGCTGGAAGCAGGTCCTTGATCTGCTGCAATCCCTTCCGTGGGATTACTCTGTTCTGGTGCTTCGGCATCAAGCTATCAGGTGACTTGGTCTGGTTCTGCCAGCTCACTGAGGAGGCAGCTGGATCAGCAGGGCGGTTTCCTCTCTGCAGGGTACCAGCCCTGTGCCAGTGGTGCTGCTGGAGGGAAAGGTCATTACAGAAAGAAGTGCTGTTCCATTCCCAAAGGCTCCTGTTAGTGGTGGGAAGCAGTGGTTTTCCTTCCGCTGGGGACAGAATGTACCGTGATTTGTTCCTTCCCCTCAGGATTACTCCCACCAGATCACCTGTGTCACAGACAGGGGACAGTTCATTGTGCCGATCCGAGCTATTTGTGCCCGGGCGGTCCTGGACTTCCCTGTCCACCTGAACTTCTCCACCTGTCCAGTCAAGTACAGCAGCCAGAAGACTCTGCTGGTTCGCAATGTTGGTAACCGGGAGGCCCGCTACTCCATCAGCACTCAGAGGTAAGGGACCTCACTTCATTTGCTCAGCAAAATGTGTGTGGGGGTGTTTTTCTTCTAGAGCTCCAGAGCAGCAAGTTTCACTGCCAGGAGCTTGCTCCGACACAGGCTTCCCACAGAGTCACAGTGTCCTTCAGGTGTCTCCAGGCACTGCAGCGTGGGATCCTCCACAGCTATAGATGGGATCTGTGCTCCCTGCCATCCATGAGCTGCAGAGGGACAGCCTGCTTCACCATGGTCTTCTCCACAGGCTGCAGGGGAATCTTTCTCTCTGGTGCCTGAAACACCTCATCATTCCTCCCTGCTCCTTCTTCCCTGGCCTTGGTGTCTGCACAGTTCCTCACATCTTTTCACTCCTGTCTCTGGGGGCAAAAAGCAGCTTCTTGTGTTTTTTTCCCTCTAACTGTGATTCTGAGGCACTGTGACCATCCCTGATGGGCTTGGCCTTGGTCAGCAGCAACTCCAGCCTTGAGCTGGCTGGTGTTTGCTCTGTGGGGCTTCAGAGAGTTTCTGGTTGCTTCTTGCAGAAGCTGCCCCTGCAGATTCCCCCCCTTCTCCACCAAAACCCAGCCATGCAAAGCCACAACATACATGCTTAATCCATTTCACATGGTTCTTACTATTGCCTACAAAAGGGCCATCAGTTTGTGTTCTAGCCAAACAATGTTTACCTTTTCCTGGAATTTGTGTGTGCCACGGTGAAGCATGTGGGTCTTCCCGTGTCTTGTTCCCTCTTGTCTCACTATATCTGCTCGCTAACCACTTTGGTAGCAAGGATATAGCTGCCCAAGGCCAACTTGATAGACCAAATGGTCCTCCACATATCCAGCATTTTATGAAATGATAAGCATTTGCTACTTGTTCAGCCAATGGTATAAAGGAATTTCTTCCATCACTCCTTTTATTCCTAACATCCTGGAGGAGAGAGGTGACGGATCTAAAGTTTGTAATCTATACAACGCACCAAAACAACCCTGCTTTGGCAGGGGGTGGGATGCCATGGGCTCTGGGGGTCTCTTCCGACCCTGGCAACTCCAAGTCTGTGATTGTGTGACGTGCTGTGGCTGTCAGATTGAGCCCTGTGCAGTCCCTGTGGCTGGTAGCAGTGGGTGCCGGGGCTCTGCTGGGGCCGTACGCTGCATGTGGTGATGCTGTGTTGGCAGGAGTATGTTTGGCGACTCTCCCCTGGGTGTGATGAGTGCAGTTGTACTTCCGGCCTGTGACAGCGCAACACTTTCTCCCTTGTCCCCGTACAACCCGCGGCAGTGCCACGTCGAACCTGCCCGTGGGGTTTCCATGAATTGTGGTGCTTTTTGAAGCCCTTGTCGTGGTTGTGCCCCCAGCCAGGAGCTGAGCACCCACAGCCGCGCACTCGTGGGGGGCACTGGGGAACGAAAGCACCAGGCCAACCCTGCAGCCCAGTGTCACTCTGTGCCAGTGTCTTAAGGAAACGTGCAGATGAGACTGTAAGGTGTCCTCTCTCCTTCTCTCTCCAGGGCCAAACAAAGGTCCTGCCCTTCCTGCCTCCCACCCCCTAAGTGCTCGCCCATCCCTTGGAGAGAGCAGCTCGGGGCTGGAGCAACACCACAACTAGAAGCCCCCAGCACCCCCCCGTCTGCACCAGAACCAGCGATGCGGAACCTCGGCACATGCCCGTGAGGCCGGGCCAAAGTACCAGCACTGCAGTCTGGGCAGGGCGGCTCCGGGCTGGGCGGCTCTGGGACCGAGTGGCTTTGGAGCGAGCCAGGGAGCGGGCCGGGGAGGAACCGCGCGGGGTCCGGCTGGCTCTGGCTGCCGTGTGCTCAGCCCTGTGGCTGGGCCTTCCCTCCCGCCGCACAGGGCCGGAAACCGCCCCATCGCCTCCCCAGGTTCCCTCCGTCCTGCTGGTCTCCTCCCCGGCCTGCCCTGGGCCTTGGCAGCCACCTGGGGCTTTGCCCAGGGCTACGTAAGGCTCTGGCTGGAAGGGCGGGCAGCTCTCAGCAGGGCGCTGGCCTGGACAGGGGGAGCCTCAGCTGGGTTGGAAACTGGCTGGATGGCCGGGCCCAAAGGCTGAATGGAGCCAAATGCAGCTGGAGGCCAGTCACGAGCGGAGTCCCCCAGGGCTCAGTCCTGGCTCCAGTTCTGTTCAACATCTTTATCACTGACCTGGAGGAAGGGATGGGATGTTCCCTCAGTGGGTTTGCAGATGACACTGAGCTGGGAGGAAGTGTTGATCTGCCTGAGGATGGGGAGGCTCTTCAGAGGTAACTGAACAGCCCGGGCCCATGGGCTGAGACCCCAGGGGATGAGGTTTAACAAGGCCAAGGGCAGAGTCCTGCACATGGGACAGAACAACCCCAGGCAGCGCTACAGGCTGGGGGAGACTGTCTGGAGAGCTGTCAGGCAGAGAAGGACCTGGGGGTGTTGGGTGACTGTGACTGACCACGAGCCAGCAGTGTGCCCGGGGGGCCAGGAAGGCCAAGGGCATCCTGGCTTGTGTCAAAAACAGTGTGGCCAGTAGGTCTAGGGAGGTAATTGTGCCCCTGAACACGGCATTGGTGAGGCCACACCTTGATTACTGTGTGCAGTTCTGGGCTCCCCACCATAAGAAGGACATTGAGGTCCTTGAGCGAGTCCAGAGAAGGGCAAGCAGGCTGGGGAAGGGGCTGGAGGGCAAATCCTCTGAGGAGCGGCTGAGGGAGCTGGGGGTGTTGAGCCTGGAGAAGAGGAGGCTGAGGGGAGACCTTCTCCCCACCTCCCCTGCCCTGCCAGGAGGGTGCAGAGAGGTGGGCGATGGTCTCTGCAGCCAGGGGACAGGAGATGGGACAAGGGGCAATGGGCTCAAGCTGCCCCAGGGCAGGGTCAGCTCAGCTGGGAGGGCAAAGTTCTTCCCTGGCAGAGCTGTCAGGGCCTGGCACAGGCTGCCCAGGGAGGGGCTGAGTCCCCAGCCCTGGGGGTGTTTAACAGAGGGGAGATGAGGTGCTCAGGGATCTGGTTTAGCTTAGGCGGGGAATGGTTGGACTTGATGATCTTCAAAGGTCTCTTCCAACCTTGTGATTCTGTGATTCTGTCGGTGCTCCTTCTGAGGAGCACTCCCGGCGCTGGGCTCAGTGGGGCCTGGGGGTCCTTGCTGCTGCTGCTGCTGTGTCGGGGTGGCTGCTGGTGGGACGGGCCTCTGGTGTGGCGTGCGGATCATCCCGCCTCCGCTGTCCCCGGGCAAGAGCGAGTGAGAGAGAACCCTGCGGAGCAGAAGCTGTGCTGGAGCGTGCCGGGCTGCTCCAGTGAGGTGGGGCTCGGAGCTCTCCAGGCACAGCGGCCGCCGCGCTCCCTCCGGCTGCTGGAGAGCCCGGTGCCGGCGGGGCCATGGCTGGCCCAGGCAGGATTCCGGCCGCGGTGCCGGGCGAAGGCGCGGCAGGGCGTGCTGAGCCGGGCGTGCTTCTGGCTGCAGATGGCGGTGACATTTGAGGACGTGGCCATCTACTTCTCGGCCGAGGAGTGGGCAGAGCTGTCGGGCTGGCAGCGGCGGCTCTACCAGGAGGTGATGCTGGACAACTACCGGGTGCCTGGCCTGGCTGGGTGAGGAGTGTCTCTGGCATGGCGGGGCCAGGCTGGGGCCTCAGTTGAGCTGCGGGGCTGAGCTGGAGCCCTCGGGAGGGAGAGTTGGGCTGTGCCTGTGGGTGTGCGAGCGCTGCCAGAGGGGTTGGGATGGTCGGATTGAGCCTGCCGGGCTGTGCCCGGCCACGCAGCCTCCTGCTGAGAGCGGGGCTGGGGGAGAGGCTGGGGTGGAATTGGGCTGGGCTGGGCTGGGTGAGATGAGGATGTTATGGGGAGCCTTGGGGCTTGATGGGGTGGGGCTGGGATTAGGGTGGGATGGAGTGGGATGGGCTGTGATGGTTGGGATGAGATGGGGGAGGATGGAGATGGGGTGCAACCAGCCCTTGGTAAAGAAAGGCTTCCTCCTGGCCACTCTCAAGGGGTGCTGAAGCCGTGGTCAGGCAGGGGCAGGAGAGAGCAGCAGAGCTGGGGCGATGCTGGGGCTGGGGAGGGGGTGGCCGGTGCTGCCATCCCAGCAGTGCTGGAGAGGATGCCTCTCTGTCTGCCCTGGACAGGCTGTGTCGATGTCAAGGCAGAGATCATCTGTCAGCTGGAGTGAGAAGAGATGCTGAGTGTGCCAGACCCCCCCAGGATGCAGTAGCAGCCCCAGACCTCTGTGCCAAGTGGGTACTGGGGGTCCGTGGGAGGGGTGGAGGGGTTCCAGCAGCACCGTCCCCTTGGCCCCAGATGCTGTGTGTACCAGGAAGGGTGGGGGGCTGGTGGGGTGCCTGTGCCGCTGGCCATGGGCTGGGGTCCGTATGCCCATCGCATCCCTGGCAGTGACCCCAGCCTCTTCTTTCCAGCAGCCAGTGGGACGCAGAGGGAAGCCTGTGGGGTTCCTGAGGGTCTGCTGGCAGCCACCGCCCCACTCCCGGGGATGCCCAAGACGGGCAGGAGGCGTCAGGAGAACTTGGCCCAGAGCAGGAGCCAGGGGGAGTCATTGGGGAGCTCTGACCCCCACCCCAGCAAAACGCCCCAAAGCCTGGAGAAGACCCTCCCAACGCATCCCGAGTGCAACAGGAGCTTTAGGAATGTTTGATTTCCTTAACCACATGCGAAGCCACACAGGCGAGCGCCCGTTTGTCTGTCCCGACTGTGGCAAGGGCTTCAGCTACAAGCAACATCTACGTAGACACCAGCGTGTGCACAGCGGTGAGAAGCCCTTCACCTGCAGTGACTGCGGCCAGCAGTTCAGCGATAGGTCCTGCCTGGTCATGCACCAGCGCATCCACATCGGGGAACGACCCTTTGCCTGCGACCAGTGCCCCAAGGCCTTCAGGCACAAGAGTAACCTCATGGCCCACAGGCAGGTCCATATTGGTGAGCGCCTGTTTGTGCCCACTGCCCCAAGGCCTTGAGGAATAAGAAGTGCCTCGTGGTCCATCTGTACCTTCACACCGGGGAGCGCCCATTTGTCTGTGACAAGTGCCCCAAGACCTTCGTGTTTAAGAAGTACCTCATGGCCCACCAGTACCTCCACACTGAGGAAAGACCCTTCGTCTGTGCCCAGTGTTCCAAGGCTTTCAGGAGAAAGAATCACCTCACTGCCCACCAGCGCATCCACACTTTAGAAAGACCCTTTGCCTGTACCCAGTCCCACAAGGCCTTCAGCACCAAGAACAACCTCACTGTCCACCAGCGCATCCACACTGGGGAGAGACCCTTTGCCTGTGCCCAGTGTTCCAAGGCTTTCAGGAGAAAGAATCACCTCACTGGCCACCAGCGCATCCACACTGGGGAAAAACTATTTGCCTGCTCACAATGCCACAAGGTCTTCAGCACCAAGAACAACCTCAAAGTCCACCAGCGCATCCACACTGGGGAGAGACCCTTCGTCTGTGCCCAGTGTTCCAAGGCTTTCAGGAGCAGGACTAACCTCACTGTCCACCAGCGCATCCACACAGGTGTGAAGCCCCTGATCTGAATTGCCACCCTTTTCTCTTTATTACATTTGTCCTTTTTGCCCCCCAGCCCCCCAGCCCGCACTCCCCCCGCCCCGCTGGTTTCAGGTGAGGTCTTCCGTCTTTGCCGCCATCCCGTGAACCTGCACTCGATAAATACAGGTGTACCTTGGGTTTCCCCAGTTGCTCTTCACAAGCAGTTTGATATATGAAAACGCTCTGGGAAACGGCGCGTCCTGTGAAGAGGGGGGAGAAGAAATGGGGGTGTTAAAAGCAGCAATGCAGTCAACCTATCTCCCCCTGCCAGCCCTGCTCCTGCTCCGGAAGGAGCTCCTGAAAGGTGGGGGAGGGGGGTCAGCTGTGGAAATCAGAGGCTCACTGCTGGAGAAGCTGGGGACATGGAAAGGGCATGGCACCTGGCATCCTCTGCATGCCATTCCTGCCGGGGTTCAGTCTCCCTTCCTCCTGCCCCTTCCCTCTGCTTCTCACCCTGTGCTGACTGAGAAGTGGCAGAGGGACATCTACACGTGGGGCAGCTGCTGTGCAGCCCCACCAAGCTCCCGCTGTCCATGCTGCCTGCCTTCCTCCTGGCGCCACATGTGCAGCTGGCTCTGCGCAAGGCAGTGGGTGCAGCCAGGGGTCTCTCAGGACTCATGTTCTCAGCGGCCTGACTCTGTCCTTGCTATCCTTTTGCTACCACCGCTGTGTGCCACTCGGCCCTCCCAACCCTGCCACGGCTCCTCCTCTCTCAGCAGTGCCCCTCTGCCCAGGGAGAAAGCATTCACGCTGTTCCTGCCATGGACTTGCAGGCAAAAGCATTTTGCCCCCTAGCATCTTGCCCTTGCAGGAGGATCGTACCTTCAGAAGAAAGGTCTGACTGGCCTCTTTTGCCACATCGTATGTGAACATCCCAAGGAGAGTTTCCTCTTCTCCATCCGCATCCACTCCCTCAAGGGCAAAGCACAAGGAGAGCAGCTCAGACACACACCGACAAAGAGGGGAGGGCATGCCCTGGATCAGGCCTGTTAGCTGCCACCCTCTCCTGGGCTTCCAGCAGTAGTCTGGCACTGGTTAAGGTTGAGCACCCTGCGTGCCTTGAGTTTTGGTCAAGAAGCCTGAGGTGCTTGGCCAGAACTCGCCTTAAGAGGGATGAAACCTCTCGACCCTTGAAGTGTCCTGCTAGAGAGCTGTAGCACTCAGGAGAGAGCAGGGCATAAACCTTCGTGTTTCGGGTGCCCGAAAGCAAGCAAGACCCTCTCACAGCTTTCACCCAGGGCCAGATCCCCATCAGAAGGGCCCAGCAGAGACTTACAAAAACAGCCATGTCTCTGGGTGCGCTGATGACTGTCCCAGATGGAGAGGCTTCCTCAACAATGTGCTGCACGGTGATGCCAGTCAGATGGACTCGTGCTGGCAGCCTGATCACCACCTGGCCCTGATGCCCTTGTAAAGGCCAACAGTTTCCTGGGGACACATCCGGCTGCAAGCAGAACATGAGACCAGTGAGGGGTGCGTGTTGGGCCAAGACAGCTGCCTGTGTGGCAGGAAGCGCAGGCGCCGGTGTGTCTGTGGGGTCTATTCCAGCACCACAGTGAGCCACGTGGGAGGAAATGGAGAGAAGCAGGAGGCCTTCTTCCCTGCCCTGCAAAGGGAGCTTCCGTGGGGTGGAGCAGAGGAGAATATGGCCGATGAAACCATACTGGTCAGGGGCTGTCAGAAGCATGGCTCTGCAGGGCACTCCTGCCTCCTGCCCCCAAAAGGTCGCTGTTAGGGATGAGTGTGGAAAGGGGATCACTGGGGAGAAGGTCACTCAGCCAGCTGTGGCAGAGGCCTGTGTGCAGGACATGGCAGTTCAGGGTCATTCAGATCCGTTCCCCTCCTGAGGGGAACTGCTGATTTCTAGCAAGCCCGGCCCCGCCTTAGAGCTTTGGCTTCAGCAACCTGACCCACACTGCCGGCTTGAGCAGTACCACTGGACTGAGGGGAGAGCCCCCAAGCTCTGTCCACAGCTTCACAGGAAGGAAGGAAACCTTCCATGACGATTCTAGTACGATACCCGCAAAATCATGTCAGGAGTTTGGAAAGAGAAAAGGAGCGCTAAAACCCTGCAGCCCCAATTCTCTTGGCAGTGGTAGGTCTTGGAAGTTCTCCGCATGTCGATGGTGGCACCTGTAAGGAGGGGAGAGCAGATGACTGCCAGAGGCCACCAACCAGGAGGCCCTGGTGTTCAGGCATTATTTCTGATGTCTCCAGCCCAGCCCATGTCGGTCAGTCCTGTCCCCATCCACAGGCTGTCAGGGGTGCCCAGCTGCGCAGGGCTAGGATGGCGTCTGTGTACCTAGCGTCTTCCTCTCACAGCACCAAGAGGAGAAGGTCTGAGGGTTCTGGGAGACAGCAGGAGCCCCTGTGAATGGCAGCAGCCCAAAGCTGAGGGCCTGCTGCATGAGCAACAAAGGATGGACCAGCCACTCCCTTGCCAAATGCACCCGAGAAGAAGAGACCCTCTCCATCAGCGCAGGAACACGGCTGGGGCTAGCGCCAGAGGCACCCTTGCCGAGCCCGACAGCAAGGCTGTGAGGAACTCTGAGAGCTGCCCTGCCACAGCCTTGCCCTTGGGACCCCATGGAACATCTAAGCTCCCTCACTTTGGAGAGCAGTGCCTGAAGCACAGGCTCCTTTGGGGAGCACTGCAGAGAAGCACAGGGCAAAGAGACTGCGCTGCTTGTGTCCATACCAGAGCTTTTCAGGGACCAGTCAGAAAACACAGTGGTCCAACGCTCCAAAGCCATCTTGCGTGCTGCCTCCTGAGCTTCCTGGGGATGCAGTAAACAAACACAGAAGGACCACATCAGCAGGCAGTTCAGCGTGGCTACCCGCACCCGCAGAGGCAAAGGCTCAGTGTCCAAAATGCAAGGCAAGCCTTGTCCACAGAGCTGCAAGACTCTGCTGCTGACATGAGCTGTGAGGACCAAGGAGCAGCACCTGTGGCCGCAGCCAGGGCCATGGCCCGAGGTGTGCTGACGAGGGTCCCCAGCCTCCACACTCTTCAGGTCAGCCGGGAGACAGGCTCAGGCCCTGCCAGTGATGACTGGCCCTGTGAGCAAGCTTGGGCCTCACCACTGCCTCAGAGGCCCGGCCAGAGCAGCCAGAGGCACCGGCCTGCCAAGGGAATGCTATCAGCAGTACGCTGCTGCCACAAGCAGCCCGGTTAAACAACACGCCAAGGAGTGCTATCTCTGGGGTGTTCTGCCCTGCCAAGCCTCCTTCCCCCAACAGCAGGATCACCTTTGAGCTCCTGAGCTCCTCCCTCAGTGAAGCCACCTCGTCCAGCAGAAACTGCATGTTTTGGGTTTGCTCTGCCAGCACAGCATCCAAGGACCTGCAGGAACAGGAAAGCAGAGCTTGTCAGAGAGCCACCCCTCCCCTGCAAAGGCGGGAGGGAGGTTGGGAGCCCTGACTCTTAGGAAGATGAGTGCAGGTAGCACGAGGTCAGCTGACATGTCTGCACAGACCCAGTTCCAGCTCAGGCAGCGTGTCTTACCACAGGGTCTTCAGGCGTGCTGCAGACACACACGTCAGCTCCTGAAAGGGAAAAACCGCTCCGTTACAGTGTCCACTAGGAGAGCTGCCGTGGCTTCCCAGGAGAGGCTTCCCTAGGAAGGCACAGCACCAGTTGCTGCTTCTTTGGGTCCCTCCGCCTGGAAGCAGGAGAGCCCATGATTTGGAGAGCCACGGTCAGCATCACTCCCTTGCAGGAGGCGCCTGTCCCGCAGGAGTCACCGACCTCTATCAGTCCCTTTGCCTGCCTTGTCCATGCTGGCAGCAGGGTCGCGCAGTAAACACCAGCTGCAATTCACATCACCGAGAGACAGTTATTTTACTGGGGTTGCTAGTGATCCCTGCAGTCACGTTGTCTCCTCCCTCTTGCCATGGCGGTAGGCCAGCGGCTTGTCTGAGGAGGTGGGGAACGTGGGGTGCAGGGAGAGGATGCTGCTCTTATGGGGCCCCATCAGCCCATGCAGGGGGGGACTGCACAGCCGTGACCTTCAGGTGTGCTCGGTGCCCCCAAGCTGTTCCCCATTTCCCCTCACTGCTTCAGTGAGCACCAAGACCAGGCTGCATGTGTGTTATCAACATCATTTTCATCCTAACTCCCAAACACAGCACCACACCGGCTACTAGACAGAAAACGAACTCTATCCCTGCTGAAACCAGGACCCTGTCCCAAAAGGAAAACAGGCCAGCTGAAAGCTGGCACCCAGCATGGCCAGGCTGTCCTGTTCAGATGTTTGCTCATGAAAACTCACCAAGAACCACTGGGAGCAAAAAGAGGACTTTCAAGAACCTCTTCTTCTGTAGAGCCGTCTTTTGCCTGAAAAAGAGGGAGTCCTGTGGCTCTCAATGATCCAGGTCTTGGGCAAAGCCCTTCACAGGTGGATTTCCCTTCTTAGGCCAGAAAGCCACCGTTTTGGAAGCCTGCTGCAGACAGAGCGCTGACAAAGCAGCACCCAGGAGGAACACCTTTTCTGTGCGCAACATTTGATGCTGCCATCAGATCTTCCCCAGAGGAAAGGCTCCAAGGAGCTCGTCTCAGAGACCTCCCAGGCTTGCATGCTCTCCTTGCAGAGCCAGGGAAAATCCTTCTGCTGGGGAAGCTTGGCTCTGCACAAGAGTGCCTGGCTACACGGCAGTTTATGCTACCAAAGCCAAAGTTAGAGCTCTGGGAAATATGTGGGAGTGAGACTGCCAAGGGGCTTTGCTCTTGGCTCTATCCTGAGAACGACCACAGCATGAGCAGCACCTGAGCTTCGGCACCTGAGTGGGAGCCCCAGGCTGCTGGCTGAGGGACACCCTCTGCTCTCCTCCTGGCTTGCCTCCGCCCTTGGACATCCCATTTTAGCCCTTCCCAGCACGCTGGCTTTTGGCTGGGGGAACGAGCCAGGCTTTCAGCCGAGACCCATCCCCACAGAAGGGGGGCGGTTTGCAAGCCATGGGGCTCTCCTTCAGGAAGCCTCTGTCTACTTCTCCATGCTGCTCCACACCCCACTGGCCACGACAGGCCACATCCATGCTACCACCCTACCCTGATGCCCCGGGAAGGAGCAGCCCACTTCATACCTGTTCATCTGGCAGTGGGTTGGCTCTGCTGCCTGCGCTGCAGGCTGCTGGTCGGCCTCATTCCACCAAGACTGGTGGGAGGCCTTTCTGTGTTTTCTCTTGGGGGCCTTTCTCCTTGGCATCTCTGGGCAAAGGCAGGCTCCCCCTGGGCTCAGTTCTTCCCGCTCAGCCCCAGCAGTATGCCTACTCAGGCAAAAAGAGCTCTGGCAGCAGCCCCACGCTGACCGCAGCAGGAGCACGCCTGTCCAGGGCAAGAGTCACACGGCAAGTGTGGGATCCTTGCCTGCGCACAGACCTGTGTGCACAGCTAGCTCTGACCTCACAATGGCAGCTCTGACATCACACCGTGGTTCCCCAGGGCTGAGCAGGGTCAGGAGACACTGTGGGCTCCCCTGGGTGGACACAGATGCTGCCCTCCTGGGCAGTGGGAACCCATGCCTTTGGGCCCCTGGAACCCTGCTGTGCTCCCCTACTGGGGAGCTGCTGGGCCTGCCCAGCTCTCCTGGGCATCGCTGGGAAGCCAGAATGGGTGCTGGAAAGGGGGCTTTGCTCTCACCCCATAGGACTGCTGCTTCCAGCAGCGGCTCTCCTCTCTCCTAATGGGTCATACGCCAGAAAGAAAAACCCGGGAGGCCAGACGTGCTGTCAGGGGCCCAGCAGT
The DNA here is from genome assembly GCF_964237585.1 of Gallinula chloropus. Classification (NCBI taxonomy): domain Eukaryota; kingdom Metazoa; phylum Chordata; class Aves; order Gruiformes; family Rallidae; genus Gallinula; species Gallinula chloropus. The sequence goes on from NC_140089.1 coordinate 44,703,729, forward strand.
ACGTTTGGTTTACAAGGACCATTACTCTTCCTCGCCCTTGCTGCTTGTACCTTGACTTTGCTAGGGGTGGAGGGAGGTGCTTTAAGATCTGGTCGTGTTTCTCATCACCCCACTCTGGTGTCACTGGGGGTGCAGGGCAGGGCCGTGATCTAGAGAGTTTTCTTTCCTTTATTCTGCGAGTCTGTTTTGCCCATGCTGCTGATTGCGGAATGATCTCTCCCTGTCCTTATCTCAGTTCCTGAGCCTCTCAATATATATATACATTTTCTCCCACATTCTGCTGAAAAGGTGAGTGACAGAGCAGCTTTGGTGGGCATCTGGCCTCCAGCCAGGCCTAACCCAGCACACTTTGCTAGTTTTGAGAGAGAAGTGTGCTCCTTTTTTGTCTTGCAGTGGCGTGGAGGGCCAGGAGGGTCCCTGCACAGGGTCACAGGCAGCGCGGAGGGAAGCATGGCAGCAGGGTGACACAGGGTGTCTGGAGCAGAGCCCTGGCGTTTGTCACAGTGTGGGGCGCAGGGTTGTGGATAATGAGCCTGGGACCTTTGCCCCTTTGGTGCAGACTGTTTCCCCCTCCTTTACCAAAAACTAATGTGTGGGTTCCATTCTGTTAGCCAATTTGACAGGGCAAGATAATTTATGTCTTTCTACTGCTTCTCCCAATAACCCTTTCTCTACATGCTTTGTTGGACTGCCACTAGATAGATGGCCGATACCTGAAAGCCTTGCAGAGGTTTTTCCTGCCCTGTCCCCAGATTTGACAGATGCCTGGGATACTTGGGTTCCCTTTCTCCCACAGGCTACCCTAGAACCACAAGAGATTGAGCTTCTTGGGTCAGCCAAAATGGATTTTTCTGTTCGGTTTAATTACACAGGAAAAAAGCAATCCAGGGCCTGGGATGTTTCTCTGGCCCACCCTGCCTTTAGAAATGCCAGTACCTGGTGTAACTCTACAGCGACAAATTTGTCGGGATCCAGCGAGGCTCCCTTTTTATTACCATCCAGGATATGTTTTATTTGTGGGGATAGGGCTTGGCCCAGTATCCCCTCACACATAAGAGGGGGGTCTGTGTAGCTTAGGTCAGCTTTCTGTTCTGACCCCTAACACCTCTGTGATTTTCCAACGTCACCTTTCCCACTGTGTGAGGCGTGGTGTACACGCCTACAGCCCCGACTGTGATGATAAGTAGAATTTTGGTCTTTCAGTCAGCGCTTTGCGGCCTCTCTTTTGTTGCCAGGAGCTGGAAAAGCATTAGCTACTTTAGATAAGCTTGCTTGTTGGCTTGCAAAACAAAGCAATGCTACTAGCAGGGCACTGTCTGGCCTTTTATTAGACATGGATAGTGTTCGTCATGCTACATTACAAAATAGAGCTGCTACAGATTGCTTGCTTTTAGCAAGGCCGTGGTTGTGAGGATTTGGAGGGTATGTGTTGTATGAATCTCTCAGATCATTCTGAGACTATTCTCGCCAGCATTCAACAGCTTAAGGATGGAGCCTCGAAACTCCGGCAAGACGATGCATGGGATTGGTTGGACAACATTTTTGGAAGATGGGGATTATGCGGATGGTTTAGGAGGCTTCCCAGAGGCACCTGTCTGGGGGCAGCTTTCCTTGGGGAGGGGATTGTCCCAGCACTTGCCCTGCTACTGGCTAGCATCAGCAGTTCATGCTTCCTTTTAGTTCTGCCTTGCAGTTACAAGCGTCCACCATGTGCATTCTGTTTTCTCCTATTCTCAGAGCCAACATCCTCGTGTTCTGCCTGTTCAAGGACAGTTCAAAGATTATCCTGCCAGCTCTTCACTTGATTGTTTACAGCTTCTAGGCCTAGGTTGTGCAGCCCTTTCAGGGGCCCGTGTCCTCGGGCCACCAACCAGCCCCCCACAATTCCCCCGTTTTTCTTTTGCACAACCCAAACTTGAGTCGTGGCTTGATGTACCACTCGTCTTATGCACAATAATATACAGCTTAAGCAACAAAGCCCTACTACAATAGCAATAGGTAACAGTATGCCACTTTTCAATAAGCTTCTTAGCCATCCTGCTATCCCAAGCCAGTTTGCCAGTCCATCTAGGCCAAAAATTCCTGCGTCCTGTTTTATGGGCTGAGTATGTTGCATGAGCTGCTGCATCTCTTGTGGATGGACTCGGAATGGTCATTCATGCCCTCAAAATCTTCACAACTGTGGCCATGTGCAAGCAACAAAAACCAACAGCAGCTCTGTTTTGCAAAGTAGCATGTCTCACACTATCCACACCACTAAGCAGGCCACTGAGAGTAAGAGATGTAGCACTGGTTTGTTGGCTCAGCCAACAGCCTAAGTTTGTTAGTTTCTTTAAGGCAGCAGCAGCTGCTACCCCAGGGGCTAGTGCTGATTTGCTGGAGTCGAAGTTTTGTGGAGTCAACTCGGATCAATGTGATCAAGTGAGCTCTTTCATTGAAACACACACAGAGCTTATGTAAGTTTCTATAACAGCATATGAGTTACACTACATTGCTATTGGTTAGATGCTCTGTTCATGTGTCTCACTGTTGGTAATAATTTGTGAAGGCTACACAGTCCCTTTGTTCCTCTTTAAGGCAGTTGCTAATGTTCTTGCAGTTTGTTATCTTGTGGAGTTTCTGACAAGCTCCTGTTCTCAGACATCTGCTCTCCTGTTGACATGTCTCTGTTAGCTTCCCCAGGTCTGATTATATGGGGGTGAGAAATAAATCTGGATGGGCCAAAACCACCATTTCTCTCAAACTGCATTAGTACAATTCCCCCATTTTGTTTATGGACTGGCCAGATTTTTGTGAAGAGCATTATCCATCCTGCCAGGGAAATAGTGTGACATACATGGCAAAAATAACGCTAAGGCAAAAATAACTGACAAAAATATAAGTCCTTATTTAACTGAATCTAAAAACCATCCCATAAACAGAAAACTATACTGTAAAGTGTGGCAAGCTAAAAACTGTTAAATGGCTACACATACTGTTCACACCAAAGTGATTAATTAGTACTTATAACGAGGTTTGAGAAGTATGTTTTATAGTTAATCATAATTAGTTTACTTTTGATGTCTAAAAGTTATCTGCACACCTGTTGTGTTTTGTCCATCTTATTATGGCTGGTTAACGACATGTTCACTTATTCTCAAATATTTTCCTACAACTTTTTCTTGGGTTGAGGCAGTGTGTACCTCTGTTTGCAAAGTCATTGTATTTGAGAATATAATTACCAAATACCTCTCAGCATGAGTAATTTTCTTGTCTTATGGGAATTCAAGGATATTGTCTTTTGTGAGGAGAGCCAGGCCACCGGCAGGCCCACTGTCCTCCTTGCCAATTTTTTCCTTTTTAGAATCTGTGTTACAAAAACTGCTTTTTGAGGTCTCTGCAAGGGCTCTTTGCAGAAGGCTCAGTGAACATGACAGTAAATGTAAGACAAGTACTATAATTACCAAATCCAATAATCTAAATTTGACCATTGACAATATCCATCCTGAAATTCTCCAGTCATGAAACCAACTCTAAGTGCCTTGATATCTCTGCTGTTGCATTTGTTTGTTTTGCCAATCAGGAGTGTCAGAAGTGCAGATAACATCAGCCTCACGTTTTCCTGCAGGCACTGATTGCAATCTGTGACCTTAGGCTGTGCAGAAATCACTATTTCCCTAATTTTCATTTAGCACAAACACATGCATTTTTCAAAGACTGTCAGATCATTCAAAATATCCTGCAGCAAAATTCATAGTCCACTGTGGCTGCAGTTGGAACACTTGACTTCAGTTACTGGGATCAGGATCTTGTCCTGGTTCATGCAAGCTCGAGTTCTTCTGGATCCACGGCTTTATCAGCTTGGCTCCTGTATCTGTAATGACACAGGCAGATCTCCTTCCCAAGTTAGTACCTGTAACTTCATTTCTTACTAACATTTGATATTGACCTTTTTTTTCTTTTTTTTCCCTCTTTTTTCCTTTTTTTTTTTTCCTTTTTTGTTTGTTTGTTTGGTTGGGTTTTGGTTGGTGGTGGGTTTTTTTTTCTTTCAAACCTTCTTTTAAACCTACTGCATATTTCACCATTAGAGGTACCAAATGTGGCAGACACAAACAGTTCAAAACGTAAAGAGCTTTGTGAGAGTTTGATTCATACGTTCTACCATGGCTTTGCCTGTAGGCAAATGTGGTGTCCCTGTAACATAGTCAATGTTTGTGCTATATATTCTGAGCTGTTGTCCAGTTTGAGTTAACGGGGTAGTCTAATGCTGCTATAACAGAGCACATTTACCGGATTCCCCCGTTTGTGCAGTAGCTCACACTGCCAGAAAACACAGGAATCTCTAATCCCTTGTGCTGGTAACTCATGAATCAAACTTTCAATGTCCAAGTTTTTTCTGTAATCAAATTCTTATCCATGTAATGATAAAGGATTAGATCAGGATGCACTTTTCGTACTGAAACAAGTGCCCAGGCCTACATAAGTCTGGCACACAGGTGGTGAATTTTTTATGCCTTGTGGGAGCACACGTTTGTTTATAGTAGGGTCTGAAAAAGCAAATTTTTCCTAATCATTGGAGTGTAAACGCATAATGGAAAATAAAACCCAATCCTTGAAAATCTTTGCATGTTCCACAAACTTGCGGAAGGCTTTATATGCCCCTTAGTCAGTTGCTCCTGTATTAAATGTTGCAAATGGGCAATTTTGTATGGGGATTTTCTGTTTTCCAGGTTAAATTTTTAAAGTAAGCTGCCCAGTTTCAATGATGGCTATCAAAAATCCTTTTGCTAAGTAAGCAGCCGTGCTGTCAGTGGATAAATGCATCTCTGAACCCGCAGCACATACAAACAAACACTGCCAAGCAAGTCATCAAACAAACAACATTGCAAGACACGAGTTGTCACATCCAGTCCACATGGGGGGGGGGAGACAGGCAAGGAATTCATGAACAGATAAGGAGGAGGAGGGGACTGGAACTTGTCAAAGAAGTCATATTATATCCACAGCGCACATAGTCCTCGAGTGTGTAATTTACTTAAAATACGGTGTTAGACCCAAACTTATGTCCCAATTGGTGTTTCTTCTTTATCAGTGAGGCAGAGTCGTTCAAGCCAGGCATTGTGTATGGGAGGTCACCACTTCAAGCTATCCTGTTAGCAAGCCTTCCTTAACCCTTTACAAGCATCTTAATGCAACATTTCAGCAACGTTGAGACATAAGTCCACAGCTTTCCCACCCCGTCACCCATTACTTAGCAAATTAAGCTTTAGGTGGGTCTCCAGGCCTGGTCAAAACCGGCTGGAGTCTTCTTTTTTGTCATGCGCCATCATCATGGCGGAACTACTGGGTTCACTGGATTCACGCATGCGTGAGCTTCCTTTTCTAGTACTTTCTGTGGGGAGGTGCTGAGGGAGAACTGCACATGTGCATTTCCAAAAGCACCCAGTTAGGTGAACAAGCACTGGAGCAGCAGAAAATGGCTGGCGTTGGTGAGGATGAGACCCCAAATCCCTCCCCCGAACCTCGTCCTTCAACTCCAGGAGTGGTAAGGTTTCCTGTCTCCAGCACTACAGCCTGGAAGTAGGGACAATGTCCTTACTATGGATAGAGTGGTGTATTGTTCCCCTTCCATTAGACTTTCAGGTCGTCACAGCCTAGCCAACGTGTGTGGTTTCACCTCCCAGACCAACCAGAGAGGTGGGTGCTACTGAGATGGAGAGGTCTCTTCAAACTCAGATAGTTGGTTTAGAAAGAATCAAGGTTTTCCTGTTCTGTTACTGCTTTACTTCTAGGCAGAGGACCCATGCTTCTCCTCGCAGGGTTGCAGGTGCCATGGCGATGTGTGAACGATGCCGTCTGATAGAATTTTATGCACTGTTCGGAGCTGTTGCTATTTTGGTTTTGGTTTTCACAGAATCATCATAGAACGGCCTGGGTTGGAAGGGACCCCAAGGATCATAGAGCTCCAACCCCCCTGCCACAGGCAGGGACACCAGGCCTGGAGCTACACAAGGCTGCCCAGGGCCCCAGCCAACCTGGCCTTGAACACCTCCAGGGACGGGGAATCTACTACTTCTCTGGGCAGCCCCTTCCAGCACCTCACCACTCGCTCTGTAAAAAACTTCCCCCTAATATCTAATCTAAACCGTCCCTCCTTTAGCTTTAGTCCATTCCCCCTTGTCCTTTTGGTTGTGGCTGGTTTCTATTGTTGTTACAGCTGTGTACACCAATAAAGTTTAGTTTGGTTCAGTTAATCAAGAGTTTCTATATATAAATTCTTCTACAGAAAATACAATAACCCTTTTCAATTTGCAAAAGCAACATTTCCCAGCATTTTCCACAGTGCTACAAACTCTGACCAAAGGTGTGCCTACTTTGTTAGGTCACCCGCTCATGCAGGAATGTATAATAAATTACTGTTTCACTAATGTTTCTACCTCAAGTCCTTTCTTTAGGATCATTGGCGTTTCTAACACATTGAAATGGAACAGTGAGTTGGAAATGCTGAATGACTGCAGCCATGGGGGTGCCAGAAAATCTGCCATCCAACTGCTTTAGGTGAGTCAGCCCTGGCCATGGGGTCTCTGGCCTTGGCCATGGGGTCTCCAGCAGAGCCAGCACTTGACAGCAGTCCAGTGACCGCCTTAGGCTGTGTGCCACCACCCCCACTCACTGAAACTTAAAAGCAATATTTAAGGGCAACTTTCCCTCCCTGGAGATTCCTGGCTCCGTGTTACACTGCAGCCAGCGACAGGTATCTGCAGCCTCAAAGCTCTGCTGCATTTAACAGCCCCGAGGTGAACTTCTGCTCTTGGACTGCAGCATGTTTAGATGCTCCAGCTGGTACAATTGCTTCCCTAGTGTGATATATGTCCATCTGATTCGTGTTAATATGGAATCACGTTGGGGGTGCATAATGACCTACCCTTGTATGGCCAGGGGCCTGGGAGGGACAGTTTAAGATTCTTGCATGTGCTGAATGAAGTATGTTGGAGCAGCAACAAACTAGATAAAGGATGTGCAAAGCTTTGCCGAAAGGAGCACAGTGTTAGCACATTGTGTGCATTGTGATACCTGAGGAGAAACAACTTGTCTCTGAGGAGGAGGTGATGAAGAGGAACAGAAGAATGGGAAGGCTCCTGAAATCTGCCTCAGGTCTGCAGAACCAGCTGCCTGGCTTTGTTAGCAAGACAAAAGCTAAAGCTGCCCTAAAGGCTGTCTGGTGGGGGTGTCCTGGCGGGCGCTCCAGCCTGTCAGCGGGGCCGGCGGGCGGTGCTGGCCCTGGAAGAGCCCTAAGCCGGGGGCTGGGGTGTAGGGAGTGCGGCGGAGCGGAGCGCGGCGGAGCGGAGCGCGCACGGCGCGGAGCCTCCCGCAGCAGCCGGCGCTGCGCCTGCAGCCCGGTGCCGTTTGCTCGCCTTTGTTCGTTTAATAAATCGTTCTGTTTGTTTCTAATCCTGTTTGGGACCGAGTCACTTGTAACAACTGGGGGCTCGTCCGGGATGGCTCTAGGACTGAGTGCTGAGGTGATCTAGGAGGGGCGCCGCGCCATTCAGTGGCTCCTGCTCGGGTCGGGACTAACGCCATCCTGAACCTGAGAATCAGATTTTTACGAGCTCCCTTGCCGGCTGCAGCAGGTTTTTGTGCCCGGAATTGTGCACGCAGAGACCCAAAGGAGACGCCGGTCGAACAGCGTGAGGCGGGTTCCGTTCGGCTGCCCGAGCCGTGTCCGCGGGCCCGGCCCATCGGGTTGGGGCCGAGTGAAGACGACAGAGTCGTAAGTATTTTGCGTGTAGCGTTGGGTTGGGTGGGATTCGGTTGCCTGTGTGTGTGAGAGTGGGACTGAGACGGAACGTGGTTCCGAAGCGAGTGCGGAGGTTCTTCTGACCGCGGCTCCGACCCCCCGCCGGGGACTCAGCCGGGGAAGGGCCGAAGCGAGTCCTGTAGGACTCGGGGGGGTGACAGGTCCCCAGCCCCCTGCAAGATACTCTTACAGGTAACCGAGGGCTGTAGGAATTGCTGGAGTGAAATTCTGAGTTGGGTCAGACGACAGACCCCGGGACCAGAAGAAAAGGGAGCAAATTAACAAACATCCATTAGAAATGCTGATTAAAAATTGGAATGATCGGGGCCCCAGAGAAGGAAAAAGTAAATGAAACTGAGTTCAGTGTTGTGTGTGGAATGGCCAGAGGGGCTTGTAAGGCTGCCTGTCCTTTGGCCTGGTTTTGGCTCCTTTGAAACCCCCAGCTGCACAAACACGCATGTAAATTCACAAAGGCCTTTTAGTCAGGAGGAGAGGGATTGTGCAGTCAGGACTTGACGTCCTTTTCCAGCTTCAGTGTTTGCACTAAAAGCAGGAGAAGGACTTGAAGATCCGTGGGAGCCGTTGCCAAGCCCGGCGGCGGCTGCCCCTCCGGGAGCCGTGGCATTTCCAGCGGTACCAGCGTTGCCCCTGTGCCTCCACCATCAGCAGCACTGGCACTAGACCGACCTCCGGCTGCCGGTGTAAGAAGTGGGGACCCTGTTAGATGATCCCCTCGGAGTAGCTGAAAAACTGGACCAATTCCTAGGCCCTAATACTTCTACCTGGGAAGGAATGCAGTCCATTTTAGGGATTTTGTTTACTGCTGAGGAGAAGGGAATGATTAGACAAGCTGGACGGAGAATTTGGGAAAGACAGAATCAGGCAGGACCCCCGGGAGACCGAAAATGGACAATTTTCAGCTAAATCCGGGGGCTGGGGGAACATAAGAAGAAAATTAGAGAAGCTGGAGGACTGGCAAGAAGGGAAGTACTATTCAAAAATCTCAAAAGAGGTGCTGGTAGCAGGGCTGGAGCCTCCAAATTGTCAAACTGTTTTTTTCACACTAAGAAAACATTATCCCAACTTAGTCACCAGAGAAGATGGAGACGGGATCCTGGCTTTGCTACAGGTGAATGCCTGCACCAAAGTGGCATGTTAAGAAGGTTAATCGCTCTACCTCACTGGGGAAACAAAAGGTTCTTGGTGCCTTTTAAAACTACGCATAGCAGCAATAAGAACAAAATTCTTCCTAAGCTGGATATTCCAGTGTTACAGAATGTTTTGTAACAGTGGTCAATTTTACTTGTGACCTGACAATGAGAATATCTTTCTACAATCTAAGATGCCACGTTACTCAAGGGGTTACAGTGTACAGCTGGCTGTCTTTCTTAGCCAGGTGTGTGCAGATGAGCCCAGTAATACCGTATCCGTAGGGAGGCAACAGCAACAGGCTACATCTTCACAGCTTTGCAGGCGCTGGACATGCTGCTGGCTGTAGGGGAAGTGGTGTGAAAGCCGGTCACGGGGAGTCTGTATAATCCAGGTCGCTGGGTCCTGAGTGGCAGCCCAAGTAAACTTGCTTGAAACATCTCGCACACCCTGGTGTCTTTATAAATCTTTTAGTTGCATAACGTCCTTATGATTTTGTGGATGTGGGGTTTTTTCTGTGCACTGTGGGCCTCTTTCCTGGGTTGCTCACAGGACATTGTGGACTCTGGTTTGATTTGTTATAAATGGGCTGGAGATAAAATCTTCCCGGCCACAATGCCATTTTTGTTGGGTTTAAAGAGGTTTGCTAGGGAGTTGTTTGGAAAAATGAAACTGGGCTTGATGATGCTTTGTTTCAGCTCTCTGTGCCTGGCCTCTTGTTCATTAGAGATGTGAATTTGTTCCTGGTTTAGTGCTTTGTCATGGTAAGGAAAGCCACCCCTAAGGTGGGACAACCTTTTGTATAGGACCGTTGTGTGGTTAAAAGTTCTGAAAGCTGACCCGAGGCTGCTGCATCAGCCAGGAGAGGGGATAAAAGTTTGCTCAGTTGTTAACAGATCATTATGAGCAAATGCCCCCTAATTCCTGAGAGTGATAGAACTGAAGCTGCATCCTTTTTGCAAGGGGAGATGGCTGAGCCTGTAACTGCAGCATGTGCTTGTTGTTATATCCTACAGGCCTGAGGAGCACTTCACTCTCACTCGGAGGTTTCTTTAAAATCAAGCTTCTAAACTCGTGTTAAGATGAGCGAAGTGACTTTCTGCTGGCTGCCAGTAGCGCCTTCGATTTGGGAATTGCAGGTAGGTCAAAATTCTCCAATTTTGAAGCTTAATATGGGGATGTCTCTGTGTTTGGTGTTTGCTTTATTTTGGAGAAAGGGACATCTTCTGATGTAAAGGCCAAAGGCATGTAGCCAGATGCATTTTTTTTCTGAAGCAGGGACTGTTCTTGCAGTGTTGGGAAATGCTGTACCTCAGACTGAGCCTCTCAGCTTAAGATGCTGGCTGGACAATGTCACATACCCCTTCCAGATGCACTAGGGACTGTGAATTCATGCCCTGCCTGCCAGAAGGCAGGATTGGGCATTGGCCTTGGAGTTACGTGCCAGTTTTGCTGCTTCAGGGTTCCCCACACCATCCAACCCGACACTGGCCCTGCCTACTCCTCACATCGATTGCGCCGGTTTTGCCCAAATTTGGGTAATGCTTTTAAAAGAAAAAGGGGGAGAGCCCAGTACCCCGTCTGAAAGGCTGGCTAAGGCTGTGTCGCTCCAGCGGGAAGGAGCGGCCAAGGCCAAGTTGTCTGGTAAGGAATAGATGTGTTTGCTTATGAATATTGTTGGCTTTGAAACAACATGATGCCCTGATTATATAGAAAGGGTTTGTCTGTTGCATGGGATGCAAGCAGCAGCAAGAGCATGTATGTGTTACTCCTGGGTAGAGCAGTGATGGTCTTGGTGCCTTAAGATAGAAATTGGTAAAACTTGTCATCCCTTCAGGAATTAACTCGTGTCCTTTAACCTGTCTGGAATGTTGCCCTTTTTGATTGGGCAACCAGTATCTTGCTGGTATTTATTTATGGGCTGCAAAAATCCAATTGCAAGAGGCCTTTATCAGAGAATATGAGCTAAGCTGCTGTGTGGATTTTACTGTGATTACTCCTGTAAGAATAGTGAACAGAGGTACCCGAAAAGAACTTCCTTACACAGAACTTTTGGGCCATAGCATACAACTTAGGAAAGGGCAATGTACAGGTTCCTTTGGGTGCTCGAAGAGGGGACAACCCTGAAGATCACTGAGGAGGGCAAGACCGGATAGGGAAGCAGTGTTGTGGCTGGGAAGGTCTCCCGATGGCTGCAACCCCTCCGGGCTGTGACCGCCGAGCACTGTGGCCCTTACCGGGCCTCTTCTAACTCTAGGTGTGGTAAATTCCCTAACCCAGGCTACGGCAAACAATTACAGTCAGTGTGTGGTGACTACCAGGAGGGGAAGGGTAAGCTCACAAACAGTTAGGAGTGCAAAGGTCAGAAAGTGGGAAGCTGTATTTATAACCAGCCCCAGTCTGCTCTATGGAAAGAAGGTAACGAGACCGTGTGCTGTGATCCCAAAGAGCTTCCTTATCAATACTGGGTAGAAATCATCAATGGGCATTGTTATAAATTTGAGACATACTCCAGTTGATAAAGCCAAACAACAATTTATTAATTAAGCAAGCCCGCAAGATATAGGCAAATATCAGCGCTGGGCTTCCGGAGGAGACCCTTGCTCATGCAAACGGCACGCACCTCACCCTTCTGGAGTCCCCTTTTTATAGTCCCATAGTTCCGGGTACACGTGGCATATTCCGGTGTTTTTCTGTAGCTGTGTAAGCTGGTAGTGGGGGTCGTCCTGGTCCCCCGTAGTCCTCCTCTACGTTGTGTTCAGTGTCTTATTTGGTTAACTCATTTAATCCTATCAGGATGTTGCTAGTGATAAAACAATGGTTCCCCTTTGACCTGGTTACCTATTCACAGCCATAGTCTACCACAGGCACCAACTCAGCAAGATCTGAAGTTCTTTCAGGGTGTTACTAGTGATGGAACAATGGTTCCCCTTTGCCCTAGTTGCTTATTTACAGTCATAGAAGGTTTGAGAACAATTACTTACTACACATTTTACAGTATGTTTTTTTGTTTATGGGATGTTTTTTAGATTTAGTTAAATAAGGACTTAGGGCTTTTTTATAGTTATTTTTGCCTTAGTGTTATTTTTGTCAAGTCTCGCAAAAGAAAATATCACGCTCAGTGAAGGAGGGTCTTTTTGCTTAAGAGGAAGGGGGAGATGTGGCATGCAGCTTGAGAAACAAAGCCTCAAGCACTGCCAGGTTAACAGATAACAGGGATGGAGCCTTTAGGCCATGAACCTCAGGGAAACTAAACAAGGTGGCAGCATTGTTGCCGGCCCCCTGCTGGGACAGGCTCCAGGAAAAAGTGTCCTCTATTGTTAAGGTATAGCTGCTGTCTGACGAGGTTTTAGATGTTCTATTAGCATGATAAGATAGAGATGCTGTGACAGCAAAACGTTGACCAATCAGATGTAGCCCACCAACACCGTATGTTTGAAAGAAAGCAGCCGTCTGCAGAGCACATAAAAAGGAATGATTCTTTACAATAAATTGACTCTTGCTTGCATCAAGCTGTGTCCCCTCTCTCTCCGTCGCGGCAAATTGGTGCCCCGTGTGAGGACTTGAACAGCGCCGAGCTGTGCGGCATGCTGCGACTCCTACAGAACGTTGAATGAGCCACTGAAAGGAAGTGGGAAGCCTGGCCAGGAGTCATCCCTCTGGAACAGAGGTGAGCTGTGGGTAATATGGGGAATCAACTGTCTTCCCCAGAGAGAGACGTATATATGACCTTATGAAAGGTCTTCTTAAAAAGCTCGACATTGATCACATTGATCCAAGTTGGGCCCGTTATTCCGACTCCAAGGGGACCCCAAGCAGGGACCCCTCTCTCTTGTCGCCAGGATCCCGAACGAGGGTATAGAGCGACTGAAATAGGAGAGCGTGAGTTTTGGAAACGGCAACAGATCGTCATACCGACTGCCCCCCCAAGCGAAGACTACGGAGACAAAAGTGTTGCCTCCACGGACAAGGAACCTATGGACATGGACGAGAAACCTAAGGACAGGGACAAGAATCCTACGGAGATGAACAAGAATCCGCCTTGCCTACCATCGCATCAGGGATCCTTTTTGTCTCAGTACCCACTGCTGACACCCACATCACCCAGCGAACTCAGCGACACATCGGTGTCTCTTGACGACCCAGAGACTCCAGAGAGACTGCTCGTCAGAGCCTGGGCACGTAACGTTGCTTCAGTACTGAGAAAAAGTTTATGTGGGAACGAGTGGGTGGTGGAAAGAGTTAATAGCGGACCCCTGGGATGCGAGCGGAACAGGACCCCAACGCTCGGCTGGGCCCTAGTGCTCGCAGGCGGGGTCGCGCTGTCTTTCGCGATGGGGTCAGGGCAGAAGCGGCGGCGCAGCTCCGGCAGTCGGAGAACCACCGCAGAAGTCGGAGATCCGCCCCCCCCCCACACCCCATCCATCCATCCATGTGGTGTGGATGTGACAATTCGCGTCTTGCAATGTTATTTGTCTGATATGTTGGTTTGCAGCATTCATTTGTATGTGATATCATTACATGGTTGAAATATTGATTGCGGGGAAAAACTTAGACGTTGGAAGTTTGATTCATGAGTGAACTGCATTTGAAAAGCAAGGGGGTCCAGAGAAAATTCCAAGGAAGCCAGTGTGAAAATATTTGGATGTTCAAAAGTTGCATGAATTGTTTCATTAATCTGCTAAGGTGCTTTAGCTACAATACCACTTCTTTGGTTACTGAGGCTATTGCACAGTCACCTGGACTGTCTGCAATTCACCAGCGGCCTTGCCCCTGGCGTGAAACCTTGTGGCACAGGCACACGAGAGGTTTTGGACTGCACAAACGCGGGAATCTAGTAAACGTGTCCAATGCCATGTACCCCGTGAAATCAAAATGGACAATAGCCCAGGATATATAGCACAAACAATACAAACCTCTTTCCAATTGTGGGACATGACCTGTGTTACAGGGACACCACATTGGCCTGCAGGTCAGGCCATGGTGGAACGTATGAATCAAACTCTCAAGTGTTTTTGCTTCACAAACAAAAAGGGGGAGAGAAGGACATCTCTCCAGCTGATCGATTAGACAAAGCTCTGTATGTTTTGAATTGTTTATGTCTGCCACAGAACAGCTTGGTACCTCCAATGGTGAAATATGCAGTAGGTTTAAAAGGAGGTTTGAAAAAAGGAAAAAAAAATGGAAAGCAAAAAAGTCAATATCAAGTGTTAGTAAAAAATTAAATTACAGGTACTAACTTGGGGAAAGGAGATCTGGCTGTGTCATTACAGATGGCCATGGATCCAGAAAAAAGCAAGCCTGTGTGAACCAGGCGGAGATCCTGATCCCAGTAACTTATGTCAAGTGTTCCAGCTGCAGCCACAATAGACTATGAGTTTTGCTGCGGGACATATTGAACTAACTAACAGTCTTTGAAATATGTATGTATTTGTGGGGAATGAATATTAGGGAAATGGTGATTTCTGCACAGCCTAAGAACACAGACTGCAATGGGTGGTGCCTGCACGAAAAGGTGAGGCTGATGTTATCTGACTCCTGAAACTGTCAAGACACTTAGCTACAGATGTGGATTCTGTAAGACTTTACAGAATCAAGCAGCAACTGATTTCTGTTGCTGGCTCACAGGCATGGTTGTGAAAATTTTGAAAGGCATGTGCTGCATGAATGTGTCCATTCTCAGTCAATTCATGTGAGCATTCAGAAATTACTAGATCAAACACAAAAGATACAAGAAAATGGATTCTTTGGATTGGAGAATTGGTTTCAGGAGTGGGGAATTTCAGGATGGATATTGTCAATGGTCAAATTTGGATTCCATAGTCCCTGACAATATCCTTGAATTTCCTATGAAACAGCAAAGTTATTCATACTGAGAAGTATTTGGTGATCACATCTTCAAAACACTACGGCCTTGAAGGCAGCAGTATGGACTGCCTTAAACCAAGAAGGAGTTGTAGGAAGGTTTTGGAAGTAAGTGAACATGTAATTATTATCCATAATAAATGGTCAACACAGAAGGTGTGCAGATAACTTTTAGACATAAAAGATAAATTAACAATGCAAGCACTGTGTGTAGCCAATTAGTAGATATTAGCTTGCTACATTTTACAGTATGGTTTTTTGTTTATGGGATGTTTTTTAGATTTAGTTAAATAAGGACTTAGGGCTTTTTTATAGTTATTTTTGCCTTTGCAACAGTCTCTCAGGGTGTCAGTATGCGCCATTGGATCGTTGCATGCTGCATCTCGGGCTCTCGGCCGATACAGCTGACATGGTCCATGTTCATAGTCTGTGAATCAAAGATGTTCATTTCAAAAGGGAAGGAGGAAAAAATTCTGGAACACCAGGTCTTGGTCCCATCATCGTGGCACTCTTCCTTCATTGACTTGTATGACTCCGGCTGTAACTCCATTGGTACAACATACAACAACATAATGAATGTACAGTAATGGGCTATTTAGCAATTATTATAATACAATTTCTACCTTATTAATTATATTGGCTATTCTCAGCTAAAATCAAATCCCTTTGAGGTACACATCGAACTTCTCCATCCTTCTGCATTACCCACCAAGTACAACCAGGTCCTTGAGCAAAAGCAATCCCAGACATGGGTTTACGTTTGCCTGAAGCAGGGATGACCCAAACCGTCTTCCCTAATATACTCTTCATATGCACTACTGGGACTCTGTCTCCTTCTACAGTGCGTGGAAATGTTGACTGGGCAGGGCCAGCTCGATTGGTGGATCCTCTAGAGTTAACTAACCATGTGGCTTTGGCTAAATGTGTATCCCAGTGTTTGAATGTTCCACCACCCATCGCTTTCAGGGTAGTCTTTAAGAGCCCATTATATCGTTCAATTTTCCCAGAGGCTGGTGCATGATAAGGAATGTGGTACACCCACTCAATGCCATGCTCTTTTGCCCAGGTGTCTATGAGAGCATTTTGAAAATGAGTCCCGTTGTCTGACTCGATTCTTTCTGGGGTTTCGTGTCACCATAGGACTTGCCTTTCAAGACCCAGGACTGTATTCCGGGCAGTGGCATGGGGTACGGGGTATGTTTCTAGCCAGCCGGTGGTTGCCTCCACCATCGTAAGCACGTAACGCTTGCCATGGCGGGTGCGTGGGAGGGTGATGTAATCAATCTGCCAGGCCTCCCCATATTTGTATTTCATCCACCGTCCTCCATACCAAAGCGGCTTCAACCGCTTCGCTTGCTTGATTGCGGCACACGTCTCATACTCATGGATAACTTGTGCAATAGCATCCATGGTGAAGTCCACCCCTCGATCTCGAGCCCATCTATATGTCGCATCTCTCCCTTGATGACCTGAGGAATCATGAGCCCATCGAGCTAGGAAGAATTCAGCTTTACGTTGCCAGTCTAGATCTACCTGAGCCACTTCAATCCTAGCAGCCTTATCTACCTGATGGTTGTTTTGATGTTCCTCCATGGCCCGACTCTTAGGTACATGGGCATCAACATGACGTACCTTTACAACCAGCTTCTCTAATCGGGCAGCAATATCTTGCCATAAGTCAGCAGCCCATATGGGTTTGCATCTACGCTGCCAGTTGTTCTTTTTCCACTGCTGCAACCAACCCCACAGGGCATTGGCTACCATCCATGAATCAGTATACAGGTAGAGCATCGGCCACTTTTCTCTCTCAGCAATGTCCAGGGCTAACTGGATGGCCTTCACCTCAGCGAACTGGCTTGATTCACCTTTTCCTTCAGTGGCTTCTGCTACTCGTCTTGTAGGACTCCATACAGCAGCTTTCCATCTTCGGTGCTTTCCCACAAGGCGACAGGAGCCATCAGTGAACAGAACATATTGCTTCTCATTCTCTGGCAGTTTGTTGTAAGGTGGGGCTTCTCCAGCCCGTGTTACCTCCTCATCCTCTGGTGACATCCCAAAATCTTTGCCTTCAGGCCAGTCTGTGATCACTTCCACGATTCCTGGGCGATTGGGGTTTCCTATTCGAGCCCGCTGAGTAATTAGTGCAACCCACTTGCTCCACGTAGCATCAGTGGCATGGTGTGTAGAAGGGAATTTCCCTTTGAACATCCAGCCCAGCACTGGCAGTCGGGGTGCCAGGAGGAGCTGGGCTTCAGTTCCAATCACTTCTGAAGCAGCTCGAACCCCTTCATAGGCGGCCAGTATTTCCTTTTCTGTTGGAGTGTAATTGGCCTCAGATCCTCTGTAGGCCCGACTCCAAAACCCCAGCGGTCGACCTCGAGTCTCCCCTTGTGCTTTCTGCCAGAGACTCCAGGTAGGGCCATTTTCCCCGGCTGCAGTGTAAAGCACATTTTTAATGTCTGTCCCTGTCCGGACAGGCCCAAGGGCCACTGCATGGACTATCTCGCATTTGATCTGCTCAAAGGCTTGTTGCTGCTCAGGGCCCCATTGGAAATCATTCTTCTTCCTATAACACCCAAGAAAGCTTGTGTTTCCTTTTTGTTGCTTGGTGGAGACATAGCTGCTATTTTATTGATAATGTCCCTTGGGATCTGACGACGCCCATCCTGCCATTGTATTCCTCAAAACTGGATTTCTTGCATAGGCCCCTTGACTTTGCTTTGTTTTATAGCAAAACCAGCTTCTAGAAGGATTTGAATTATCCTTTTTCCTTTCTCAAATACTTCCTCTGCTGTATTGCCCCATACAACGATGCCATCAATATACTGCAGGTGCTCTGGGGCTTCACCCTTTTCCAGCGTAGTCTGAATTAGTCCATGGCAGGTGGTGGGGCTGTGTTTCCACCCCTGGGGCAGACGATTCCACGTGTATTGGATGCCCCTCCAAGTGAAAGCAAACTGTGGCCTGCACTCTGGTGCCAGTGGTATTGAGAAGAAAGCATTTGCAATGTCAGTTGTGGCATACCACTTGGCTGCCTTTGACTCCAGTTCATACTGCAGTTCCCGCATGTCTGGTACAGCAGCACTCATACCTGGAGTGACTTCATTTAGGCCACGATAATCCACTGTCAGCCTCCTCTCTCCATCGGACTTCCGCACGGGCCATATGGGACTGTGAAAGGGTGAGCGGGTTCGGCTGATCACTCCTTGACTCTCCAGTTGACGAATCAGCTTATGGATGGGGATCAGGGAATCCCGGTTAGTACGGTATTGTCTTCAGTGCACTGTTGTCGTAGCAATTGGCACTTGCTGTTCTTCGACCTTCAACAACCCCACAACAGAAGGATCCTCCGAGAGTCCAGGCAAGGCACACAATTGTTCAATTTCTTCTGTCTCCAAAGCAGCTATTCCAAAAGCCCACCGGTACCCTTTTGGGTCTTTAAAATAACCTCCATGGAGATCATCCATACCTAAAATGCATGGAGCTTCTGGGCCAGTCACAATTGGGTGTTTCTCCCAGTCCTTCCCAGTTAAGCTCACTTCAGCCTCTAACACAGTCAATTGTTGGGATCCCCCTGTCACTCCAGAAATGCTAACCGGTTCTGTCCCAACATGATTCGATGGCATTATTGTACACTGGGCACCAGTATCCACCAAAGCCTTGTACTCTTGTGGGTCTGACGTGCCAGGCCATCGGATCCACACAGTCCAATAAACACGCTTATCCCTCTCCTCCACCTGGCTGGAGGCAGGGCACCTCTATTGTCGCTGATTGTGTTGGCTGTTCACTGGTGCAGCGTTCTTCCTGGCAGAATCGCGTTGTGCGATCCTTTTGCCTCGCAGCTCATTTACTCGTGCTTGAAGGGCTGAGGTGGGCTGCATACCCCACTTACTTGTGTCCTCACCATGGTCACGCAGGTAAAACCACAGCGTCTCTCACGGTGTGTACCTACTGTATCCTCCTTTCTGGGATGATGGACGCTTTCTCCCAATAGCTGCAACATGGCTGCATACGGGTTGGGAGATGGACACATTTTTGTCAAGTCGCTTGACCAGTTTCTCTACCGCTGCGATGACAGAGAGAGAAACATTGTCCTGATAACTCCGGAGTCGGCAGGATACCTCATATACAGTATATACATCACTCCAGTCCATTGTTGCCAATGAATATTTGTGTCCTGCTGGTGCACTTCGTACAACCTTACGCCACATAGCTGGGGTGCACAGGACCTCATCAGGATCAGAGGGAAACTGTGGGTTGTCCAGATCACAATAAATTACCTCCCGTACAGCTAATTCTCTCAGGTGCTGGATAACTGCCTCTAGGTTGTTACACTTGGGTGTTTGACATGTGATGTATTCCTTTATGGGATACCTTTCCCTCACACTTGACAGTAGTCGTCTCCAGAGGCTGAGGATTTCAGGCTTTTCCCCAATTGCCTTATCGATGCCTCCTTCTCTAGCTAGGGATGCCAACTGCTTGGCCTCCCTGCCATCTAATTCCAGACTACTGGCCCCGTGATCCCAGCATGGGAGCAACCAAGTGATGATGTGCTCACCTGGGCGGCGGGTGAAATCTTTTCGAATTTCACGCAGCTCACTCAGGGACAGGGATCGTGTGACAACAACCTCATGCTGAGATGGTTGAGGTGGCCCTGCCTTATCCCGTGATGGTTGAGATGGCTTTGCCTTATCCTGAGATGGTTTGGATGGCCCTGCCTTATCCGGAGATGGTTTGGATGGCCCTGCTTCATCCTGACATTCATCAAGTGGCCTTGATTCAATTTCATCCTCATCCTTCACTACAGGAACAACTCTCTTTGTCTATTTCCTCTTTCGTACGGGAGCAACAGACACTGATGTGGGTTGATTTTTTGTTTTACTGGCAGTATCTGCTGTAGGGGTAGCAGGAGCTGCAGCATCGCTTGGGCAGGTTGCAGTAGCCACAGTGCTAGTCACAGAAGTTACAGTGGCCTCAGTGTTAGTCCCAATGGTTACAGTAGCTGCAGTCTCTGCTGGTCTGTTTTCCTTCCTTTCCCTCTGACAGTGCTGACTGCTATCAAGCAGTGTTTGGTAAATAGTGGCCAGGGCCCAGCACAGTGCAGTAAGCTGTGCATCTCTGGGAAACTTGCGGCAATTCCTTTTCAGATATGCAGTCACTTTATCAGGGTCCTGTAACTGTTCGAGGGTGAAACTCCAAAACATCGGACGTGAGAATGTGCCTAGGTAGTTGCCCATACTCTGCCACGTACCCTGCCAGTCGTGATTATCTGGCCTCGCAGAACACTCTTGAGTGGTATTCCTAAACCTTTGCTTCATATTTAACAAAAGCAGAACCATATTCACCAAACACAACAACAGCAAAATGCTAGTTTGAATATCCCAGGGATATTGGAAATTTTCAAAAACTGTTACCAGAGCTGTTGTATTTAGCCCAAAGGAAGAGAAAGCAGCGTAGATATTTCTTTCTGTACTCCCCTCATACCAGCTGCTGTTATTAACTCCTCCCTGTCCAAAGAATGGACAGGGCAGCAAAATCTTATACACACACCAGCAGAAGTTCACGTTCAACGATATCAGTAAATACCAGAGCATCGTGACCAGAGACTGCTTAAATCAAAGTGCTTATCACAACTTTGACTTAATTACAATCAGGTCAGGGTCAGATCTACCGTTATCCCAACCTTTCGAGCCCCACGTTGGGCGCCAAAAAGACTGTCATGGTTTCACCCCGGCTGAGGGCCAAGACCCACGCAGCTGCCTGCTCCTTAAAGGAAAAGAGCAGGTTAAAGGGAATTGGGGGTGGGGGGTGGGGGGGGGGTGGGAGGGTGAGAAGTAAGGGAAGGGGAAAGGAAGAGGAAGGGGCAAGGAAGAGGAAGGGGCAAGGAAGAGGAAGGGGCAAGGAAGAGGAAGGGGCAAGGAAGAGGAAGGGGCAAATAACCCCAAAATCAAGAAATTAAGAGGCCCGTGGGTTGGGATAAGGATAGTTTACTAAGATAACAGAAAGATACAATATAACAATGCTAACAGGACTTCAAAGCAAAAATCTATGAAGCTGTTGATACACAATGCAGTTTCTCACCAAAACACACAACTCAGGCCGTGCCACCCAGAGCTGTCCCAGAACCCGACTGTCCCACCAAGAACCGCGCGTCCTGGCGCTGCCCTCGGCCTTCCTCCCGTCAGCCCCCCGATATCCTGGGCAGGACGTAACTGGCGTGGAATACTCTCTTTGGTCAGTTGGGTCACCTGTCCTGGCTTTGCCCCTCCTTTCTCATGAAGAGCTGAGAATGTCCTTGACTGTCTGACAGCAATTAACAACATCAGGGTGTTATCAGCACTGCTTCCATTTTAACTCCCAAACACAGCATTCCAGCTGCTGTTACATATGAATTGAACTCCATCCTGACCAAAACCAGGACAGGGCATATCCCCTGGCTGCAGGTGGGGTCTCAGCCTTTTCCATGGGCTGCAGGGGGACACCTACTCCACCACAGGTTTCCCCACAGGCTACAGGCGCATCATTCTCTCTGGCACCTGGGCCACCTTCTCCCTCCCTTCCCCAGCCTTGGTGTCTGCACAGCTCCTTACATCTCCTCACTCCCTTCTCTGAGGCAAAATGCAGCTGCTTGCCGGTTGGGTTTTTTTTTTAACTCCTAAATGTGATTCCCAGGGGTGCTGTGACCACAGCCGAGAGAATTCCAGCTGCTCCTCACAGCAGCCATTTTCTGCAGCCCTCAGTCTCCCCCAGCACCCAGCTATGCAAAACTGCAACAGGAGCTGAAGCCCCAACAGAAAGGTCTAACAGAGAAGTTAGTGGAGGACTGTCTCCTGTTGGTGGAACCCCACGATGCAGCAAGGGAAGGGTATGAGGAATGCTTTCCCCTAGAGTAAGAAGGAAAATAACTCATGAGAAACTGATCAAAACCCCTATTCCCCCATTCTCTGCCCTCTCTGTGCCACAATGTGGGGGGGAAGAAGGGAGCAAAATCCTGACTAAAGTGAAGTCTCCTTAGAAGGTTGGGGTGGGGGAAGGTGCTTTACAACCTGGTCGCACTTCTCATTTCCTGACTCTGGTTTCTCTGGGTGTGCAGTGTAGTGTAATAAATCAGAGAGTTTCTTTCCTTCATTCTGTTTTAAGTCTGTTTTGCCTGTGACACTAATTGTGGAATGATCCCTCTCTGTCCTTATCTTGACTCCTAAGCCTCTCAATGTGTATTTTCTCCTCTGTCCAGCTGAAATTGGGGAGTGATAGAGCGGCTTTGGTGGGCATCTGGCCTCCAGCCAGGATCAAACCACTCCAGTGCTATAAGTAATTGTGGGAAACCTCTATTATTTGGCTTGTATACTTGTGCACATTTTACTAAAGAATTCTGGATTGGAACAGGAAATAAGTCCCTGGTAATTAGAGGCCTGTCAGTCTCACCTCAGTGCCTGGTATAACTATGGAGAAATTAATAGTGGGAATGCAGTCCTTGGTCACAGCCAACATGGGTTCAGGAGAGGAAGGCCCTGTCTATCCAATCCCGTTTCCTTTTAAGACAAGGTCACCCAGCTGGCTGGTGAAGGTGTCCTGGTTCTGGCCAGGCTAGGATTAACCTCCCCAGTCAGCCAACACAGGTGAGCTGACTTAGCCAGGGCTGCTTTCCACATCACCTGACACCACTTCCCTATAAAAGTAGTGGTTGGGGAAGGGTAGGTGCCATTGGCCTCTGGGACAGTTGGAGTGTGGCTGTGACACTGGGCCATCTCCCCTTGTCCTGTCACCTGGCTGAAGAGACCATCGCCCACCTCTCTACAATCTCCCTTCAGGCAGTTGTAGGTGGTGATAAGGTCACCCCTCAGCCTCCTCTTCTCCAGGCTAAACAGCCCCAGCTCCCTCAGCCACTCCTCATGGGATTTGCCCTCCAACCCCTTCACCAGCCTGGTTGCCCTTCTCGGCACTTTCTTGAGGACCTCAATGTCCTTTTATTGTGGGGAGCCCAGAAGTGCACACAGTACTCAAACTGTGGCCTCACCAGTGCTGAGTGCAGGGCCACAATTACCTCCCTAGACCTACTGGCCACACTGTATTTGATACAAGCCAGGATGCCATTGGCCTTCCTGGCTGCCTGGGCACACTGCTTAGCTCATACTCAGTCAAGCAGTCAACCAACATCCCCAGGTCCTTCTCTGCCTGACAGCTCTCCAGCCAGTCTTCCCCAAGCCTGTAGCACTGCATGGGGTTGTTATGTCCCATGTGCAGCACTCTACACTTGGCCTTGTTCAACTTCATCCCCTTGGTCTCAGCCCATCGGTCCAGTCTGTTCAGATCCCTCTGGAGAGCCTCCCTACCCTCAGGCAGATCAACACTTCCTGCTAGTTTAGTGTCATCTGCAATGTACTGCAGGTGCTCTGGGGCTTCACCCTGCTCTAGTGCAGACTGGATCAGTCCATGGCAGATGGTGGGGCTGTTTTTCCACACCTGATTCCAGGGTACTGGATTCCCTTCCAACTGAAAGCAGATTGTGGCCTGCACTCTACCGCCAAGGGAATCGAGAAAATAGCATTTGCAATGTCAGTCATGCCATACCACTTGGCTGCTTTTGACTCCAGTTCATACTGGAGTTCCAGCATGTCCAGCACTGCAGTGCTCATAGGCAGCATGACTTCATTCAGGCCACAATAATCCACTGCCAGCCTCCACTCTCCATTGGACTTCTTCACTGGCCAGATTGGACTATTGAAGGGGGAGCGGATTCTACCAATCACTCCCTGTCTCCTTCACTGGAGATATTCAAGACCCACCTGGACGACTGAGTGATATGTCGTAGGGAGCTGCTTTGGCAGGGGGGTTGGACTCGATGATCTCTCGAGGTCCCTTCCAACCCCTACCATGCTATGATTCTATGACTCTCCAATTGATGAATCAGTTTCTGAATAGGAATCTGGGAGTCTCTGTTGGTGTGATATTGTCTTCTATGCACCGTCATGGTAGCAAGTGGTACGCGCTGTTCTTCAACCTTTAGCAGCCCCACAACAGAAGGGTCTTCCGACAATCCAGGCAGAAGAGACAGTTGTTCAGTTGCTTCTGTCTCTAAAGCAGCTATTCCAAAAGCCCACCGGTACCCTTTTGGGTCTTACAAGTCCCCTCTCTGTAGGAAGTCTATGCCCAGGATGCACAGAGCCTCTGGGCCAGTCACAATGGGGTGCTTTTCCCAGTCATTCCCAGTTAGACACACTTCAGCTTCCAGTAGAGTCAACTGCTGGGTTCCCCCTGTCACTCCAGAAATATATATAGGCTCAGACTCTTCATAGTTCAATGGTATTAAAGTACACCGGGCATCAGTGTCTACTAATGCTTGGTGCTCTTGTGGATCTGATGTGCCAGGTAACAGTCCAATAGATCCAGTTATCCCTTCCTTACCTCCACCTGGCTGAAAGGCAGGGCTCTTCTAATCTCGCTCATTGTATTTGCTGTTTACTTCTTGCAAGGAGGACTTAGAGATCCCTTCAAGAGGGTCACAGGTACAATGACAATTACACAGCCTGGTGGGCTGTCTAGTGGAAACTGGCACAGCATTTTTCTTGAAGGAATCTTTTTTAGCTGTTTTTCCTCGCAGTTCATTCACTCTGGCTTGGAGGGCTGAGGTGGATTTCCTCACCTTATCCCACCTCCTCATGTCTTCATCATGGTCATGCAGGTAGAACCAAAGGATGACTTGTGGGGTGTAGCTTTTATTAGCTCTTTGTGAAACAGAGGAACACCTCCTTCTGATGGCTGAAATCATAGTCTGTACAGGTGGGCAGTAGGACATAACCTCTTTGAGTTGCCAGACCTCTCAGGATAACTTCTCCACAGTTGATACAAGGCAGGAAGAGAGGCTTTCTTCAAATAGATGGAGTCAGCCACCCACCTCATCCACAGTTGGTGCATCTTCCTTTCCCCAGTCTAGTATGGCCAGTGAGTTAGTCTATGATGCTGGTGCACTTCGCACAAACTTGTGCCACATGGGTTGGGAACACAGGACTTCATCAGATCGGTGAGCAGCTGTGAGTGATCATAATAGACCATTTTTCACACAGCTAACTCCCTCACATACTGAATACCCTGCTCCATGGGTGTCTATTTGCCTGGTCGACACACAACATCTTCAATGAACAGGTACCTTTCCCTTACACTAGACAGGAGTTGCCTCCAGAGGGTGAGGGCTTGGGACTTCTTGCCAATCGCCTTGTCAGTGCCGCCTTCTCTCGACAGGGATCCCAGCTGCCTGGCCTCCCTGCCCTCTCATTCCAGCTGCTGTCTCTGTTATCCCAGCATCAGAGTAGCCAAGTGATAATGTGCTCTCCTGGGAGGTGGCTGAAATCTTCTCATGCCTCTTAGCTCACTCAGAGACAAGGATTGAGTTACATCCTCTGGTATCGCCTCTTCTTCAGGATCTTGTGATGGTCCTGGTTCATCATCATCATCGTCATCATGTCTCACAATGCGGACTGATTTCTTAGTGTATTTCTTCTTCGGTATAGGTGTGACAGGTACTGGTTGGCTTCCTGAACTCCACTACATAGTCGGCCTCTGAGCTCTGAGTAGCTGCAGCGCTGCTTGTGGGGTCTGGAGGAACTCCGGTCTCTGAAGTTGGAGTAGCCCTAGTGCTTCTCAGAGTGGAGAAGCTGCGCTCTGACGTCTGAGTAGCTACAGTCCTTGTTGTAGGGGTTCTTTCTTGCTCAGATACAGTCTCAGCTTTTGAGGTTTGGGTAGCCACAGAGTCTACACATTTCTTTTCCTTGTCTAGACATTTGCTTGTACTATCCCATGAACTGTGCCACCCCTGAAACTTCAGACCCATGGAAAATCTCCTGGCAATATTCTTAAACCAATTTCTTGTAATACTTAAAACTTGAAGAACGTTCAGGATAGCAAGCAACAGATACATGCTAGTCTGAACATCCCAGGGAAAACCAAAGTTCTCAAAGGCTGTTGTAACAAGTCTGAAGGAAGAAGGGGATGAGGAAGCATATCCCCCTTTCTTCCCCTTGAATTGAGTGACCTTATTAAATGAAGCTGAGGTATGTGGCCCAAGAGTTGGAAGTGACAGAAATGCCACATATAGATACACTCCAAGGATGACAAACAGAGGTAATATCTTGTCATAAAGTAACATCGCACAGTACAACAGAATTAAGAGAGAGACTACCCTTCCTGAGGTGAGAAAAGTTGATAAAAGCTGAGTAGGAATTACATAAAGTGGGTGTGGGTTCACGAACCAAAGCCACGTGAACAGGCAAAACATCATTGTTACCATCACTTCTTTGATTGACATGATAAACATTTTATCACAGGTTTTTAACACAACTAATTCAGACCTTACCATTATCCCAACCCTTCGAGCCCCACATTGGGTGCCAAAAAAGGACTGTGGTGGTTTGGCCCTGGCTACAGGCCAAATGCCCACCAGAGCCACTCACTCACTCCTGGAGGAGACACAGGCAGTGCCTCCATGGGTTGGGATAAGGACAGTTTACTGCCAAAAATCTCTGTGAACATAGAACAATAATGGCTAGTTACACTCACACCCAGTGCTAACACAGAGTACCTTACCAGCCCAAGGATTACAGAAGGCTGCCTGACGGCAAGGACTGGCCGACCGTCCATCACAGCGACACTCCAACTGTCCCAGAGGCCAATGGCACCCACCCTTCCCCAACCACTACTTTTATAGGGAAGTGGTGTCAGGTGGTGTGGAAAGCAGCCCTGGCTAAGTCAGCTCACCTGTGTTGGCTGATTGGGGAGGTTCACCCTGGCCTGGCCAGAACCAGGACACCTTCACCAGCCAGGTGGTGAAGGAGCTCCTGTTGCAGTTTTGCATAGCTGGTGCTGGGGGAGACTGGGGGCTGCAGAAAATGGCTGCTTTGAGGAGCAGCTGGAATTCTCTCGGCTGTGGTCACAGCGCCCCTGGGAATCACATTTAGGAGGAAAAAAACATCCCAACCGGCAAGCAGCTGTATTTTACATCAGAGAAGGGAGTGAGGAGATGTAAGGAGCTGTGCAGACACCAAGGCTGGGGAGGGGCGGGAGAAGGTGGCCCAGGTGCCAGAGAGAATGATGCCCCTGTAGCCTGTGGGGAAACCTGTGGTGGAGTAGGTGTCCCCCTGCAGCCCATGGAAAAGGCTGAGACCCCACCTGCAGCCAGGGGAGAGGCCCCACGCTGGATGGAGCAGGTGGAGGCAGACAGAAGATGCTGTGACCTGTGCTGGAGCAAGCCCCTGCCAGCACTTGCAGCCCACGGAGAGAGACAGAGACACAGAGATGAGCAAGAGAGAGATTTGCACTGGAACAGGTTTGCTGGGGGGAGGCTGGTGACCCTGTGGAGGACTGGGACTGAGACATTGTGATTTATGACTGCCTGCCATAGCAGTGACCCATGTTGGGGTAGCTGGTGAAGACCTAAAGCCCAGTGGGAAAGGACTCACATTGGAGAAGTTCATGGAGGACAGTGTCCCATGGCTGGGACCCCACAGTGCAGCAGGGGGAGGGTGTGGAATGAATGCCTCCCCCCCACCCCCACCCCACCCCAGCCAAGAAGGAAACCAACTTGCAAAAAACTGACCTAAGCCGCCATTTTCCCAGTCCCTGCCTGTCCTGTGCCACCATGTGGGGGAAGAAGGGAGCAAGATCATGGCTAAAGGCACGTCTGCTAAGAATGGAGGGGTGGGAGAAGGTGCTACTGAGAACCCCATTTCCCCAGTCCCTTCTTTCCCCTCGTTGTGGCACAGGAATAGAATAGTCTAACAGAAATCTACCCCTTTTTAGTTTAAACCCATGATCCATTGCTGCGTCACTACATGCCCTTGTAAACAGTCCCTCTCCATCTTTCCTATACGCCCCCTTGGCTACTGGAAGGCTGATGCTGTAAGGTGTCCCTGCTCTCCTCCAGGCTGAACAAGCCCAACTCTTTCAGCCTGTCTTCACAGTAGAGGTGCTCCAGCCCTCTGGTCATCTTCATGCCCCTCCCCTGGACTGACTTTGACAGGTCCATCTCTTGTCTACTGGGGATCCCATAGCTGGACACAGTACTCCAGGTTAGGTCTCACCAGAGCTGAGTAGAGGGGCAGAATCCCCTCCCTTGACCTGCTGGTCACACTGTTCTTTTGATGCAGCGCAGGACACAGTTGCCTTTCTGGGCTGCAAGTGCACATTGCAAGCTCATTGAGTTTCTTGTCCACTAACAATCCCAAGTCCTTCTGCTCAGGACCACTCCCAATGCATTTTCCTCCCAGCCTGTAGTTGTGCTTGAACTTGCCCCAACCTTGCACTTGGCCGTCTTCAATTTCACAAGATCACAAGAATCATGAGGTTGGAAAAGACCCTTGAAGATCATCAAGTCCAACCATTCCCATCCTATGCTAAACCATATCCCTAAGTACCTCATCAACCCTTTTTATGAACACATCCATGGAAGGTGACTCAAACCCCTCCCTGGGCAGCCTGTTCCAGGCCCTGACAACTCTTTCAGTAAAAAATTTTTTTCTAATATCCAATCTAAACCTGCCCTGGGGCAGCTTTGAGCCATTTCCCCTTGTCCTGTCTCCTGTCACCTGGCTAAAGAGACAATCGCCCACCTCTCTACAACCTCCCATCAGGTAGACGTAGGTGGTGATAAGGTCTCCCCTCAGCCTCCTCTTCTCCAAGCTAAACAGCCCCAGCTCCCTCAGCCGCTCCTCATGGGATTTGCCCTCCAACCCCTTCACCAGCCTGGTTGCCCTTCTCAGCACTTTCTTGAGGACCTCAATGTCCATTTTATTGTGGGGAGCCCAGAACTGCACACAGTACTCAAGGTATAGCATCACCAATTCCAGGGACAGGGGCACAATTACCTCCCTAGACCTACTGGCCACACTGTATTTGATACAAGCCAGGATGCCATTGGCCTTCTTGGCTGCCTGGGCACACTGCTGGCTCACACTCAGTCAAGCAGTCAACCAACACTCCCAGGTCCTTCTCTGCCTTACAGCTCTCCAGACAGTCTCCCCCAATCCTGTAGCGCTGCATGGGTCTTGTTATGTCCCATGTGCAGCACTCTGCACTTGGCCTTGTTCAACTTCATCCCCTTGGTCTCAGCCCATCGGTCCAGTCTGTTCAGATCCCTCTGGAGAGCCTCCCTACCCTCAGGCAGATCAACACTTCCTGCTAGTTTAGTGTCATCTGCAATGTACTGCAGGTGCTCTGGGGCTTCACCCTGCTCTAGTGCAGACTGGATCAGTCCATGGCAGATGGTGGGGCTGTTTTTCCACACCTGGGGCAGTTGATTCCAGGGTACTGGATTCCCTTCCAACTGAAAGCAGATTGTGGCCTGCACTCTACTGCCAAGGCAATCGAGAAAATAGCATTTGCAATGTCAGTCATGCCATACCACTTGGCTGCTTTTGACTCCAGTTCATACTGGAGTTCCAGCATGTCCAGCACTGCAGTGCTCATAGGCAGCATGACTTCATTCAGGCCACAATAATCCACTGCCAGCCTCCACTCTCCATTGGACTTCTTCACTGCCCAGATTGGACTATTGAATGGGGAGCGGATTCTACCAATCACTCCCTGTCTCCTTCACTGGAGATATTCAAGACCCGCCTGGACGCCTATCTGAGTGATGTGTCCTAGGGAGCTGCTTTGGCAGGGGGGTTGGACCCGATGATCTCTCGAGGTCCCTTCCAACCCCTACAATTCTATAATTCCATGACTGTCCAATTGATGAATCAGTTTCTGAATAGGAATCTGGGAGTCTCTGTTGGTGTGATATTGTCTTCTATGCATCGTCATGGTAGCTGTTCTTCAACCTTTAGCAGCCCCACAACAGAAGGGTCTTCCGACAATCCAGGCAGAAGAGACAGTTGTTCAGTTGCTTCTGTCTCTAAAGCAGCTATTCCAAAAGCCCACCGGTACCCTTTTGGGTCTTACAAGTCCCCTCTCTGTAGGAAGTCTATGCCCAGGATGCACAGAGCCTCTGGGCCAGTCACAATGGGGTGCTTTTCCCAGTCATTCCCAGTTAGACACACTTCAGCTTCCAGTAGAGTCAACTGCTGGGTTCCCCCTGTCACTCCAGAAATATATAGAGGCTCAGACTCTTCATAGTTCAATGGTATTAAAGTACACCGGGCATCAGTGTCTACTAATGCTTGGTACTCTTGTGGATCTGATGTGCCAGGTAACAGTCCAATAGATCCAGTTATCCCTTCCTTACCTCCACCTGGCTGAAAGGCAGGGCTCTTCTAATCTCGCTCATTGTATTTGCTGTTTACTTCTTGCAAAGAGGACTTAGAGATCCCTTCAAGAGGGTCACAGGTACAATGACAATTACACAGCCTGGTGGGCTGTCTAGTGGAAACTGGCACAGCATTTTTCTTGAAGGAATCTTTTTTAGCTGTTTTTCCTCGCAGTTCATTCACTCTGGATTGGAGGGCTGAGGTGGATTTCCTCACCTCATCCCACCTCCTCATGTCTTCATCATGGTCATGCAGGTAGAACCAAAGGATGACTTGTGGGGTGTAGCTTTTATTAGCTCTTTGTGAAACAGAGGAACACCTCCTTCTGATGGCTGAAATCATAGTCTGTACAGGTGGGCAGTAGGACATAACCTCTTTGAGTTGCCAGACCTCTCAGGATAACTTCTCCACAGTTGATACAAGGCAGGAAGAGAGGCTTTCTTCAAATAGATGGAGTCAGCCAGCCACCTCATCCACTGTTGGTGCATCTTCCTTTCCCCAGTCTAGTATGGCCAGTGAGTTAGGCTATGATGCTGGTGCACTTCGCACAAACTTGTGCCACATGGGTTGGGAACACAGGACTTCATCAGATCGGTGAGCAGCTGTGAGTGATCATAATAGACCATTTTTCACACAGCTAACTCCCTCACATACTGAATACCCTGCTCCATGGGTGTCTATTTGCCTGGTCGACACACAACATCTTCAATGAACAGGTACCTTTCCCTTACACTAGACAGGAGTTGCCTCCAGAGGGTGAGGGCTTGGGACTTCTTGCCAATCGCCTTGTCAGTGCCGCCTTCTCTCGACAGGGATCCCAGCTGCCTGGCCTCCCTGCCCTCTCATTCCAGCTGCTGTCTCCGTTATCCCAGCATCGGAGTAGCCAAGTGATAATGTGCTCTCCTGGGAGGTGGCTGAAATCTTCTCTGTATTTCTTCTTCGGTATAGGTGCGACCAGTACTGGTTGGCTTCCTGAACTCCACTACATAGTCGGCCTCTGAGCTCTGAGTAGCTGCAGTGCTGCTTGTGGGGACTGGAGGAACTGCGGTCTCTGAAGCTGGAGTAGCCCTAGTGCTTCTCAGAGTGGAGAAGCTGCGCTCTGACGTCTGAGTAGCTACAGTCATTGTTGTAGGGGTTCTTTCTTGCTCAGATACAGTCTCAGCTTTTGAGGTTTGGGTAGCCACAGAGTCTACACATTTCTTTTCCTTGTCTAGACATTTGCTTGTACTATCCCATGAACTGTGCCACCCCTGAAACTTCAGACCCACGGAAAATCTCCTGGCAATATTCTTAAACCAAGTTCTTGTAATAAAACTTGAAGAACGTTCAGGATAGCAAGCAACAGATACATGATAGTCTGAACATCCCAGGGAAAAACCAAAGTTCTCAAAGGCTGTTATAACAGGTCTGAAGGAAGAAGGGGATGAGGAAGCATACCCCCCTTTCTTCCCCTTGAATTGAGTGACCTTGTTAAATGAAGCTAAGATATGTGGCCCAAGAGTTGGAAGTGACAGAAATGCCACATATAGATACACTCCAAGGATGACAAACAGAGGTAATATCTTGTCATAAATTAGCATCACACAGTACAACACAATTAAGAGCCAGACTACCCTTCCTGAGGTGAGAAAAGGTGATAAAAGCTGAGTAGGAATTACATAAAGTGGGTGCGGGTTCACAAACCAAAGCCATGTGAACAGGCAAAACATCATTGTTACCATCACTTCTTTGATTGACACGATAAACAATTTATCACAGCTTTTTAACACAACTAAGTCAGACTTTACCATTATCCCAACCCTTCGAGCCCCACATTGGGTGCCAAAGAAGGACTGTGGTGGTCTGGCCCTGGCTACAGGCCAAATACCCACCAGAGCCACTCACTCACTCCTGGAGGAGAAACAGGCAGAGCCTCCATGGGTTGGGATAAGGAAAGCTTACTGCCAAAAATCTCTGTGAACATAGAACAATAATGGCTAGTTACACTCACACCCAGTGCTAACACAGAGTACCTTACCAGCCCAAGGATTACAGAAGGCTACCTGACAGCAAGGACCGACCACCACAACCACACTCCAACTATCCCAGAGGCCAATGGCACCTACCCTTCCCCAACCACTACTTTTATAGGGAAGTGGTGTCAGGTGGTGTGGAAAGCAGCCCTGGCTAAGTCAGCTCACCTGTGTTGGCTGATTGGGGAGGTTCACCCTGGCCTGGCCAGAACCAGGACACCTTCACCAGCCAGCTGGGTGACCTCTTCTTAAAAGGAAATGGGATTGGATAGACAGGGCCTTCCTCTCCTGAACCCATGTTGGCTGTGACCAAGGACTGCATTCCCACTATTAATTTCTCCATAGTTATACCAGGCACTGAGGTGAGACTGACAGGCCTCTAATTACCAGGGACTTATTTCCTGTTCCAATCCAGAATTCTTTAGTAAAATGTGCACAAGTATACAAGCCAAATAATAGAGGTTTCCCACAATTACTTATAGCACTGGAGTGGTTTGATCCTGGCTGGAGGCCAGATGCCCACCAAAGCCGCTCTATCACTCCCCAATTTCAGCTGGACAGAGGAGAAAATACACATTGAGAGGCTTAGGAGTCAAGATAAGGACAGAGAGGGATCATTCCACAATTAGTGTCACAGGCAAAACAGACTTAAAACAGAATGAAGGAAAGAAACTCTCTGATTTATTACACTACACTGCACACCCAGAGAAACCAGAGTCTGGAAATGAGAAGTGCGACCAGGTCATAAAGCATCTTCCCCCACCCCTCACTTCTTAGCAGACTTCACTTTAGTCATGATTTCGCTTCCTTCTTCCCCCACATTTTGGCACAGAGAGGGCAGAGAATGGGGGAATAGGGGTTTTGATCAGTTTCTCATGAGTTATTTTCCTTCTTAATCTAGGGGAATGCATTCCTCATACCCTTCCCTTGCTGCATCGTGGGGTTCCACCAACAGGAGACAGTCCTCCACAAAATTCTCTGTGAGACCTTTCAGTTGGGGCTTCAGCTCCTGTTGCAGTTTTGCATAGCTGGGTGCTGGGGGAGACTGGGGGCTGCAGAAATCAGCTGCTGTGAGAAGCAGCCGGAATTCTCTCGGCTGTGGTCACAGCGCCCCTGGGAATCACATTTAGGAGGAAAAAAAAAAACCCAACTGACAAGCAGCTGTATTTTGCCTCAGAGAAGGGAGTGAGGAGATGTAAGGAGCTTTGCATACACCAAGGCTGGGGAGGGAGAAGGTGGCCCAGGTGCCAGAGAGAATGATGCGCCTGTAGCCTGTGGGGAAACCTGTGGTGGAGTAGGTGTCCCCCTGCAGCCCATGGAAAAGGCTGAGACCCCACCTGCAGCCAGGGGAGAGGCCCCACGCTGGATGGAGCAGGTGGAGGCAGACAGGAGATGCTGTGACCTGTGCTGGAGCAAGCCCCTGCCAGCACTTGCAGCCCACGGAGAGAGACAGAGACACAGAGATGAGCAAGAGAGAGATTTGTGCTGGAATTGGTTTGCTGGGGGGAGGCTGGTGACCCTGTGGAGGACTGGGACTGAGAGACATTGTGATTTATGACTGCCTGCCATATCAGTGACCGACGTTGGGGCAGCTGGTGAAGACCTAAAGCCCAGTGGGAAAGGACTCACATTGGAGAAGTTCATGGAGGACTGTGTCCCGTGGCGGGGACCCCACAGTGCAGCAGCGGGAGGGTGTGGAATGAATGCCTCCCCCCCAGTCTGTTCAGATCCCTCTGAAGAGCCTCCCTACCCTCAGGCAGATCAACACTTCCTCCTAGTTTAGGGTCATCTGCAAACTTACTGAGGGAGCATTCAATCCCTTCATTGAGGTCATTGATAAAGGTATTGAACAAAATGGGACCCAAGACTGAGCCCTGGGGGACACCACTCGTGACCAGCCTCCAGCTGAATTTGGTTCCATTTACCACCACCCTTTAGGCCCAGTCAGCCAGCCAGTTTTTGACCCAGCTGAGGGTCCACCTGTCTAGGCCAGTGTCAGCCAGTTTCTCAGTCAGAATGCTGTGAGAAACCGTGTCAAAGGCTTTCCTGAAGTCCAGGTAGACCACATCCACTGCCTTCCCCTTGTCCATTAAGTGGGTCACCTTGTCATAGAAGGTGATCAGGTTAGTTTGACAGGATCTACCTTTTGTAAACCCATGTTGACTAGGCCTGATCCCCTGGCCATCACGCATGTGCTGCATGACAGCTCCCAAGATGACCCTCTCCATGATCTTCCCAGGACTGAGGTCAGACTGACAGGCCTGTAGTTCCCCGGATCCTCCTTCCGGCCCTTCTTATATACGGGTGTCACATCTGCCAGCCTCCAGTTGAGTGGAACTTCCCCAGTCTGCCAGGATTGCTGGTAGATGATGGAAAGGGGTTTGGCAAGCACATCTGACAGCTCTCTCAGCACCCTTGGGTGAATCCCATACTGATCCCATTGACTTGTGGGTGTCTAACTGGCCAAGTAGGTCGCTAATCCTTTTCTCCTTAACCATGGGAATTATGTTATTCTTCCCCTCTTTGTCAGCCAGATCCTGAGGATGAGTACTCAGGGAATACCCATCTTTACTATTATAGACTGAGGTAAAGAAGGAATGAAGAACCTCAGCCTTGTCCTCATCCCTTGTCACTAATGTTCCCTCATTATCCAATAAGGGCTGGAGATTCTCCTTGATCCTCCTCTTACTGTTAACGTACCTATAGAAGGACCTTTTATTTTCTTTTACAGAACTGGCCAGTCTGAGTTCCAGTTCAGCTTTAGCCCTTCTGACTTTCTCCCTACATGATCTCACTAAGTTCCTATAGTCATCCCAAGACACCTGCACCTTCTTCCAAAGCCCGTATTTATCCCTCTTTTCCCAAAGATCTTCCTGGATCTCTCTACTCAGCCAAGCTGGCTTCCTTCTTTGCCGACTCCTCTTCCGACAGACTGGGACAGCCTGTTCTTGTGCCGCCAAGACTTCCTTCTTGAGGAGCAACCAACCCTCTTGGGCTCCTCTGCCCTCAAGGGCTGCCTCCCATGGAATCTTATTGAGCAGCTTTCTGAACAGTCCAAAGTCAGCCTTACGGAAGTCTAAGGTCCTTATCCTGCTGTCTCCCTTCCTTACTTCTCCCAGTACTAAGAATTCTATCAGCTCATGATCACTATGCCCCAGGCATCCTCCAACCTTCACATCCCTCACTAGGCCTTCTCTGTTTACAAACAACAAGTCTAGCAGGGCACCTTCCCTGGTGGGTTCATTCACCAGCTGGGTGAGGAAGTTGTCTTCCAAACACTCCAGGAACCTGCTAGACTGCTTCCTCCCTGCTGTATTGTACCTCCAGGAGACATCTGGTAAATTGAAGTCCCCAATAAGGACGAGGGCTGGTGATCGTGGGACTTCTCCCAGTTGTTTAAAAAACAACTCATCAGCTTCCTCCTCCTGATCAGGTGGTCTATATTAGACTCCCATCACTACATCTCCCGGATTTTGTTTTCCTCTGATCTTTACCCAGAGGCACTCAACCCTTTCATCACCATACTCCAGCTCCAGGCTGTCAAAGCATTCTCCTGAGATACAGGGCTACCCCACCTCCTCTCCTACCCAACCTGTCACGCCTGTATAGTTTATAACCATCAATTGCTGTACTCCAATCATGTGAATTGTCCCACCACGTTTCAGTGATGGCAATCACATCATAGTCTCCCTTAGTAACAAAGACTTCTAATTCCTCCTGTTTATTGCCCATGCTGCGTGCATTGGTGCAGATGAACTTCATCTGGCCTATTCATCTTGTTATGCTCCTCAGGGAAGCCTTGTTTCCTAAGTGACAGCTGATTAAGTTACCTAGCCCATTGGTAGTAGTTACATTTCTACTCTGAATTATCACACTACCCCCAGGATTAACTAGGGTGGCTGACCGGAGGTCATTGCCAGCACACTGTTCCTCAATAACTTGACCACTAAACCCAGGTTTTTTTTCCATCTAGCCTGGCCCCTCCCCCTTCTTATCTACTTTAAAGCTCTATTAATGAGCCCCGCTAGCTTCTTTGACAGTATCCTTCTGCCCCCTGGGGATAAGTTCTCCCCATCCCTGGAGAGCAAGGCTGATGAGTCTAGAGCTAGCCCGTTGTCAAAGAACCCAAAGTTCTGTTTCATACACCATGCTCTGAGGCAGGTATTAACTTCCTGGCTCTTCTCCTTCCATCCCTCCCCATTCCCTGTGGTAGGAATGATGGAGGAAAACACTACCTGTGCTCCAGATCCTCGTACCATGCGTCCCAGGGCCCTTAAATCTTTCTTAAGGGTCCTCAGTTTTCTTTTATGTATTTCATTACTACCAATTTGGAAAATTAAAAGCGGGTAATAGTCCGTGTGCCTGACCAAGGTTGGGAGTGTCTTTGTTAAGTCCCTAACTGAAGCTCCCTTAAGGCAGCAGACTTCCCTGTGTAGAGGGTCCAGCCTACAGATCGGGCCCTCAGTTCCCTCCAAAAGGGAATCACCTCAAACAATGACCCGTCTTTTTGTTTTAACAGAGTCTGTTTTGATAGTATGTGTAGGGGGTCTTGTCCTAGGGAACACAACCTCAGGAGTCATTTTCCTATCAGCTGTCTCATTATCTGGCTGGTCCCCTCCTAGTAGGGCCTCATATCTATTGCTCAGAGGAACCTGAGGAGGAGGGACAGGCATGGAAGGAACTCTCCTACTACCCTAGCCATGTACCTGCTTCCATTCATCCCTTCCGTTAAGGCTGTCCTGCCTGGGGGAGGGTACAGGGTCCCTCCGGTCCTGGGCGCTGTCAGCTGGGATCTCACACTTCTGTGGCTGGGAGGACAGAACCTGGCT
This sequence comes from Gallinula chloropus, assembly GCF_964237585.1. Lineage (NCBI taxonomy): Eukaryota > Metazoa > Chordata > Aves > Gruiformes > Rallidae > Gallinula > Gallinula chloropus. The sequence continues at coordinate 44,740,603 of NC_140089.1, forward strand.
CCTCCAATCTATCTCCATTTCAGCCTCCCTGATGCTCATGAGCCTGTCTAGTTTATCTTTGAGAACATCTACCTCTCCTTGTAGGTACGCTGCTCTGCTGAGGGGATCCCTAATCAGCTCACACAGCACACAGCCATGATCAGAGCTGTCTCCTGCTGCAAGCATGTTGCTACATTCCCTGCACCCCAAGACCTGCACTGCAACAGGCTGCTGCGGTTGTTTGAACCGGGTTCCTACTTCCACAGTGGAAGGTGTTGGGGTCAGGGCCCTACGCCGGGTAGACACCATCTCACAACAGCGTACCAAAGATTAGTGAGCCTCACCTGTCAGTTGCCTGAGCTCTACTTCCTCTGCCCGGCGGGCGCGCGGGCTGCTCTCCTGTGTGGTGAGGGGGCAGCGAGTAGTCCTTAATCCCTATTAAGGCTAGAGGAGGGGTCACATGATGTCAGGGGGAGGGTGAGTTTTGGCGAGTTTCCGGGTAGTCGCCACGAAGGAGCTGCACAGGGGGTGCCCAGATGTAGGGAACCTCTCTGCACAGCCCGGCCTGCCGCACACCCCCTGAGCTTACCTGAGTGATCGTTGCCACCGCTGATCGCCGCTCACTGACTGGTGACCGTTAAGGGTTTACCGCGTTTTCATGCGGCTTGCACAGGCCTGCCTCTCTCAAGCCTGTCGAGGTCCCTTTGCATGGCATCCCTACCCCCCACAGTGGCAACTGCAACCACACAGCTGGGTATGGCTGGCAGGTTTGCTGAGGATGCACTCGCTCCCACTGTCCATGTCACCCACAAGACTTCAAACAATACTGTTTTCAAGCATAAATCCAAAACACAGCCCCACACTAGCTACTATGAAGAACAGGAATTCTATCCTAGTCAAAACCTGTACCTCCAGTCAAAATCCTGGATGTTCACAACTTGTTGATTGAGATGTTTAAATTTGGATTTATTGGTGGAGAGCAATCTAATGAACATCTCCATTTGGAATCAGCCAGAAGGATTCTAAGATATAAGGCAGAGGATGCCTTCGGCCACTTAGCTCTTTATATCTGAGACCCTGCTCTTTATATCTGAGACACACCCCCCCCCCCCCCCCCCCCCCGCAGCTCAGCACGGTTTTGCTCACGAGGGGGCAGCATATTCAAAAGAATTGCTGAAAACGGTAAGTAGGACAGCTCATGAAAAAAGGGCTTAAGACATGCTTACACAGTGAAATAAAGGTGTGATAGTAAAATGTGGAGAAAGAATATTATCTAGTCAGGGTAAGGAATACAGGGTGGGGGAAATGGCAGCACAGGCTTCAGCCTCATCACTGTGCTTTGCCTGCCCTCCCAAGGTGGGATTTCTGCCATTCCCCAGGCTCACTAGGTTAAAGGTAGCAAGCCTGTGTCTCCTTGCACCACATACACCAGTATGTGTAGCGCCCTGCGAGAATATTTTAGGTTTCCAGCCTGTGGAACGTACTTTCACTTCTTTGCCCAGAAGCACAGAGACTGTGAAAGAGAGGACAGTGCAATGCATTTAGCTATGGTCATTATCTTAGAAAGCTCTAGATGGCCACCATATCCAATCTTTTCTTGAGAGTGGATTCAGTTGCCTTGGCCATACAACATGCCTATACCTCTTACGAAATTGGTAACTTGAGAAATGAAAGGCCTGAGGAAACAAGTTGTAAATGGAAAGGGTAACACCTTCTGTTGGCATAGATGTCTGTCCAGGGACATGGGTTTGTAAACTTTATTCCAGTCCCCAAAGGTTTGTCAATGCTATTGTCATAGAATCACAGAATGGTTGAGGTTGGAAGGCACCTCTTGAGATCATCTAATCTACCTACCTCTCTCAAGTAGGGACATATGGACCAAGTTACCTAGGACCATGTCCAGTTGAGTCTTGAGTATCTTGAAAGACGCAGATGCATGTACTCATGCCTGGGGTTGCTACTGCCTGGGGACAGGACTTTTCACTTCCATTTGTTGAACTTCATGAGGTTCCTCTGGGACAATTTTGCCAGCCTGTCCAGGACCCTCTGGTGTATCAGCTTCTCCCCACACTTTTGTACTGTCTGCAGACTTGGTGATGGTGCACTCTGTACTAGCATCAGGCTCACTCATGACAGTGTTGAACAGTAGCGGTCCCAGTATCAGTTCTTGGGGCACACAACTGAGAACTGGCCTCCAACTGGACTTTGTGCCACTGGTCACAACCTGAAAACTAGAAAGTGAGGGATGCTTACACAGACACATCTTTCTAACAGAAGCTTACATGGCAAACCTGTGGTGCAGTGCAAATTGCAAAATAGTTCATGTGCTGGTGCTGGCAGCCATTTCCCACATGGGCTAAATGATACTGGAAAGGGGACCGTCTGATCTGTAGCACTGTGTCTACAACAAGGCTTTTGCTGGCATAAGCAGAAGGTGTGAGTTTCCCATGGCACTGTGGAGTGTAAGCCAGGCTTAAAGTGTGAAGGGATAATGAAGGCTGGTTGTGATGCTGTCTTGTGGCAGACATTCCAGGATATGTGCTCACCCCATAAACCAGATGTCTCCTACTTTCGGAGCAACCAGGGGATTTTGACAAGATTGCTGATGTTACGGAAAAATATTAAGCAATAATCCCTTCCATCAAGCCAATTCCCAGTTCTTCAGCTGGCTAAAAATGTTGTAAGTATTTTATTATAGTGGATAGTTTTACAACCCCCACATGTTTCTTAGTTCCCAGGTTAACAGATTTTTTTAACATTATAGTAAATTAGGGGTACAGAACATGACAAGTTGCTCATTGTGAGAATTTCTTGTTGTAAAAAGTATATAGATAGTATTGAATTCCCCAAGTTACTGTTTATAAGAAGCATTAGTTTGTAAAAAGAATTAAATACTTTCATTAAATACAGCCTACGTACACACAGGTAAACATACACGTATGTGTGCCTATGTGAATATGTAAATACGAGGGGTCAGCTGCTCAGTTTATTTGATGAATTTCTGTATTTTTTCTTCAAAAAAAAAAAAAAAGGAAATAACTACATTTCAGAAAACAGTACAGACCACAGATCCTTATGCCAAGACTTTCTCAAGATGATTGCCTGTAACCAGTGGGCTGTAAAATTCAAAGTTGTGCACTGTGTGTAGCCACAAGTCCTGATCTTCCTCTGATTCAGTTCTTACTGCATTCGGTGGTGCTGCTTGAGACTTCTAAAAATCAGGCTGGCTATGCAAGAGCCAAGTGTTATCTTTAGGTATTTAAATTGAAAAAGTTTGTTTACTGTGCTTTTGTATTATGGGTTGCTATGAGTAAGAAGCTACAGGCAGATGAAGAGGACTAAGACTTTGTTGTACTGTTCACTTTTGGGTCACTTTCCCATGTTTTTCCTCGAAAACTCGCTTTTGGAGCAGTGGCAATCTACAGTAACATGGCAGGACAGGAGACAGAAAATGATTCTGAACAGTATCTTGTGTGTCACGTAGCAGCACGGCGCAGGTGTAGGTGAACAGACCTGTGCTGTAAGTGGTCCCCCAGGGACTCACGTGAGGACCTGTGCATTTTGTCCTGTTGCACTGGCTCCTGTGGTGGGACAGCGGGCCCTCTGTACCCCTGCAGCTGCAGCTCCTGCCTCTGGCAGCTCTGGATAAACGGGGAAGGCCAGGATTTCCACTGGGAGTGTGTTGGAGGCTGGATGCTTGATGCCCAGTTTGTGCCTGAGAGGCACATGAAGGGTTTTCAGGTGTCCATTGGGAGCAAGCACTTTCTCTCTGCTGAGTCTGTCGGATGCCTGAAGGTCTAATGTAAATACCCAAAGTCCCCAAAATCTCCCCAGAAGAGATTTCAGTCTTGAAAAGAGGAAGTCAAAGAACAGGTCTGTTTGGAGGCAACACAAAGGAATAAAGAGAACTACTGGAAGGTTGAGATTTTTTTGGAATAGTTTTCCCTTGAAAGTCTACGTGTGCTTAAGAAGGCAGCTGAAATGATGAAACGTGGGTTTAGCTCCAGTCAGGTTTAGGTACACAGTGCTGGCATTTAGGGAATTGTTAGCATCATTATGGGGTGGTTTTCCAAGCAGTGGAGACACATTCTCTCTATGTGGAAATGTCTGCTTTCCTTCTAAAGGAAGAAGGACAACAGTCATGCGTAAAAGACAAATTCTACTGTGTTTTTTCGTGGTCTTATCAAAATATACCTCTAGAATGTTCAGTGTTAGAAATATATTGTATTACCTTCTCATACGGATCAAGGTATTTGTATTCAGAAAAGTTTTAGAGGTCCCTTGAGTATAAGGGGAATGTAGGAAGACAGAAATATTTTAGAGAAATGGAGAAACTAGGGAAGTGTACAGTCTCAAGGCAAAAGACTGCATTTCGGATGTTGGGTCATTAGATATGTCCATTAGAGGATTATTTGGAAAGAAACAATGAGGTTTTGCCTGGACATACTGGTACGTGTTGTTATTTACAGTTTCCAGGAATGTCTGTAGGCAGTTTGGTAGCCAAAACCAGAGGTGGAAGTTGTTACACACAACACTGCCTTTTTAAAAATTATTGTACTTTTGCCTTTAGTTTGGAGCAAAGCAGTTCTGCCTTCAACAGCTCCTTTATGACAAGTGACAGTGAGCTGACATCATAAATAAACTCTGAGTGGTTTAAGGCCTCTCTGCAGCCCAGGCAAAACTGAATTTTGCTTGCCTATGCGTGAGAGCAAGGTAGTTCCTTGGGAGCAGAAATGCGTGGTTTTGTGGTAATGGTTGAGCTGGTGCTGGATGTGAGGAGGATGCAGGTGGGGGAAAACATCCGTGGGGAGAAAGGGTCTCAGAGGAGTCTCCAGCAGTTTCAGGCAGCTGTTGGAGGGAGCTGTCGAAGGAGGGACCAGTGGCATTTCGGGAAAATATTTTGAGGAACATGGCTAAAGCTGCATAGTTACGCCTGGGGGAGGTAACTAGGAGGTCTTTGAGGCCTTGCACTGACAGGCACTCAGGGAGTAGGCAGGACGTGAAGTTGTCACAATCTCCTTTAGTAAGCAAAGGTGAGTGTGGCCATAGCCAGTGCAGGCCGCTGGGTGATGGAGAAGACGGGCCTGCAACAAGCAGCCTTTTTGTCTGGGGTGAGCCTCCCTTATTAACACACACCTCCAAACCCACACCCTCTTCTTTATGGTTTCAGATGTTGCATAGGTCTCTTTGGCCAGCTGTTACTCCATGTCCCTTTGACCCTTTCATGCCCCCTGAGGATCTTCATTAGTAGTGGCAGCAGCTGGAGGGAGGAGGTAGCACTGCTTAGGCTCCTCTGAAACACGTGATGCTGCCCATAGGACTTGATAGGGCATGCTTTTCTTGTGTCATCTCTTGGGGTTTGCATGAAGATAGGTATCAAAATGAGCTTGTTGATTAGGCCAGAGCCACACATTTTTAAGGATATTTTTCCGACTCCTTCATGTCCCTCTCATCTTCCCAAAATTTGCAATGTCAAACAAATGCCTACTTGTCTGAAGACGTTCCTGAAGTTGTTGTCGTGCAAACAAACTCGAGCTCAGAGAGAGTGGACAGGGTTATTTCTCATATTTCAGCCATTAACAAGATTCATCCCCAAACTGGATTTGCATTGCCCCAAACAAACTTTGCTTTGTAGTAATCCCAAAGCATATGTTTAAGAAGAAGATTGCTTTCAAAATATTGAATATACAGTATACGATACACAAAATTTGAATATATGAAATCTTGAGTATACATCTATCCAAACTCTTAAACATGCAATCTTGGATATATAGCTGGAAGTTATGTGAAACACAGTCATGTCATGTCCTGATACCCTTTATGCATGTTGGGTTGTAAAGCATAGTAGTTTCGTAGCGTTTACCTGAATAAAGCAGGTTTCAACACAAAAATCATAAAATTACAGAATCACATACTGGTTTGGGTTGGAAGGGTCTTCAAAACTCACTTAGTTACAACGCCCTGCCATGGGCAGGGGCACCCTCCACTAGACCAGGGTGCCCAAAGCCCCATCCAACCTGGCCTTGAACACTACCAGGGAGGTAGCCACAGCTTCTCTGGGCAGCCTGTGCCAAGGCCTCACTGTCATCACAGGGAAGAATTTCTTCCTAATATCTAATGTAAATCTAATGTAAATCTACCTTCTTTCAATTTAAACCCATTATCCCTTGTCCTATGACTACATGTCCCTATAAAAGGTCCCTCTCCATCTTTCCTGTAGGCCTCTTTAGGTACTGGAAGGCTGCAATAAGGTGTCCCCATGAAGTAGCACTATTTAGCTTTATAGAGTACTTCCCTGGAATTTCAAAAGCTGCAGAGGACCAGCTCTTACGAAGATTAGCAGCACCTTTATCCCTCCTTTGCCTGTGCCGGATCCGTCCCTGCTCTCTGGGAACATGTATGTCTTCCCATGTGCTGGTAGGTGTGTTTGGGATCATGGGAGGGTATGTAGATGGTGGGCGCTTGCTGCTGCCAGACCACGAGAGGGACCCAAAGGCCCGCATTGCTTTCTACTCGTCCCTGTGAGCTCAGAGGGTCGTCAGCTTCCCACTCGGGTTTTCACAAAGCAGCTCGTTTCCTTCTAGCTCTAGTTTTCAGGAATTTTACTGTAAGCTTTCTGAGGGAAAGGCTGAGAAAGGCTCCCACAAGAAAGGCTGCTTTAGATAACACGGTTTTTAAAAAAGCTTTGTCGTGGTTGCCCAGTGCACTGTGGAAGGCTGTATGTGTGGCATATAGATTGATAGTCACGGATTGCATGAAGACTTCCTGAGGAAGGCATCTAGGCTCAGCTGGGTGCACGGAAGAAAAAATACTAAAGAAAATCGTCATGGGATATTTTGCTTTTATTAGTGTTTTTGAACCAACAGCCACGCAGACAACTGCCAGTGTAATAAGACAGCTCTGTAAAATAGAGGAAAACCTTATTAAAAGTAAAGTTGCTCCATAAATGTAATAAATTGAAGACACTCTGCATTATGCAGCTTTGCTAGCCCTGTTCTTCCAACAGCCGTGGTGTCCCTAAAGCTTACATTGCATATGCAACCAGGACATTTCTTTTGCAGCAGTGAAAAAACATCTCTGATATGGGCTGGTTTGGTTTGGAAAGAGCAGGACTACCTGGATTTAGGCTACCTCAGTGGTCTCATCAAGCAGTCCTGAACATATCTTGCTCAGCGAAGAGGAGTCAGTTGTCTTCTTTGGCACTGCTACCCTCCTCTGCATCTTACAGTGTAGTCGTCAAGAGACGTGAGGGTTAGGTCCATAGGGCTGACTCCTGGTGCCCACGCACACTATTCCAGTCAATGTAAATACAGCTCTGGTTTTTCTGTCTACAAGAGAGATTTCCACCAAGAGTGTGTGGGGGAATGACCAGGGGTTATTTTACTGCAGTGACAGCAGTCCTTGTTTTTCAACTGTACATCTTATGCCAGTGGTGATGTGGTAGTTTGGCGTCATTGCCAATGACAGAATACTGTAATAACTGTGCTGCATCTGGGTAGTGCCCTCAGCCCAAGATCAAGTAGAATTACTTTCATTAGCAACCTGATCTATTCTTGAAAGAGTTAATACACTGTTATTGTGATTTACTGATAGAGCAGGTGAGCCCAGGGCATGATTTCCTTGGGGTCACGGAACAGGAGTCAAGAGCAGGACTGACAGCAGTCTCCTTCTTGACCGGTGAGAACAGTGGTCTTCACACAGCCTCACTCTTCTCCTCCTGCGTCACCCTCCAAGTTCCCTGCCCAGGGTGAGAGTCAGTACAAAGCCACTGTCACCCATCCGCCACAGAGGTACTGCAGGGACTCTTCTCTGCCCTGTACTCAGGATAGGCCATTCTGAATTCTGCACAGTATGAGCAGGCTGCAAGAGATCTATTTGTATTTTCAGCTCTCTGCAGTACACAGGGAATATACAGTATAAAGTGCAATGATAGACTGACATTAAAGATGGTTCCCTTCCCTCTCTGCTTTTTCTGGCAGCAGCTGAACGTGCACCGACAACACACCTTCCATTACTAATATTTTGAAACCTAGAGCAGGAGAGTGCCTCAAACCGCAGCCTTATAACGTAATGAAGAATACACACAGCTGCAGTAACAACCACATAATTATTTAATTAGTTTTTGACAGCTTCAAATTGCACAGGCAAAGGAATGCATGAACCACACATGGAAACCTGCCAGCAAAGGTTTTACACGTACGCAGATGGTTTTAGCTATTGTAAGTGCAAAGTCAGGTTGCTGTACTTTTACTGTAAGAACTAATAGCACATCATGCATGGCAGAAGTTATATCAGGGGAATAAAAATGGCATATGTACATATTTCTTCCCCTTTATGTCATAGTGTTACTTTCGTTGTATTTAACTTCCCATAACCAAGCCCTGTGAGACCAAAGATGGGAATATTTTAGCACTAATTTAAGTAATCTGTAAAGTAACAGTTTCTTTGGGCTTTCAGAATGAGCAATTATAATACTGCTAATTAACATTTTATATCACTTTCTATTTTAAAGTCCTCTTATGGATATGAATTAATTAACACCTCAGTTAGGAAGTTAAGTATTTTTGTTTTGAAAAAAAGAGGGTTGAATCTCAGAGAAATTCAGTAATTTGCCAGAGGCCACAGTGTGATTCGGGGACAAAAGAGACATTAATTTAAGGATTTCCTCAGTTTTCATTTGACTCTGTGGAGAGCTAGGGCAAGAAATTTCAATATAGAAATGAAAGAAAAATAATCGCCTGCAACAAAACGGATGAGGAGGGCACTAGTATTAGTAGCAATCTGTCGTCGGAAAATAGATTATTCCAAAGGGGAAGATAATAATTTAGAAGTGAAGTGAAGCCTAATGTACTGTAAATATTTGCTCTTCTGCTGCTGCAAAGCCAACACCCATCTCTGAAGTCACTCCAAAGTGTTTATAATTTCCATGTGTCATGAGCTCCATGATTTTATGTTGGGGGAAGTTATTTCTCCTGAATGCACCCAATTAAAGCTAACAGTTAAAATAAAACATGAATTAATCCAAAACTTCACTCTGTGCTCTAAATGAACACAAACGTTGTCTGAAGTTTAAAAAGTTAAGTCCCCCTTTTTTCCACATAATTGTAGTTTTCATATTTTCCAGCCTTTGCTTTTTATGGTTCTGGCAGGGATAGGAAATGCTAAAAGCCCACAAGAAAAGCTATTCCCATAGAGCTGTGTAAGATATTCACAACAAAAACCTAAACCATGTGGAACACATATGGTTTCAAGTTTCACAAGAAAGTCAAAACCCAGACTCTGTTGAAGTTTGTAACATGGTTTGAATGAAACTGGGCCCGTTTTCAAGCAAATTTGGTCAGATTCCTGGTTTTGAGTTGAAACCATCCAGAATTAGTAGTCTGGCAAGGTCTCAGAAGAAGCCTTGGGACCTGATCCTGCTGGTGCTTCGAGGGGGACTTGCTGTGGACAGGCAGGTGGAGGGTACTCCAGGCTGTGGTGCCCATCTAGTGGGAGAGGGACAAGGGCATGGGCTAGGGCTTTGAGGGTCTGAAGAGAAGCACAACATTGGTGGTCTCCCAATGTAGAGGTCTGTAGTCAGGATAGTTGTGTGAGAGTTGTGTGGCTCACATCAAGTGGGAGAGCACACGCCTCAGAGGTGACCTTGCTATGCCTTTTAATGTAATCCCAACACAAGCCTGAGAATAAAAGTTAGGAGACCACAAATATTTCAGGACTGTATCTACCATTACCTTGGACCTTGTAGGTTTTACGTGGGTATCGTTGCAGCCACAGGGAAAGCACAGCTTTATTTTCCTTACAGGGGTCTCTCTGACTAAGGAAATTAAAGACTGTGAAGAAATATTTTAGCACCTGTGATGAGCCACGCACACAGAAATCTTTGGAAAAGCTACTTCCAGTTAAGAATATTTGCTTCATTGTGCTGCAATAACACGCTGGAAATTAGCGACAAGAGGTACACACTTTTAAAAGAGCTGTACATGGCAAAGAGTCACTTGCTTACACTGCAACCTCAGTCTGTAGAGATGCTGCCAAAGTAAAAACTGTGAGCTGAATTCTGGTATTGCAAGGATGGATATCAGAGCAGAATTTTTCCTTGTGTGTTCCTAGAAATATGTTTAGCTGAACTACTAATAGTACTGTAAGTCATTGGAATGGAAAGGTTTTAAAATCAACTTCACCTTTACCTTTCTCTGTTGCTAATTACTTTTAAAATTTCTGTCACTGCAAGCAGTGAAAATAACCTAGACAAGGTTTTAACAATATGGCTGGAGTGGAATATTACCTTTATAGACACGTTTATTTTGTGCCAATACATTCTCCCACATAAATTGCTATGTTTGGGGATAGTTAACTGAGGAAATAAAAGCTGGGTTTTTTCTGAGGCCAAAATTTAAGCAAAGTGCAGAGCAGATGGTTTCTGAGTACATGGAAAAACAGTGTATGTCTGTGTGTAAGGTAAGAGCTCCATGTCAGCCAAATGAATACTGAGTATAGTTTCCATGTTTTCTCTAATGATATTTTGTACATGCAGTTCTGTGAGGGCAGAAAAGTGGGGTCAATAGTTATGCTTAGGAATTGAATATTGTTTGTTATGACTCTGTTTTTTGTTTTTTCTATCCACACTCACTTTGATTAAGCACAGGTCAGTCCTGTTGTGATAAGTATTTATTGCTCTTAACTATTTTTTTTTTCTTTTTTTCTCAAGATGCCTATGTTTTGCCTTTAGGTGACAAGATAAAGTCTCTTCTGCTAAAATAGCCTCTAATGCAATATAATTCTGCTCTGTATTTTAGCAAATGTCCACAGTGTGCAGCTCTCATTATTCACACCTGCTGTTGTTCCTCTTCATAAAAGTAATAAAGAAAGCAGACAGTGATCCACCAACCTTCTTCCCCAAGATCAAGTATGGCCACACATTTATCTTGTCCAGAATTGGCTGAAAATCTCCCAAATGACTGGGTTTTCACCACTTCCCTAAGTGAAGAAACAACTGCCTTTGTGATATCTGTTACGATGCTGTTCTCTTGTTCAAAAAGAACCTGTGGGAAACATCCCCAAAAGAGTGTTCTTTTCTTTTAACCACACTCCTTTCCCTGGTGCCTCCAAGAAGCAGACGGCAGTTGAGCTTTGGGGATGTTCAGACTGCTAGCAATTGATTGCTGCCCTGCACGCGTGGTCTGCCCGCATCCGCTTCTAACTACTTTCCCTGGTTCCAAACACTTTAAGGCAGAGGGTGTTTGGGCAGCAGTGTCCCCACTGAAACAAGCTGTGAAGGAGCATCAACCACCTCATGGACATCCACTCCAGCATCTCATTTGTCTTCACACCACCCAGGCACATGGGACTGTGCGCCTGTGCTGGGCACCCACCTGCCGTGCGTCTGGTTGTGCCCTCCCTCTGCAGTGATCGCAGATATGAGGCTGGCACAGATGCAAAGCTGCAGGGGTGTCCTCAGGCTTTCGTGGGCTGCAGGAGACAGGTGGGGATGAGAATTCTTAGTGCCCATCTGGGCTTTGCTACCAGGGACGGTCGCCTGAGAAAGTCACAGAATGTGATAACTGCCTTTTGTTCAGGGGACAGTAATCATCTGAAATATCATTAGAAACAGAAACAGGACATGTAAGAGAGTCCAATTCAGTTCACTATGGCAGAGTGGGAGTGGAAAATTCCATCTGCTCTGCTTCACCACCAAAATTGGTTTTATGCTTACATGGCAATATTTGTCAACATAATTGCAACAAATAGAGAGGAGTAATTCAACAACTGATTATAAAAACCCAGGAGGCACATACAAGTTTTAAAAATCATATTAATTTGTAATGATTGCAGAAGGGCAATATTTCTGTTTGGAAAGTTTCTTACTCAGTTCTAACGCTAACTTACGCTGAATAGTGCTAGTATTTAACAATAAGACCAGTAGACCTTAAAAAAAGAGTGAGAGAAAGAGAGAAAACAGAAGCTGTTACGAATACTGCCAAACCACTTCTCAGCTTTGTATAACCAAGCACATGGGCAAATTTCCCACCACAAAAGCAGTACAAATTGCTTACATTTTTTGTCAGTTTCCACCCCAATATTCTGATGTCAAATCAATTACCTATCAAAAAATCATAAAATAAATATTCTTTGAAAGGCCATTTAAAAGTATTTTGTTGCCTGTTTACACCACATAGCTTTTGTATTTCTTGATGATGCGTCAGAGGTCCTGGAATAGCACTAGCATTCTCTTTCTTCTAGGAAGCTTGATTCTGTCTCCTCTCCTCAGGTTGACTGGCTTCAGGTTGACAAACAGCTTTATTCACTTCAGCAGCTCAGTGGAATTAAACGTAGCACAATCTTACCTTTAACAATTAGTGCTTGTTATGTTGCCAGTTTTTCCCCAACAAAAATGAAATACCACTGCTTTTCAGATTTTTCTAGTGGGAATTATTGTGTAGAGTTCCACATTTAATGTCACTCCATGCTTGAAATGTATTTGCAGTTCTTACATTGGATTACAACTAAACAGGAAGATTTGATTGAAAGAATGGCTGTGACCCAATCGTTAACTACCATACATGTCAATTTGAAATGATGGAAATAATTGCCATTGACAGTTTTACTTTGTAGAAACTTACTTCTTCCCTTCAGAAACTTTTTTATCTTGGTTTACTGGAAAAAGTGAACAAACACAAGGAAATGCTTTCAAAATTATCAGCTTCTAAAGAACACCAGTAATCACTTTGCATAATCCACATCTGGGCTCAATCCAGTTTTCCTTAATTAGCTGCAAATGCAATGCCTGCTGCCATGTCTCAAATTTTCACTGCATGTACCTACTAAAGTGGAAAATGAGTTGGATTCTCAAGTTAAAGAATATTACTTAGGTGGTTAAATAGATTTAGAAACTACAGCATTCCTTGTATTATGAATAGTACAAAGGTGATTATTTTTCAGCTTTTACAAACAGGGCACTTCCATTTTGTGAAGACCACAATGGCTACATACCCTACCAAAGAGATACTTAACAGGTCAGTAACCAGTAGATCACACTCAGGCACTCAGGCTTTCTGTTCATCCTGTAAATACAAATACTGTAGAACAGTGAGTGCTGATAGCTTCTCTGAGCCTGAGGTCCATACGACTGCCTTTCATGCTTCCCTTGTTAAGGCTGGATGTGGTATTTTGCGAGCCCATGCTGTGCTTATACCACCGTGCTGACCCACACTGCTCTAGAGGTGACATTGTTGTCCGAAGGATGGGAAGATCAAGCAGCTAACTTGCCCCAAAGTATCCCACCGCTCTGAGATCTGAGATAAAGGACATATGAAGTCATATATCTTGCCTGCACTGGGAAAAGAAAATGGGTCCTACTCAAACTTCTGTTGGAACATTTTTTCAAAGGAGAATGTGGCTGACTAAACACACAAGTGGTGAAGGAGTAGGACAGTTGGGTGAATAACATTTTCCAGCTCTCCACCGTTACAAGTTTTCATCTCTCACCATGTCTTTCACATATATTCACTTAAGTTGCACCAGGATAGGTTTAGATTGGATATTAGGAAAATTCAAACTCTTTGTCAAGCACTGGAACAGGCTGCCCAGGGAAGTGGATGAGTCACCATGCCTGGGGGTATTTAAAACACATGTAGATGTGGTGCTTAGGGACATGGCTTAGTGGTGAACTTGGCAGTACTAGTTTTATGGTTGGACTCAATGATTAAAGGTCATTTCCAACCTAAATTATTCTATGACTTTATGAATCTGAGCATCATTGTCCAGTGACAACATCCTGTTTTTACCAGTGGTCACCCAAACAAGAAACATAAGAGTGTCCCTTGGTGTCCAGTCAGTTGGAGGAGGATTTCAAAGTGCAGCATCACAAGTGTGGGACCCCTGGCATCAGTGTTGCCATCACCATCCCCCAGTGCTCCCTTCTCCAAGCACGTGCCAAACCCTAGCTTTGAAAATGGAAAAAATTATCTGCTCTTGAAGATTTTTTTTTTTAGATTCAAAGCTGGAAGGGAAAACACAACAAAACTTGGGATTTCTGCCTCTGCTTTCTTTTCCCCCAAATTTTTTTCTTCCCTGGTGCATTGTTAAAGGCATGTCCAACCCTTAGCCAAGCCAATGGCAGCCTCTCCAAGTCACTGAGATCAACACCTAAACAGAAATGCAAAATTTAGTTAACAGCTCATTTTGTTAAAGTAAAGCTATGAACATGCATTTGTCACTTAGATCAAGAAATGTAGTTGCTGGGTTTTACCGTGATTTCTAAATCCCTGGGAACAAATCTGCCAGATGCTGTGCTCCTTCAGCTCTTGGCTGCAATATGTGGGGAGGAAATGCAGTCCTCAGGTTCAGGTGTATGTGTGCATGTGTCCAAGGATCTGTGTCGCTTCCTTCCCACTCTGAACATGCATGCCCTGAAGATACACTCAATGACGTTTATAGATACTTTGCCTTGGGGCAGTGCCTGGATACATAAATGGCTTAATTTAAATAAAAGAGACTATCCTTTTAGTCTTTCCCTCCCTGTCAGCCTAGGCCTGGGTAAACCTGATGTAGCTCCTTGAAAGACAGTGGAGTTCTGTTGCTGTAACTGCAGGGCAGTGTTTCAGAGGACAGCTCACCCTCTTCTCATAATCCATCATGCAGGGGCAGCAAAGTGGCCCCAGGGTTTTATGGGAGGAGCACTGACACAGCCACCTCCATTGCAGTTGTGTGGGACAGATCACAGAATCACAGAATCACAGAATCTTAGGGGTTGGAAGGGACCTCAAGAGATCATCGGGTCCAACCCCCCTGCCAAAGCAGCTCCCTATCTCACATTACACAGATAGGCATCCAGATGAGACTTGAATATCTCCAGAGAAGGAGACTCAACCACCTCCCTGGGCAGCCTAGTCCACTGCTCGGTCACCCTTACTGTGAAAAAGTTCTTCCGCATGTTGGTGCGGAACTTCCTATGCTCCAGAATGCGAGATGTGGAAGTATAACCTGAAGGAAGGGCTCTTAAAACAGAGAATTTGGAAGATGTTTCTATTTGACAACTTCTTTCCCCAGCCCCCAAATATTCCTCCCTGTCCTGTCAAATGCAGAGCGCACAATAATCTCATATTTGAAATGCATGTTTTTGAGGAACCCGATCTCTTCTTCAGTGTCATGGGACAGCTCTGGAGATTTGGCTGGAACCAGGATGATTTACGTGAGTGGAGGCTCTGTTTGGCTGTGTCTGCTCAGAGCTTGGCCCATGGCTGCAAAAGTGTGCAGACAAATCTGTCCCAAAATATGCTGGCCAGCTGTTTCATACCCCATCTATTAGTGACAGCAGTTAGAAGTGATGCTTTTCTGCTTTACAAAATGTGCTATTAAGGAACTGAAGATTGAAATAATTTCTTCTTCTGTCCATAGTTTCAGTTGGTTGTCTTAGGTAAGATGTTCTCTTGGAAAGTTGTTTAGTACTACCCACAACTATTTCCAAATTAGCTAAGTTTGTTTTCTAAAGAAGTGTTTAAAAAAAACCCCAAAACAGCAAATTGGAACCTTATGGACTATTACAACTCTCTGCTAGAAAGAAATGTCAGCATGATTGATATGTAGAAATTCTCTTTTTAAAGCCATTAAAAAGCTTGTGTTCCAATCTTTGAGCTCTGGGGAGAAACCTCACTAAATTGCTTCCTCTCGTCTAATTTCTGAAATTATCCTGCCCAGAAGAGACACAACAACAGAATCGGGCCAGCAACACAAACACAAGGTGAGCTACACGCATCAGCAATTGTGGGGAAAATGGCTTAGTTTGTTTGTTATTCAAACGTTTTGTGAGGTAAGAAGAAGAGAAAACAAAAGCTGGAGTCTCTAGATAGATGCCCTGAGTAAATCACTCACTTCGGAAATGTAGCCGTGTCAAGGACACAAAATCCTGTGCAACCTTGACAACCCACACTATACCTGGCTGAATTAAAAGTAGAAAAGAAAAATACATTAAGAATTTAGTTGGCATCCCATCAGAGCCATTTGGTGGTACAGCAATTTTGATGGAAGTTTTTTACCCTGAAATACATAGCACACAAAGGCCTTGGTGTTTCTTATAGGTTTCATGCTAAGCTGATGCTCTTCCTTCAGGTATATTTCTAATTCAGCAAGTAAACTGAGGGCCACAAGGGAATTTTGCTGAAGGCCTCAAAATTACTAGGCTAAATTTGTTCCTGAGACATAAAGGTGAATTGTACGTGCTTATTGCTACCTGTGAGCTGGTCAGTGCCGATGGCAGGCTGGGAGCACTGCAGTGCCAGCCTGGCGAAGTCACAGCAGCAGCAGCAGCAGCAGGCAGCTGCCTCGTTTTCTGGCTCCCAGCAGTATGTGGGTGAAGAAAAATAATGTTAGCATTTGGCTAACATCACATGATAGCTTCCAAAATATCAGTTCAGCAGGCTTCTCTCATCCAACAAAAATGGGCTCTCGCTGGGTATTAGCAGTAACACACACACACACAGAGACACATGCCCACACCCATAATCAGTGGGTGTAAAATGTGAAAAGGATGTTTGCCAGGGAGCTTTCAGATCCAGAGCTGTCAATGGGAACTGCATGCTTGGAACGGAGGCATGAGAACGCTCATGCTGTTTGCATCCTTTTGTTCCTCTGACATTTTGGGATTTTTATGTGGGTGTGATGACAAATCCCCCTAAAGCCTGCAGAACCACGTCACGGGTTTCAATGCAGGCTACCAGAGAAAGATCACTCCTCAGAAACATGGCTGCGGGCAAGCAGAGCGAGCCCTGGTATGCACTGGAAGGATTAATTTGTGCCCAGGCCCCCCTAACTGGTTGCACTTGAAGAGGAGGCAGAGAGGGAGGTGCTTCAGCCCACTTCCACTGCCACCCCCTGTCTACATGGAATTGCCACTGCCATTGCTGGCTGCTACCCAGCCGAAAGTCTCCTACAGGATGTGTGAGGCCCACGCAGATAAGCACATTAGCACAGCACGTATCTGTACAGCTGCATTACTGCTTGCACAAAAGAGTGCTGCTTCTGGCTTGCAATGAGCTGTAGCCTAAATTAAATCTGGCTCCAAACCACTTATGAATGCTGGTCCAGGAGGATTGGTTTTGAAAGAACCCTGCTGACAGCAGTATTAGGCTGCGCATGCAGCTTCGCAGACTGAAGAGATGGAGAGAGCAGAGAGGTTGCAAGGCCAGAAGGACACATAATAGTTTAGCTGAGATGAAAGAAAGACAGGAACTGGGGTGAGATTTGGGGATCACTTGTCTGAGAACCTGGCTTGGAACATCCTCCTGGGGAGGGTAGTGCAGCAAAGGGCAAGGAAGGACGAGCGTGACTCCATGGACCACTGCCTGAGTGATGTTTATGCTGGAACACATCATGAGTCCAGGGAAGGACAGCATGAGCAGGACATTTTATCAATTACCTATTCACTTCTATATCAAACATTGCAAAGAGAAAGAAAAGACACATCTCAGTGACAGGAACATTTCCTGGTCCAGCTGAACCTTGATTTAATGTCATCAAAAAGTGAGCTGTGGGGGTTGGGGTGAGGCTCACTCACCAAATGAGGAATTTCACATCTGAGATTATCTGTCAATAGTAGGTAGACTATAGGTTTGCAAAAGAAGAAACAAAAAATGCTGTCAGGTGACTCTAGGTGGAAAAAAAAAAGTAGAATTCAATCACAGTGGACCAGGCTTCCCTGTTTTTTAGGTTTGAAATTTGTTTGCTTTAAACACTTCCTTAACTGTATAGAAAGAGTAGTCTCCATCTTTTTCTTTCACAACAAAAAAGAATTTACTTTGGATTTAAAACCTCAAATAAAACATGTAAAATAAACAAGAATTTAGAGCAGTATTACTGTATAGACAAAAAGAAAACTGAATATATTGTGATGTAATTATATGCCAAAGTGTTTTATTAATCTTAGAACTGTTCTGTACCATATGATGAGCACAATTGTGCTGATATTCCAGGTTTTAAATATAATCCCTGCATACCAAAATGAACATAGACACCACCACCATCACCACCTCCCCCAAAGTTAGGTCATACTGTGTTTTGCCCAGACTAACAGGGAGAGAAAGAAAGGCAGAAAGAGAAAATAGAGATGATCAGAAACTTGAAAATAAAACACGATGTAAATAATAAATAAATAAAATATTAGTAAATAAACCCTACAGGAATTAGATACAAACTGAGAGTGGTGAGAGAGGGAAAAAAGCATAATACAGAAATAACAGAGTCCAAAGCTACAGGAGACACTTTTTTACAAGTTTTCTCTCTCTGATAATTTTAAGGTAGAATGCCTTTCTTTTCCCTTTCAGTAGGAGGAAGAAGAGGCTCAAAGTTGAGTCTGCATCAATGACCCAAAGAGAGTGATGGGCTCTAGGAATTTGCAGCCTGAGGAGGGTCCCTCCCCCTCTGGGAAGGTTCACCTCTGCGAAGTCATTACGTCACGCTCATAAATCAGAATTATGCCTGCACTGAGAAGAATCCAAACTGGGGCTTCCAAATGCACAGAAAAAAAAAAAAGCAAACCATCTCTAACCGTGCTAGCAGTCATAAAATGCAAATGTTTATGACTGGGATTAAGATCCTTTATTATTTATGGCCTAAGTACAGACACATTATTTACTCTGCAACCTATTGGACAGTGACTGCTTGTTAGACTAATTTATTTTTGATCTCCATCATAAACTTCAGAGGTATGTCACCTAGACTGTTCAGATGATAAATTTACTTCCACATGTTTACTTCTGACACCCCCACCTTTGCAGATATTTTGTTATTACTAGTTAAGAGCCATGGCAGTATCTTTAACAGTGAAGATTTATGTGAAGAAATTGCACAGCTTCTCATTAATATCTTCCTCCTCCTTAATTACCCTAATATCTTCCTCCTCCTTAATTACCCTTTATAGCATGTCTAGTCATCAGACCTCTCCCACTTCTTTCACAGGTTTGCTGATTCAGGTACACCTAAGTGATCTGGTAGTATTTGATTTAAGTCTTATGTTATTTGCCATGCAAAATCCAGCTTAATCCTTTTTTTCCTATATCCTACTCTAATTTATGTTCCTGTTTATTGACTTCATCTGTGTCAAATTTCTAAATTCTGAAGACTTTCTTTTTTCTCCAAATAACCTTACTGGTATCTAGTTAAATTGAGAAGTCTCTTGCCTCTCTGACTTCTTTTCTTACTTGGAAGTGAACATATTTTCTAAGTCTCAGTAGTCATCTTTCATATCTAAACTACTTTTGGAGTTTTTACTCCTTTTAAGTTATCAGTTATTTGTAACTAACCTTGACCTTTTAGCGAAGTCTCCAGTTTACAAAATATTTCTTCTTTCCTAGTACTTTCCTGGGAGTCAAACCTAGCTATAATAGCTGCTGTTGGTGGCATGGGTCCTATTCTGAATTAGCTCCCGTGTGTTACTTAAGACTAGATTAAAACTAGCTTCACCTTCTGCTTCAAAACTCCTCTAGATAGCACTCACTTTGAGTGTTAAGAAATCAGGTGTTAACCTGCAGAAGCCTGTAACAGCAGACCACGGAGCTCTGTTATGAAGCTAAAAAACTCCTGGTTAAAAGACCCATGCCCATATGTGGTCAAAAGTTATCTGCCAATTTGGTTAATGAGGTAACTGATACCAGTGGCAGGTTATCTTTTCCCATGTGGAGCCCATGCAGGAGGAAGATGAAATCCAGCTGAGAGAAGAGAAACAGTGGGAAAAGAAGATGCAGGGTTATTCTCTGGGCTCTGAAGCTAGCGTGCACACCCTCTGCCTCTGCAGCTCTGTCTCCCCTTGGGTTCATGCCCTACTCTATTTCTGCTCCCTGTCTTCCCTGGAAAGTTTGCCAGCAGAGGAGGTTCAGCAGCAGTTGGAGAAGCCTGTGGAACCTGCTGCTGTGGGAAGGGAGGGTCCCTGAGAGGGCCTTGCATTCACCCTGGCCATGAGTTGTTTTTCTGCTCTGCTTTCTTTAGTCTTCACTGGCACACCTCTGCTCACACACATTGCACTACTAGCCCTGCCAGCCCCTGTCTCAGTCCCATCCCCCACCCCAGCTAGCTCACTGGCTTCCCAAAATCTTTATGCCCATTCTCAGAATCACAAGATCACAAGGTTGGAAAAGACCCTTGAAGATCATAAAGTCCAACCATTCCTATCCTAAGCTAAACCATATCCCTAAGTACCTCATCTACTCTTTCTTTGAACACAGCCAGGGAAGGTGACTCAACCACCTCCCTGGGCAGCCTGTTTCAGGCCCTGACAACTCTTTCAGTAAAAAAATTTTTTCTAATATCCAATCTAAACCTACCCTGGCACAGCTTTGGGCCATTTCCCCTTGTCCTGTCTCCTGTCACCTGGCTGAAGAGACGATCGCCCACCTCTCTACAACCTCCCTTCAGGCAGTTGTAGGTGGTGATAAGGTCTCCCCTCAGCCTCCTCTTCTCCAGGCTAAACAACCCCAGCTCCCTCAGCCACTCCTCATAGGATTTGCCCTCCAGCCCCTTCACCAGCCTGGTTGCCCTTCTCTGCAATTGCTTGAGGACCTCGATGTCCTTTTTATTGTGGGGAGCCCAGAACTGGACACAGTACTCAAGGTGTGGCCTCACCAGTGCCGAGTACAGGGGCACAATTACCTCCCTAGACCTACTGGCCACACTGTATTTGATACAAGCCAGGATGCCATTGGCCTTCCTGGCTGCCTGGGCACACTGCTGGCTCAAATTCAGCCTGCAGTCAACCAACACCCCCAGGTCCTTCTCTTCCTGACAGCTCTCCAGCCAGTCTCCCCCAAGCCTGTAGCGCTGAATGGGGTTGTTATGTCCCATGTGCAGCACTCTACACTTGGCCTTGTTCAACTTCATCCCGTTGGTCTCAGCCCATCGGTCCAGTCTGTTCAGATCCCTCTGAAGAGCCTCCCTACCCTCAGGCAGATCAACACTTCCTCCTAGTTTAGGGTCATCTGCAAACTTACTGAGGGAGCATTCAATCCCTTCATTGAGGTCATTGATAAAGGTGTTGAACAAAATGGGACCCAAGACTGAGCCCTGAGGGACACCACTCGTGACCGGCCTCCAGCTGGATTTGGTTCCATTCACCACCACCCTTTGGGCCCAGCCAGCCAGCCATGTTTTGACTCAGCAGAGGGTCCACCTGTCTAGGCCAGTGGCAGCCAGTTTCTCAGTCAGAATGCTGTGAGAAACTGTGTCAAAGGCTTTCCTGAAGTCCAGGTAGACCACATCCACTGCCTTCCCCTTGTCCATTAAGTGGGTCACCTTGTCATAGAAGGTGATCAGGTTAGTTTGACAGGATCTACCTTTTGTAAACCCATGTTGACTAGGCCTGATCCCCTGGCCATCATACATGTGCTGCATGACAGCTCCCAAGATGACCCTCTCCATGATCTTCCCAGGACTGAGGTCAGACTGACAGGCCTGTAGTTCCCCGGATCCTCCTTCCGGCCCTTCTTATATACGGGTGTCACATCTGCCAGCCTCCAGTTGAGTGGAACTTCCCCAGTCTGCCAGGATTGCTGGTAGATGATGGAAAGGGGGTTGGCAAGCACATCTGCCAGCTCTCTCAACACCCTTGGGTGCATCCCATACTGGTCCCATTGACTTGTGGGTGTCTAACTGGCCAAGTAGGTCGCTAATCATTTTCTCCTTAACCATGGGAATTATGTTATTCTTCCCCTCTCTGTCAGCCAGATCCTTAGGATGAGTACTCAGGGAATACCCATCTTTACTATTATAGACTGAGGTAAAGAAGGAATGAAGGACCTCAGCCTTGTCCTCATCCCTTGTCACTAACGTTCCCTCATTATCCAATAAGGGCTGGAGATTCTCCTTGACCCTCCTCTTACTGTTAATGTACCTATAGAAGGACTTTTTATTATCTTTTACAGAACTGGCCAGTCTGAGTTCCAGTTCAGCTTTAGCCCTTCTGACTTTCTCCCTACATGATCTCACTAAGTTCCTATAGTCATCCCAAGACACCTGCACCTTCTTCCAAAGCTCGTATTTTTCCCTCCTTTCCCAAAGATCTTCCTGGATCTCTCTACTCAGCCAAGCTGGCTTCCTTCTTTGCCGACTCCTCTTCCGACAGACTGGGACAGCCTGTTCTTGTGCCGCCAAGACTTCCTTCTTGAGGAGCAACCAACCCTCTTGGGCTCCTCTGCCCTCAAGGCCTGCCTCCCATGGAATCTTATTGAGCAGCTTCCTGAACAGACCAAAGTCATCCCTACAGAAGTCTAAGGTGCTTGTTCTGGTGTCTCCCTTTCTTACTTCTCCCAGTACTAAGAATTCTATCAGCTCATGATCACTATGCCCCAGGCGTCCTCCAACCTTCACATCCCTCACTAGGCCTTCTCTGTTTACAAACAAGTCCAGCAGGGCATCTTCCCTGGTGGGTTCATTCACCAGCTGGGTGAGGAAGTTGTCTTCCAAACACTCCAGGAAGCTGCTAGACTGCTTCCTCCCTGCTGTATTGTACCTCCAGGAGACATCTGGTAAATTGAAGTCCCCAATAAAGATGAGGGCTGGTGATCGTGGGACTTCTCCCAGTTTTTTAAAAAACAACTCATCAGCTTCCTCTTCCTGATCAGGTGATCTAAAGTAGACTCCCATCACTATATCTCCCATCACTATATCTCCCTGATTTCGTTCTCCTCTGATTTTTACCCAGACACACTCAACCCTGTCTTCACCATACTCCAGCTCCAGGCTGTCAAAGCATTCTCCTGACACACAGGGCTACCCCACCTCCTCTCCTACCCAGCCTGTCATGCCTGTATATTTTGTAACCAGCCATTGGATCACTGCAGTCATGTGAATTATCCCATCACTTTTATGTAATGGCAATCACATCATAGTCTCCTTTAGTTACAAGGACTTCTCCATGCCTCCGTAGTTCTAGCTCCACACCCCTCACTGCCATCCTGAGTCCCCTCACTCTTTCTTGGACCTCTGGTTGATGTCCCATGACAGGCCACGTGGCCAAACACCACCCACTTCCCACTCTGGCTTGCAGTGTCGATGCTCACTGCCAGCTGCTACCTGCTGGTTACCTCATTTGAAACACCCCTGCACTTGACATGCCAGGACTCAGTTGGCATTTTAATTACATGCAGCAATGAACTGTGGCTGGCCATTATAATTGCAGATGAGCACACCCTTTCTGCAGAGACTCTTCTTTCTGCAAGCAGTGATGGATGGGTTTAAATCCTTCTTGTCACCACCTCCCAGCTAGAAGGGAGGAGGCCCTGACATGTCTTCCACCATGATGAATTTGCAGGTCGATCTGGGTGCATGTCAGAGAAATGTTACAGAGGTCCTGGAGCTAATGGCCCTATTAACTAAAGATAAATCTGTCCCCTCGCTCCTCTATCCACCTTCTTGTACTACTGCTGCTGAACAGGAACCATGAACTTGGGGTCCTTCCCAGAAACCTGTGAAACTGGCCCTGTTTATCTTCCTTTTTGTGAACAGCCGATCTAGTCCGGTGACACACTGAAGAAGAGGAGGTGATTTTGACCCAGCATCCAGATTTAGAAGTTACACGGCTCATTTTGCATTGCAGACCTGTCCGGAGCTGGGGCAGTGAGGAGCATGAATGAATCTCCACACAAACTCTTCTGGCTGCACTTAAATGTCCCCCCATGGACTGTGCACTTCTTGTAAACTTAATTGCCTGGGATTAGGGTCTATTTCCTGGCACTGCTGTTGAGGTCAGAAATTCTTTGGTGCCTGGGAAACTTCTGCTCAGCGGTTTGTGTCCCACCGGCCGGGACCCTGGGGCTGGTGGTGGCACAAGTGGATGGGGTTTTTTTTGCCCCGGCAGCCGAGGTGCCCTTTTGCAGGGCAGAAATGGCGCGGGTGGATTCAGAGCAGAATCCTGTCGCCAGGGATTTTCTGTCCACCGGGAACCTGCTGGGGTTCCTCTAGGTGGCAGGAAGCGCACACCCGGTTACCGGGGTGCTGCCGCCGCAGAGGCTGCCGGCTGTGCCTCTCTCCACAGCTCCCCAGCCGCAGGAGTTTATGAACTCGTAAGAGTGTAAGTGAGGGTTATTCTGAAACGGGGATTACATTTTAAGAGTTGCTTGTCCACCAGCGAGCTGACTGAAGGGCCCCGACCACGGAGATTGTTTGCTCTGAACCGCAGGGTTTTGGTTTCGTGCTCAGACCAGCCAGCGAGCCGTTCCCTTCCCTTCACCCCAGGTAATGCCAGCCAGGGTTTGCTTACCTATGTAGCAAGAAGAGGTTTACATGTTTTCAAAGCAGTAATGTCAGGCTGTAGCAGGCAGATATAACCACATGAACCAGTTGGAATCAGGGTGCCTGCTCCCTGGGCATGCTGAAAAATGTTGGTGGATATGATTTCCAGACAGAAGCCAAAAGATGGGATTTTTTTTCCTCCTGGCTGTGAAACCTTTATTTCTCTTTGTCCCAATGCATGTTACTGACGAGCACCAGAACATGTTCTTCCAACAGGCCTGAGCATTAATTTGTAGTGCCAAAATGCGTTAGCGACGGTTCTGAGTGTGTACCGATGTGGTCTGGTCTGGCTGCTGTGACCAGCTGTGAAGACAATGCTGCCTTTATACCCCAGCTACCCCATCACCTGAGCAGAGGCTGAGGCAAACCCTTCACTCACATAAGACCCTTCTCCGCCCTCTCTGTTTTGCATCTGCTAGCAGGGTCCTGTCCCCAGCACAGCTCTTTCCCCCCTAGCACTCCACACGTGTTCCCAACCTGGGCTCCAGCTTCTCCCCCAGCAGCTCCCTGCCCTAGCAGGAAATGGCAAGCAGATGATGGAAAGCTGTGCTTTGCTGAGGAACTCTGCTTTTTCTGCTTTATTTTTCTGCAGAAAAGGTCCCTTTGGACATCAGCTTTAATTTCTCTTTTCTCCCAGGAGCCTGATGAAGAGAAAACCTCAGAAGGGCTGTGGCTCTGGTTCTTTGGTATGGACCAAGTTATGCAATGTACTGCTGTGACATCTGGAGATTCAGTTTTGGCCCATTACTTGGGACTGTATTTAACATCCACATGGGGAATTGTTGTTTTTAAGAACAAGAAGCACTAGCCTAATTTCTAGTTTTTCTGTGACCTCATTCAATTTGAATCACATCCAATATACCTCTCATTGCATTATGTACAGGGATGAAGGACCTTGTTTTTTCAAATGGTGGCACAGTTTGCTTACATGATCTACACATTGATAACACAAAATCTTTCTGATGAGTAATTAATCTCCAGAAAATTAAGAACAATAAATAATACATTATTGTCATTGCACCTGTCATTTAAATCCTATGATTATCCTTCAGAGTGATATTATAGAGATTTGTAGTTATTAAAATAATTTTAGATGGGATCAATAGTAGTATTATGCACCTGCAGAGAGATTGTCAATCCAAAGAGCTCAATGAGCTTTGCCAGCATTATTTTGGCTTCCCAGCACTGTTGTCCTAACCAACATCTAGATGAGCTAATCCCAGTAAAGTTGTTCTCAAGTCTGTGAAGAACTGCATACTAATGTTTCTGCTCAGTTTACCCGTGAGGCAATCACCTCTTCATCCCAAAAAGCCTGTAATCAAAGTGCTGGTTTTGAGTCAGAGGAAAAAGCACAGCTTGTGTTTGCACAGCTCACATCTGCATCTAACTAATGAATTCAGACATAATGCAATACCAGGTCTGATATATAACTCATCAGCGATCAGAAATTCATGCTGCCAGCAATTCATGCTTTCCTGTCACCTTTATTCACTCGCCATCTCTGTCAGAGATCAAGATGTGTCCCTCTGATAGGTCAATGAACTTGAACCATAGCACAAAGGTGTTGCAAGTTTTATTGTTATTTGATTGTGTTGTTGTTCGTAGGGGTAAGTCCCTAAATTTTGAAGGAAAACTCAGAGAGCATGAATAGCAATTTTACAAGCATAGGTAATATGGTCTGTAACAGTCTTCGTTAACAAGCATCGTGTGTAATACACGTCAGCTGCAGTGCAGTAAAGCAAGTTCTTTATCATCTCTTCTATCACATTTCATTGGAGCATTTAATTTACAGTAGATTAATGTCCTAACCTCTTAACTTATTACTGTGTAACAGAATCAACCCTATGTAATAAGATTAGACAGTAGGAGCTTAGCCCAGTGCTAATTTTTAATTAATTTTCTGCCAGTTACAACATACGATGAGAGCTAATAGACTGGAAACTTAGTATCTGTTCATGCACTGTAGGAAATTCATCTCTGTTTTTCCACAAAGCTGACGAGTTGCAAATAAATATTTCATATGCTTTACATTTTCATGCTGCTCCATACAGATCTGGGCTCTTAGCTTTAAGAGGATAATAAAGCTTGGATGGTTGGATGTTACTGAGCAAGACTTGGTAAGATCCTGGGATAGGAGAGTTCTGATCTGATTATCCTTCATACAGGATTAAGAAATGTTGGTCAGGTAAGTTATATTTCTGCTGGAGACAGTATTCCATGTCACCAGCTGTTCTCATCTGTAGCCCTTTGTAATGAACAAAAACATGTTCAATGACTTCATCTAACTATTCCTGAAACCCTGGAGTGGTAATATGAAATTTTTACCATTGCTTAATGCTCCAAGTGATCTGATATTTACTGTTTGCCATCGTCATCTCAGACTTGCTGTTTTGCAATCAGAATTTCAGCAAGTTGCTGCCTGCCATCTGCTTCCCTGCCATCCATCCTCAGGTGGACTCGTTCCTCTTTTGGGAGCCCACTGCAACCTTACTATCAGGAGGGAGGACATTATTTTCTAAGAGATGCACGAGGGACAAAAGGCTGAATTCCAGGCACATAATTCAAAAATTCCCTGTTGTAGCTCTGAGAGCAGAGCTAGTCTATCATAAGGCTTTACAGTTCCAGGAAGAGAGGAAGTTAGCTTTGCATAGTGGGAAACCACTGTGGCTACATAATAGCCCCCTTAAAGAGGATTGCATGTTCCCTTGAATTTTTATATTAAAAAAATAATCTCAATAGCAAATCTATCATTTTTTTTCCCCATGGCCAGGTTTTATCAAAAGCCTTCAGTATAACAAGATGCTTTTCAACAATAGGAAAGTAATTTTGTCAGTTGAACATGCTATATAATTAAAGGATTAACATTTTCTCTGAAATGGAATTAAGAAACAGAAACGGGTCTGGAGTTAACTCCTTCATGGTTATATGACTGGCCAGGGTTTTAAAGGTGTAAAATTTCATTGGGAAATACGCATTTTGGCTAGAGCTGTGTAAAATAGTGCTGTAAAGTTATTATGGACTGAAATATTTGGAAAATTTTCTGTCAGAATTTTGATGGAAGAACACTGTTAAAGGAAGAATGGTGTTTAAAGATGGAAAGAGGACAAAGAAATGTGTATTTACCAATCCAGCAGCCCTTCAGTTTCCTACAGCAGACAGTGATCTCAAACTCCTATACATACTCACTGCCATATGCATTTACCTAAGTTTAAAAATAAGCAAATGCAAACTTTGAGAAAATATATCATTTCAGTTTTTACATATTCAACATGGCAAGTCTCTAGCATTTCATAATAACTCTGTGTAACTTGTTACTGGGACAACATGTGTGTCTGAGCATCACCCAGTTCTGTGTGGATTTCTGGGCCTGCCCAGAACACCTGGACACCCATCAGTCCTAGCAGGGCCAGGTGTGTCTTCTGTTACTCCCTTAGTTATAGGCTGTATATCATAGAGACACAGACTGGTTTGGGTTGGAAGGGACACTAAAGATCACCTAGTTCCAACACCCTGCCATGGGCAGGGACAGCCTCCACTAGACCAGGTTGCCCAAAGCCCCATCCAACCTGGCCTTGAACACAGCGAGGGAGGGGGCAGACACAGCCTCTCTGGGCAGCCTGTGCCAGGGCCTCACTGCTCTCACAGGGAAGAATGCCTTCTAATACCTTCTTTCAGTTTAAATCCATGACGTTTTGTCATATCACTCCATGGCCTTGTAAATAGCCCCTCTCCAGCTGTTGTTGTTGTTGTAGGCCCCTTTAGGTACTAGAAGGCTGCTATAAGGTGTCCCTGGAGTCTTGTCATCTCCAGGCTGAACTAGTCCAACTCTTGCAGCCTGTCTTCACAGGAGAGATGCTCCAGCCATCTGATCATCTTCATGGACCTCCTCTGGACTCCCTCTGACAGGTCCATTATCTTTCTTATACTGGGGCCCCCAGACCTGGATGCAGTACTCCAGGTACTGAGATTACTTTAATCTTTCTTTTTGCATGACATGAAATGTCTTCAAATTATCACTATTTTTTTTTTAAAAAAAAAGAGAATGGCAGAGAAATACATGTATTTTTAAGGTGAGGAGTTTCTCACAAAAAAGAGGGTTTTTTTACACCCAGATAACTAGCATCTTTTCACAGTTTTGTGGGCCCTCTAATAAATTGCAGGATTAAATAGGGAGCAGCTATTAAGAGATGACTGCGTGCACGTTCCTGCCCAGATTACTGTGAACAGTTTATGTTTTTAACTATCAGGATGGTGCGCTTTCCCTGTCACTGGATTAAGGATTGTGATGAGTCATAGAGTCTCATGCTATCACTTTTTCTCTCACTCCTTCTTTTGCAGTTACTGATTCACCACACATTTCTTTGCCACTGGGGTTCCTGACTTGAATGTTACCTTGATGCCATTTTCTGCTTTGCTTGTAGTCTTACTTTTAGTTTTACTAAGCCCTTGGGGCTACACCTGAGCTCTTGCAGCTTCCTTCACAGTGTAAGAGGCATTTTCTTTCTCTTTTTCTCTCCTCAGGCAATGTGGTTGTTGCAGCCTTCCCCTGCTCCTGCTGTGCTCCCTCCTGCTTCATCTCCCACCTATGCAGAGCTTCCTGGGCACAGGCTCTTGCCAATGCTGCAGCTTTCTGATTACACTAAGTCTGCCTTTTATGTCCTCCCCTAATTCACCATGTTTCCTCCCCTCTCATCACCAAGGGTCTGCCATGGGCTTTTGTATGTCGCAGGGTCCAAGTTAGCTCTGAATTGGCTGGTTTGGGGAATGGGAGCTATACGGTCATAACAGTGCAGGATCATCTCTTGTTATCCATCCCTGCTTTCCTTCCCCCAGGCAGAATTTGGGCTTCCTTCTCAACTACCCTGAGTGTCTTTGTATGGTATTTTATTATGCCACGTTGACACACTTGGCACTTAAAATGTGTAGTTTTTACACTCCAGGTCTGCAGAACAGGCCTTTCTACTTGTTCAGTGGTGTCCTTGTTGCATGTTTCCCACACAATTTGCTCTATAACTGGTGCCCGATTATATCAAAAACATCAAAAACATCCTCTGCCAGCTCCAGAGATGTTTAAAAGATTGTGATGAAGTTGGACAGGTGAAAAAATACATGTGTTTTGTTTGTGGGATTAAATGTTTCATTTCACCCCTTCTTTAAAATTTCAGTGCCATTAAATAAGACTAAAACTGAAGTAAAATTGGATGACCAAATTTTGGAATTATCAAAATGCTTTACCTACATCTGCTGTCTTTGCACTGAGAAGGGCTTCAGGCATAAAACTCAAGTCAGCTTTATCCAGAAGAGCTTGCACACTGATCTGTGTGCCTGCTTGTCAGAGGGGTGTCTTTCTGCTATCCTCTGTCCTTGTCATTAAGCATGAAACACCTGCAGCATTGTTTGAAATGGCCGTTGCTTTCCTTCAGTCCTTTGCCTCTGACCAGCCTCAGTCACAATGTCTTATGTCAAAAAGAGATAGCTTAATAAGTCGTCATTTTAGCGACATTTTGTTTGTAGTGTTTCAACTTGACATAATGCACTTTGTGTTCTCTGTCAGCCCTTTGGACGTATTTTGTTCCAAACCAACACCTTGCAACAGGGAAGGAGTCTTTGGATAGAGCCTGTTGGTACTACACTGTCACTTAAATGGAAATATTAGAGTATTTTATTAATTTTTGATTTCTTTATCACAAAGATAAAGTCAGCATCAATGGATGTCACCGTCCCACTACTGTGGAGTGTGTTATGCTCTGCAGGAAGGGCCAAGTGGTGGGACCGGTGTGCACATACACACTCAGAGACACACATGCACACTCTGCTGCTTTGCAACACTGCAGACTTTCCCCAGATTTTTGGAAGGAAGATGTACATTTCCACTGAAGAGACAAGGAGTCTTGCATGAATGGCCTGTGCTTCCACACCAAACATTTCATTGCCTTATAGAATTGCACTAGAAAAACTAACACCATTGAGAGAAGGACTAAAACCCTTGTTGATCTCATTTTTGGTAAATCTAGTTCTGTTTACATAATAATCAGAAAGGAGCCTCACTCTTCCCCATTTACTTGTTTGAAGGACCTAACAGTGTAAGAAGTCTTTGTGTACAGAAAGGAGCAGAAAAAGCAACTGGTAAAGTTTGTGGATGCTCAGCTGATGACTCTGCCTCGATCCAGTTTTGGTGCAGAACTGTGTGGCTGCACACTTCTAAATCTGAGTGCTCAAGGGTTTAGAGGATAGACAGCAGTTCTGCTTGACTGTGTCCGGACAGACACAGACAAGAAGGATTGCCTATGCAGTATTAATGCCCTCTAGATAGGTGATTAATGTGGTGCAAGAGAATTACTTCTGACATCTCTCATTTCTACTTTGAGAAAAAAAAGGTGATGGTTTGGTGCAGTTGTGTATAGATCATGATCATGTAGCTCCTGACACTGCTGCATTTTTCCCTTTGCTCTGATTCAGCTCACATTGAAGCCAATAGGAAATTTTCCTCTGGCTCTAGAGGCAGCCAGCCGAGACCCTGACATAGAACAGTCTTAGAAGGGAGTCGTGAGATAGGAACAAACCAGTCCCAGCACTCTTGATTTTAATGTGTTTAGAGCTCAGTGATTGCTGCAGCAGAAAATCTCTTCCCACACTTTGTGCATGTGATTGATGGACACGATTTTTCCAATGTATTGCTCTGCTGTTCTGAGCTACTTCCAAGAAGGGATAGTTTTTTTGGCCATAGCAACTTCAGGATCTGCTTCTGAAGGGTGGTACTGTGGGTAACTATTCTGATAAAATCTCTAGCCAGCGAACAACATCAGGTCAGTCTTAGCAAACTGAAAACCAGCTGTATCTGCTGAACCGGTCTACCATAAACTCCCTACAGGAATTTACATGGCTGCTTACTATATTCAGAAATGAAATAAAATAATCAAGTTGTTCTCTCCCCAGCTTTGATGCTCACAGTAATGCATGTCACCTCTAATTTGAGCTTTGATAATGCAGCTCTGCACAGTACAGCCAAACTGCCACAATCCTGGCTTGGCTATGGCCTCTGGTGTCCTGTGGACATGTCTGGGGAGTGGAGGTCAGTGTCAGGGTCTGAGCCCACCTCTGAGGCTGAGGCTTTTTGTCTGGGAAGAGTCATTGTGGGGAGGCTGGAGGCAAGGCCTATCCCTCCATCCTGGGGGAGCTGCATATCATTCAGGATGCTTGCCCCAGACATGTGGCATGGCTGTGGACCAGTACCCCTCAGTCCAGACCCTGATCCAAACCTGCTGCTGCACCCTGGCAGGGTCTGGGAATGATGCGGCAGGAGAAAGACTCTTCCTTCCTGGCAGATCTAAAAAAACTCCTGGATGCATTACAACGAAATCTTCACATGCAGCTTGTGGACCATTTCTGGTGGTTGGAAACTGTCCCAGTCAATTCACATCTACATAAGGATGTGAAAAGTGTTGGTTTTTTTCATAATTTTTTGGCATTATGGAGGTAGATAATGCATTTTTAATGTCAGCGTTACACTAGTATATATTGAAAATAGGTTTGGGCTTTTACCTCATCAAAAAACTATTAACCTATATCCATACTGTGCCAAAACCTACATGGTGACGCTATTCAACTACACTGTAATTTAGAAATACTGCAGAATAGAATAGTCACAAAGTGACTGAACACAACAGGCTTGATGGGGCCAAACCATCAGTCCACACTCACCGCTAAACTACACTGACCCATTTTAGGCTAGGGTAATTCTTCATTGTGTTTTGAATCTTTTCAACTTAAACAAATGTAGATTGAGCCTGAGGAGGTGAATTCTACTCTAGAACTAGGATTTTTCAGTCTTTGAAACACAGAATCGTACAATCATTAAGGCTGGAAAAGACCTCCAAGATCATCTAGTCCAACCATCCCTATACCACCCATATTACTTACTAAACCATGTCTCTAAGTACCTCATCCAACCTTTCCTTAAACACCCTGAGGGATGGAGACTGGACCACTTCCCTGGGCAACCCATTGTGATGCCTAACCACACTTTCTGAGAAGAAATTTCTCCTAATCTCTAACCTGAAGCTCTCTTGGTACAACTTGCAGCCATTCTATCTTGTCCTATCACTACTTACCTGTGACAAGAATCTGACTCCCAGGTCACTGCAACCTCATTTCAAGTAGTTGTAGAGGGCAATAAGGTCTCCCCTGAACCTTCTCCAGTTCTCTCAGCTGCTCCTCATAAGACTTGTTATCCATTTTTAATAAAGGGACTGTTCTTTGATTAATTAAAACATGTAAAGAGTTTGCTTTCTGCAAAATGTTTGTCCTGAAAGTGAAAATTTGAGCCTGGGATGGTGGGGTGAGGACTGGTTCAGCTCTTTTAATTTGGAAGTATAAAAATATTTTTAATAAGAAAGATTTTTTTTCTAGTCTCCAATGGGAAATACCACCTTTTTGCTCCATCCAACATCAAAGAAATTCTGTGTACC
Organism: Gallinula chloropus; assembly: GCF_964237585.1. NCBI lineage: Eukaryota > Metazoa > Chordata > Aves > Gruiformes > Rallidae > Gallinula > Gallinula chloropus. Next base: position 44,773,323 of record NC_140089.1, read on the forward strand.
TGTGATGCTTTGTGGAAATGGTAGTACAGCTGCCACATGCCCCCTCCCATCTGCCAGGACATTCTGGTGGGATGCATAATGGATACAATCCCCCCGTGACACACCATGAGGGATCAGTCAGATTATAGTGCATAATAGGTAATGCAACACAGTCATATAGTTGCCATGTGGGAGCAGAGTGCTCATACAACTGAAACACAGTTTTCTGAAAGCCACAGGGTTTGGCCATCGTTTGTTGTCACACTGCTTCCAAGTGAAACATTTCTCCCTGGGTCAACATGCTGAAATCTTTTTTGTAAGTTTTTCCAAGAGAAACTTCTGATTTTCGGTTCTGTTCAATGTTTGCAAAATCATGTAATCAGCTTGGTATTTGGAAAAAAAAGGAAGCTATTACCTGAAACTAGTTATTAAAAAAAAATGTCAGTTCAGTTGGTTCTGCAGAGTGGTAGCCATCTCACTTTACTTTTTGATTCTCACAAGACCCTCTTTTTCACCTGGCAAGTCAAATTCATGGTTCTACCATATGACCCTTCCAGTTCTGCGTCATATGTACCCAGACACAATATAAACACAAAGCAGTCTATTGACTTTGCATGGCAAAGTTTTGGTAATGAGCACTGCAAGGGGGGCTTCTGTGAGAAGATGCTGAAAGCTTCCCTGATGTCCAATAGAGCCATTGCCAGTCATGTCCAAGATGGACTCACCGCTGGTCAAGGTCAAGCCCAAGCCCATCAGTGACAGTGGTGGTTCCTCTGGGATAATGTAATTAAGAAGACGGGGAAAACACCAGGTGCAATGATAGCCAGTGAGAAGGGAGACAAGATGTGAGAGAAACAGCCCTGCAAACACCAAGGTCAGTGAAGGTGGGAGGAGGTGCCCCAGGTGTCAGAGCAGAGATTCCCCTGCAGCCCGTGGAGTATTATAGTGGAGCAGATATCCCACCTGCTGCCCATGGAAGATGGCACACTGGAGCAGGTGGAAGGCTGCAGGAGGCTGTGTCCCCATGGAAAGCCCATGCTGGAGCAGGCTCCTGGCAGGACCTGCAGCCTGTGGAGAGAGGAGCCCAGGCGGGAGCAGGTTTGCTGGCACAACTTGTGACCCCAAAAGTGAGACTCACACTGGAGAAGGATGAAGTGGCAGACAAGAAGACATTGAGGTCCTGGACTGTGTTCAGGGAAGGGCAACCAGGCTGGTGAAGGGGCTGGAGAGCAAACTTTACAAGGAGCAGCTGAAGGACCTGGGGTTATTTAGCCTGGAGAAGAGGAGGCTGAGGGGAGACCTTATCACCACCTACAACTACCTGAAGGGAGCTTGTAGAGAGGTAGATGTTGGTCTTTTTGCCTAAGCAACAGGTAATAGGATGAGGGGAAATGGCCTCAAGCTACACTGGGGTGGGTTCAGATTAAACATCAGGAAAAAAATTCTTCACTGAAAGGGTTATTGGGCACTGGAACAGGCTGCCCAGGGAAGTGCTTGAGTCACCAACCCTGGATGTATTTAAAAGATGGGTAGATGAGGTGCTCAAGAATATGGTCTAGTAGAGGACAGGTGTGGTTGGACTCGATGATCTCAAAGGTCTTTTCCAACCTTGTCGTTCTGTTATTCTGTGACCTGACAACAGCCTCCATTCCCTGTCCCTCTGAGTTACTCAGAGAGAAATTAGAGAAATTGGGAGTTAAATTAGGCCCAAGAAGAAGGGAGGGGTAAGGGGAAGATTATTTTAAGATTGGGTTTTATGTCTCATTACTTGATTATGATTTGCTTGGTAATAAATTAATTTGCCTGACTTGAATCTGTTCTGCCGTGACAGTAATTGCTGAATGATCTCTCCATGCGCTTACTTTGACCCACAAGCCTTTTTTTGTATTTTTCTCTTCTCTGTCCAGCTGAAGAGGGGAGTGACAGTGCGACTTTGGTGGACACCTGGCCTCCAACCAGGGTCAACCCACCACACTCAGGACCCAGGGCAATGTGCAGAAAGAGAGACCATGAAATCACACTCTGTACTGAATTATACTAGTATATGTGGGATGGGGAAGATGTGTTCACTAACCTCAGGAAATCACATCCTCTGTAAAATTCAAAACGTAATGGATACTATTCAACAACTGCCATTTTGTCTGTGTCAAAGAGGTACAATTATATCACATATTAGTCATTTTAATCAACTGTACAGTAAAACTGATTTCTTTTCTTTGTTATTTTTTGTGTTAAACTTAATCTAATGCTTCTAGCTAAAACCAATATTATTAAATAGAGCTCCTAAGTATTAATATATTATACATAATGCAATGCCATAAAACTGTCTTCTTAAATATCTATACTACCTTTATGGTAATTTATTCTTGCTTTTTTAATTGAATTTATGTAAGATAATCTCCTCTAGAATATCTAAACAAAGCAACTACTATATTAATTGAAGCATTTCAGAAGTGCAGTTTACCAAGATAGTCTTTACTTCTCTTAACCCTCTGTCGTATTTGATCTACCATCCATCTTTGAAGGGATTCACAGACTCTGTGGATGATGGAATATCATGTTGACTCATAAAGTTGTGCAGTTTTCCAAGACAACGCATCAGGTGTGTAATGTGGCCCTTGGCCCTTGCTTTCAAGGTTACTTGAGGCATTGACTCCAAAGATTCAGCTGAAGCTATAATTCAAATGCACAGTTGGGTTTTAATTGTCATTGGATTAAGTAAAACACCAAGAGAGTGTAAAGAGGTAGAAATAAGCAAAGTGCCTTGAACAGAATTAGTTCACACCACACAGGACCTGTGCTTATGCCTTTCCCCTTGTTTCTTGTGGTTTTCCTCTTGCTGCTGCTAGTTTCTGCCTGGGCACAATAAAAGCAGGCCTGACATCCCACTTTGATGGTGTTTCTCACGTGGCTGGAGGATGTGTGGATCTGTGGCACTCTGTTCATTCTGTGTGGTGCTGGGGGTACTGATTCGTGTGAACTGGGTTAAGTCAGCACCTGGATCACTAGGTGTTTATCCAAAGCAAATGAAGCCCTGAAGCTTAGATTATGGCAGGTAAGAGGTCAGATCAGCTGATGTGAGTGGAGCCTGAAGGAAGGGATGTTGCTGAGTGACTGTCCAGCCTCAAGATGTGGTACAGGTGATGAAGGTGCTCTGTTGGAGCTCCAGGACGCCATTCACTGAGTCCTGTTGGCAAATAGCAGCTAAAATGGACAAACCATTGGACAGTAACAATAAACAGATAACCTGGTACAAACAAAAATATTATGTAAATCATATGTGAGGCTCATGGTTATTCAGAACTTAGAAATGGAGATAGCTGATAAAGAAAGCTAAAAGTATTAGTTAAAACAAAATTCCCTGACAGTAGGGTTGGGGTAAAGGGAGGAATTTAAAAAAAACCCTATTGTGGTGAAATGGTCATTTAGGATATACAGAACAGAATAATTTCATACAGCTCTGTCTAACTGGAAAGTGAGCACTAACCTGCTAACATTGATTTTCTTGTAAATTAACACAGAAAGAGTATCAGAGGATTGATAATTCTGAAGTAGTGCCAATACTTGAAAAGGTAAATAGGATAATTACAGTACGTATATTACTGGGTAGTCTCACACAGGTGTTGAGTGAAGTTGCAGAAATGTTATAGCAAATCATTTAAGGTAATTTTTTGGTAACAGACCTTGTAGCATAACCTTGGTGTCTTTTCGGAGGAAATTTGATGTTTGAGAAAGATAACAGAGCCGGTAGCTTATCATCATCACCATAATTGTGTTTCACTATCATTGTCCAAAACAGCCCTAGGGTTTGCTCTCTGCTGCTATGACATCTGTAAGTGCAATGTGTGGGAACTGGCAGTAGCCATTATAGCAGTTTGGTAGCACATCAGCATGTCCTTTGATGCAGAAAACAATGGCTCCCAGTAGACTGATCAAAGTCCTGTGGAACCAGATCCGTTAATGTTTGTGATGTATAGTCAACAAGCACCTTTATGATGCCACAGAGTCTACATGAGCTCTTCCTTATTGGTGTTGCATGAGTGACAAAGGGAACTGGCAGAGTATTTGAATGAGTCCTATTTGATGTGCAGATAAAAGAAACACATTCCAGACCTAGCATTGTATTAAAAATAGAGAGTATAATAGACACATTAAAGGTTCCTCGAAAATAAATGCAAATGGAGAAACAGTGTGCTAGAAGATCATGCCTGGTATGCTTCTGAGAGATACAATTTTGGCCAAATGATGCTCAGTGACTTTTTCGGTCTATGGGAAAAACTTATAAAACCAGTGCTAGAAAAGTGGGAAAGAATACAAAAAGTGGAATTTGTAAGTAATTGTATGGTTACACCATCTACATGTACTGATAAGAGTCAGCTGTCAGGACCATAATACTAGATAAACAATAAGGATAGAATATCCTTATAAAATACAGAACTTAAAATATCCTTATAAAATATGACCCAAAGGATCAATCTGAGCAACACATAAAAATCTTATTAGGCAGCCCATGAAGCTTGTGGTGTTATGGCAACACAGCAGCTAAGTTTGTGAATGCCATCCTTCACTGCAGAAGCAAGAGGCAATCAAAATAGGAAAAGGGGTACTATCTCTGTCTCAAATATGAGTAAGAGCATTACCAAAGTACAGACCTCATGTCCTTACTTCAAAAAGGATTCTGAGAAACTGGACTGTGTTCAGAAAAGGTTTAAAAGCACAGCTCAGGGTCTATAAAACATACCTGGCAAATTAAGATTTAAGAACCTTAGTCTATTTTATTTATCCAAGAAAAGATTTAGAAGTGAACTAAATCCAGCCTACAAATGCTTACATGGAAATATACTTCAGATATGGAAGACTCTGGTTTAACAGAAAAAAATTGTATTGAGACCAAGTGGTTGAAAGCTGGAATGGGACAAGCAGATGAAAAATGAAGTGCAAATCTTTAAAAGGGAAACTGCTTAAGCTTTGGAGTGATTTGGGTATGGATGTGGTGCATTTTCCCACACCTGATGCATTTAAGTCATAAATGGATATTTATTCTAAAAGATAAGCATAAAACTAAAAGAGAAACTATAATCTTGGTGCAGAAGTTATTGTGCAAGGTTTCCTTGGCTTGAAAAAAGAAAGGCTGTATGATCCTAATGTTCCCTTTGGGTGTCTGGCTCTTTCTGTTGGCCATACAAACGTGGCAGTAATACAGCTAAAGAGGATCTATGGTTAATTATGAAGTTAAAAGGATCTCCTAGGTAGAGTTATTCTAGAATTCCATCTATGTTGCCTATACAGCATTTTACAAAACTTTATAAAAACAGCTGCTCTGTATTTCCCAAGCAGGACCAGCTGAAACTCATCAGAAACAAGATCTGACCCTAACATCAGTTATGATGGCTACTCTAACCTCATGTGATCACGTTTCCAACGACTCAGCATGTGTGACAAACCCTTTGTCCTGCTGCTGTCCTCAGACAAAACTGGGATACACATGCTTCACGCATAAACTGTGAACTTTAACATCCTGAACTCACAGGAGCTCCCCCCCACCTCCCCCATAAAACATCTCTAACATCTATGAATTCAAGACATCTCAACATAACCCAGCACTAATCCTGAGAAGCTAAATGCATCTATAAAGTGCTGTGAGCACTTTCAGAGGGGCAGATGAGAAAGTAGTCTGCAAGGCTCTATATTGGTCGGTGTATACATTAGGCGCAAACACATTGAGTGAAGGAGTAGAATTTATGTGCTTGTGGATTCAGAGCTATGATTTCATGGCCAAAATACAGTAAATCTTCAGATCTCTGCAAATCCCTAAATTTTCCTGCAGTTTTGCTGTTATATTGTCAAGGGGTCTATAGCAATCATTTATGGCTAAAATAACCTGACAAAGCTACCTTTGAGTGATTCAAATGTGAGTAATTCTGCATGCAGCTATCACAGCTAAAAGATCCTGTCAGTGACGGTCTGTCCTGCTCTCCAGAGGCCATTGCTGTCCCCAGTGGCTCCTTGCAGACCCCTGCTGATTGACTTGTATATAAAAGTCCATTCTGCCCTGCTGTGGGGAGAGAGGTGAGGTGGTAACAGCTGGCCTGGATGGGTCAGAGATCACCCAAAACCTACCTGGAACAGCTGCTGAAGGAGAAGCAGGATGGGGCTGCTCGAGGACAAGGTAGTTCTGTGCAGCTCTGCGAATCACCATCCTGCTGCCTCCTCTGGAACAACTGATTAATTTTTTTTTTTTTTGCCACCAAGTTTGAAGGCTTGACTGATTTTTTCACCCTTCAGGGTGTTGCTGGTCCTAGCTGCGTATGTCCCACTGCCTGGACAGCTGAACCAAACTTTGCTGTATTGACAGCTGTCTCTGAGGAAACCTTTTGCAGGGAAGCCACAATCTCACATGTTACCCACCACAATTTCATATTTCTAAACAGAGCATTCTTCACCTGCCCTTAAATCAGATGAAACCACTTGAAGGAAAAATGATCTGGGATGTTTTCTAATATTAAAAAAAAAAAAATGATTCCACGTATTTCTGCCAGGGTTTGCTCACTTTTGCTGTCCTGTGCTGGGTTAGGTAATTTCTTCCAAAAGAGCAGTAAACTACTCATGCAGGATATAAATCTTTGAGGAGGGCTGGTTTTCTGCTGACCCAGTAACTAAAGCTTTTTACATACATTAACTGGATTTTATTTTAATTTTTCTTCTCCAGGGTGGACACTTACCTCTATTCCCTTGGCAACCTCACAAAGCATGTTTGACCTGTGCATTCCCTGATTGTCTGTCAATAGACAGAGACTCTTGAAGACAGAGAGGAAGAAACCCTTTTAAATTCCAGACCAGGCCATTCTGACTTTGAGTTTTCAGTGAGTCTTTTCCTCTTCTTCTGTTTTATTTTGTGGTTGTAAGACACCATGGTGGGTTGATATGACTTCAAAAAACAACAGCAGAGTAAGGAGGGGACTGATATGTTCTAGTGCTGGCAATAATCCTTCTTTGAGATTTAGGCTGGACTCAATAACCTCCAGATGTCCTTTCCATCCAGCATTTCTAGAAGTTGATCAGCTCAGACTAAAATCAGTGGCAAAATTCAGGCTCATTTACTGAGGGATGATTGTTCTGAGTCAGCCTGGCTTAAAATGAATCCATGTTTTTTCACCACCTTCCAGAGGGTGGAAGAGACAAAGGTAATTTTATTTAGTAGGGTGAAAAGCAAGGTTGTATGGCCATTCTTATTTTTATCCAGAGCAAGTTCGCCAGCTTTGTGTCAGAAACAGAATACATGGATTTGCAGGTCCTAAAGTGTGGAAATGTGAGGATTTGAACAAATCCAGCTTCTCCTCACCCCAATCCTGTTGTGAAGCCAAGGCAAGGTTCAAAATTGGTAGTCCTATGGGTGTTTGCATAGCTTCACCTTACACAGGATATGATCCATAATGAATAGTGTAGTTTGAAGGAGGATTACGGAAGATTATGGTGGGAAAGACTTTTGAGAACCACTAATTTCAGCCACGAATTCTTCAGAAGGTTAAGTTGCCCAATACTGTGCTTGGATGTTTGGTGTGGTGAAAAATGTCGGTAACTCACCAGTGGTACACCCTTAATGCCTTTTGAGAGGCTTACATTACGTGGCTTGGCACTTTTGCATTTTCTGGTAGCAGTCAGGTAACCCAACTGCATTCCTTTTTCATCCACTTAAACTTCTGTGTGGGGTCGAAGCCAACTGACATATCAAGTTAGGGCAAAACAGAATATAAGTCTTACATTTCTTCTACTTCTCCTAAAAAATAATTTTAAAGATGTGGTGGTAAGAGTTAAGGCTCCCTGGGTAACTGAAGCACCAAATGGCAGTGCCTAATGCATTGAGTTGCTAGTATCTGTGCAAAGGATTTAATGAGAAAATACACCACCCGTTGTTGATTTACAACAGCATAACTTGGTGATAGATGAAGAGTGAGGTGAGAATCAGGCCCACACAACTTCCTCTTTGGATTCATTTGGATGAAATCCCAAATGCCCACACACTTAGGCATGATTATCCTCAATTTGTTGTTTTGTGCAACTTTATTTGGCCAGCTCCATATTTAGCAGAAACTGGAGATGTTCCACTGAAGTCCTATGGAGAAAGCCAGATGAGCAGAGCTCCATAACACAAAAGAAAGCTCAACACTTGTTGGAATGTACCAAGAGAAATCTCCCATCCCTCCCAAAACTCATATTAAAATTTGGAAACAATGCTAAGGATTTAATTTAGCAAGTTTCTTTCACAATAGCCCACTGCACATGAAGACAATGGTGTCTTTCTACTATCATTTCATTCAAAAACCACTCTTTTTTTTTTTTTTTGAAACAATAACAGCTATGCAAATTCATTCTTTAGCACAGGCCCAAAGTAAAATCCCAGCTTTCATGAGAATTTAGCTTCTGACGTCAAAAACAGAATTTTATGGACTGTGCATGCATACTTGCATTCCTTCCTTCCTTCCTTCCTTCCTTCCTTCCTTCCTTCCTTCCTTCCTTCCTTCCTTCCTTCCTTCCTTCCTTCCTTCCTTCCTTCCTTCCTTCCTTCCTTCCTTCCTTCCTTCCTTCCTTCCTTCCTTCCTTCCTTCCTTCCTTCCTTCCTTCCTTCCTTCCTTCCTTCCTTCCTTCCTTCCTTCCTTCCTTCCTTCCTTCCTTCCTTCCTTCCTTCCTTCCTTCCTTCCTTCCTTCCTTCCTTCCTTCCTTCCTTCCTTCCTTCCTTCCTTCCTTCCTTCCTTCCTTCCTTCCTTCCTTCCTTCCTTCCTTCCTTCCTTCCTTCCTTCCTTCCTTCCTTCCTTCCTTCCTTCCTTCCTTCCTTCCTTCCTTCCTTCCTTCCTTCCTTCCTTCCCTTCCCCCCTCTCTTCCTTTCTCTCTTTCTTTCTTTCTCTCTCTTTCTTTCTCTCTCCCTCTTTTTCTCTTTCCTTCTTTCCTTTCTTTCTTTTCTATTCTTTCTTTTCTTTTCTATTCTTTTTTCTTTCTTTCTTTTCTTTCTTTTCTTTTTTTGTTTCATTGACAGAGCACATAGCTTCTGATAGAGATCCAGTTATCCTCTTTAGTGAAACTGCTTATCGGACTATAAATTCAAAACCCCTTTAGAAAAGTTTGCAAAACAAGACTTGTAAAGATATATGAAATATGTCCCCAGTTGCCTATGTACACATGCTGTATGGCATACCATTATATCATTTTCCCTTGGTCTGCCTTAAAAGGCAAGAACTTCAGCGTAGAAGTCAAGGGGCTGATGAATGTGTGTAATTTACTGAAACTGTTGGGCTAATCCCCTTCCCCCCACCCTCTTGGCTGAGCTGGGAGAACCATAAGCCAGCTGGATGAACTCTCTGAAAGGAGGAACAGATACCAGCACTCTGATAAGAAACAGAGCATTCACTTGTCCTAGTTACAGTCAAAGAACTACCATCACCACATCTGTTCTCTCACAAGGAGCATGATGTCCTTTGCATGAAGGATATGACCGCTGCTGTACTTAGCAGCAGGCCCAGATCCTTTGACACATACGGAAGGATGTCTAGTATCATGCATTAGCTTTTATTTCAGATACAGGGCTTTCATGTTGCAACTGTAGGGTTTTTTAATGAGTCATTTGAACTCTGCGTTACTCAAGCACTTCTTATGTAATGTATGTGAGGGAAGAAAGGCTTTGGGTAGATGAAGTGCAGAAGTACAACCTATTCAAGTTTGTACATCCAATTGTGTCTCTGTGTTGACAGGAACAGGCAAAACATCTGACCATATCCAAATGGACGTTGGTGTCTAAATTTGTAAGGTTCCAAGCTGCAACCCTGAACCCCCCTGCAGCTACAGTATATCTTGCAGATACCTAAAAATCCTTTCCTTTGATTCTTTGTGATGCCAATGGTTCACAACAGAGTGTGATGGTAAATATTAATAGGCACTTTGGATATGACAGTGCTAAATAACTTGCAGCCTAAAGAGCAAAGGCCACTCTTAATGCATGAAATCCCCACTAAGGTTCCAAAATGCCAATAAAATGTCATTAAGCATCTACAGACAATACCTGTCCTTGTCCTGTACAAAGCTTGGAAGAACAACAGTGGCAGACATGATTTTATACTAAAATAATTATGTGTAAATGTTAAATGGAGACATAAGGGACACGATCCATTACATTTTATATAATAGCCTGACTGGATCACTCCCTTGGGAGATGGGAGGCTTTAAAGTAAATTACTCTTTTTCTTTCTGAGGGTTTTGAAGAAACGTTAGTAAGGAGGCATTGCTTTTCTAACCCCGTTACAGGCTGGAATACTGTAAAAACACTCTCTAGTATCCTAGCAGAAACTGAGCAATTAGAAAGTAGTCTGGGATGTATTGGTCCAGGAGAGAAAGCCCATGAGAAGCACAAGGAATAAAGCACGTGACCAGCTATAGAATCTGAGTTGAAAATGCCATACTGTATTGACTTGATATACCGTGTAGTAAAAATAACTTAGGCAGAGGAAGTGCCTGAATTCTGTGAGCAATCTAACAAATGTCTTTATCATTTGCTTTCTGGTTTAGTTCTTTGAATCAATTTATTGTCTTGCCAAGTTTCTGGTTGACTTTCAATCAGTCATACTTGACTACTATCTGTGTGCAAATATACTGGAGACAAAAAGATTACTGGGAGTAGTAGGCATGGCATTAGGAAAGGGAATCACTGCTGACCAACTGTGTAGTCTTCTATGATGAAATGAATAGCGTAGTGGATTGAGGGGAGACTAGTGGACATTATTTATCTTGACATCAGAGAGGCTTTTGATGCTGTCTTGCATAGCATTGTGGATGAAGTATGGGCTAAAGAAGCGAACACTGAAATGGATTGAAATCTGTCTGACCTTCTGGGCTTAAAGCGTTGTGATCAGTGGCATGAAGCCTGGTTGAAGGCTAGTCCCTAATGGTGTATGCCAGTCATTGGTACTGGAACCACTGCTTATTAAAACTGTTGATAAGAACTAGGACACTGGGACAAAGTGCACCCTCACCAAGTTTGCAGGTGATACACAACTGGGAGGAGTGATTGGCAAACCAGCTGGTTGTGGTGCCATTAAGAACGACCTGGACATGTGGGAAAAATGGGCTCAAAAGACTCTCATTAAGTTCAATATAGGGGAATGCAAAGTCCTTCCGCCTGAGGAGGAACAAACCCAGGCACACGCTAGGAGTCTACCGGCTGGAATGTGCTCCTCAGAGGACCTGGAGCAGATAACAAATTGATCGTGAGACGGCAATATGCCCTTGCAGAAAAGAAGGCCAACAGGTTCCTGGGAAGGAAGGACATATTTAGTCTCTGCCTCATTCCAAGTTACACTGACCATCAAGGCTGACCATCAGGTTTTGACAGTAGCTCATGAGTATTCAGTGATCTCCACCTCACAAAAGTGAAACAAGGGTCTGTACCTGCTGAATTTCAGGTTTGCTTCTTCTTTCTGGAGTTTTAAACCTCCTACCCATGGAGTGTGAGATCCAACTGGCAGCAATGAGCTGCTCATCTGCACTCAGCTCCAGACATGAGCCCCTGCAAGGGCAGAGGAACATCACACCACCCAATTATGGAGCTGGAGACCTAGCTGAGAAGGTGACTCCCACTTCAAAACTGCTCTCAAGCCTTGCTAGATTTTGCTGTCACACATCTCTTCTACAGTTACTCACTCTAGAAATTTAGTAGCAAGTTTCTATCTCAAGGTTTTGGTTAATGAAAGTGATTTTTGAAAGACAAATGGGGTAAACCACCAAAAATAAAACCAGCCTTCTCCGCACCAGCAACTTCAAGTAGGATTCTTCTTTCCACCTAAGCTGTAAGACAACCAGGAGCTGTTGCACAATGAGTCTTTTTTTCTTTCCCTATCCAGGCTGGTTTAACCTTCTTTGTCATTTCAAAGAGCTGAAAAGAACTGACAATTTCAATTTTTAAGACAATTTCTTCCTTAGATCATGACGAGGGGCCAAAGAAGGCCTGCCAGTAGCTGTGTGAATCAGTCCCTGCAACTGTTCAGGCTGATCACGCAGTACTTGGACCCCTGACTGTTTCTGGTATTCTCATCCTGCTGCTGCTAGGGAATTCACTCATAAACCAGTTATGTTTAGGAGTCTCTTTTCATTTTATATGCCTTTAAAGCTACAACTAGGTCTTAGAAGAAGGTATTTTGTATTCAGATGTAGATTCAGAATTCTAAACTTATTTCTGCCCTTTTAATAGATTAAACAATATATCTGTATGCCTGCTTCTAGTGGGACGGTTCAAACCATTTCTAAGTCACGTAAAATACATTTTTGTGGACCTAATTTGCTTGAAAGCTGCCAGAACCTCTTGTCTCCTTTGGGTATGGTGTTGTGGGAAACAAACATGAGGAAGAGAATCCGCGGAAGATGAGATATTGATAGAGCTGCTGGGAGATTGTGGGGAAAATCAGACTGTTTTACAGAACATTCTCTAGACAGGTTCTTAGTCCTGGATATAATGTGTCTCTAAGAATGGGAGGTTACACAGCACATAATGAAAAATGTTTTCCTGACTAGAAGGTTTCATTTATATCTGTGCCAAAAATAAAATAGTCTCTGATTTACAGTTCTGCTGGCTGAACAAATTGTTTGGTGTGGAAACTTTGACGAACTTTTCTGGCCTTACTTTTCTCATTAGGCATCTTTCTCATACTTCATACTGAATTCAGCCCTCCCTCTCCTTCCTTTCCTCTATTGCTGCTGCTGAGTTTAATCTCTTCAACATGCTGAGTTACACTTTCAGCCATTATATCTATTTTCATCACCAAAGTCTTCCCTTTTCAAGAGTAGGACTTTTTCTTCTGTGCTTTAAATTATTTTCCTTTATATAAAAAAATAATTTTATTTAGCACATCTCTTGGAAATCTTTTTCTTTTGGGCATTTCCATGTGTTTAAGTTCCAGTGCATCTCCCTATTTGAGGCCATCTATTTTTTTGGGACTACCTTAGCCCTGATCATATCTGCCTCTGGAACATTAGAACTATTTAATACTCCATGTGATATTTCAAGGGGTACCACAGCTTCACTCTGTCTCTACTAACTTTTATGCCCTAATATGGACACTCTTGGCTAGGACATATTCATTCATGATGCTGTGAATGTCACCTAACTGACCCAAGCCATCACACCACCCCAGTCCACAGTCATGGGGAAGATCTGCAAACTTCTTCCAAATGGGCTTGAACGTTGTACTGTCTTGCAGGCAGTATTGCTACATTAGCACAGTTGGACATCCAGGCTAAACTGTATTACAGTCCAGCATGGCTAGGTAGCTCAAGCTGTTCTCTATGCTGGCAGAGCTATACTCTTCCCAGGTCTGGGACATAGTACCATCAGTGGTACTTCAGAGACTTCTGTGCTGATCTCTTTTGTGCAATGTGGACAGGGTCCTGAACTTACAGCCCCTTCTCCACACAGAGACACACACATGTAGATGCAGGTGTGCACTTTTTACCCTTGTCTTCGTTCACAAGGAGATTTATCTTACCATTAAAATTTGAATGTATGTTTCTCAAAATACTTACCCGGCAAGATGTTTCATAGCATGTTCAAAACTCACCAAATTGCAATTAATAGCACTTGCAGCATTCACATAAAACAACTGTTTGGGTTTTTTTCATGAAGAGGAATGGGCAATGTATTTAACAGTCATGACAAGCACCGCAGCTCTCCAAGAAGTGTAAAATGAAGTTAATACGTGGCTTCATCGTCCATAATGTGGATCATATTATTGGGTATGTGCTTAAATTTCTGCTGTATTGCAGATCTGGTAGGTATGAACAATGAATCTGAGTATCTGGCATGCCAGCTTCTTTTGCCAAACCATCTAAATAGACATGCATACAAGTGGCACTATGGCAACCATGTGACCTACATTCTTGACATTCTTCCATCTCTTCCAGCAAAGAACCATTATGGATGTCCCCAGAGACAGCAGGAAAACTGTGTGGGTTTTAATGATGGCCTTCTTCTGCATTATAGATGGCTGGAATCACTGGCAGTGGTGTGGTGCTGCTTGGAACATGTCCCTCGGGTATAGTAGGGTTCTGTGAGCACCTCTGTCACCCTCATGATGACTTCTGTAATAGTTTAGTCATAGGCCAGTCTGATTTCACTAACATTTCTCTTCATGAAGTCTGATTTAATAAGCATTTGCAAATATAATAATGACGGGAGAATGGGAAAATGATGTAGTAGAAAGTAATTTAGCTACTGTATAATTACTCCAGAATATCAAGAATGAAGTTAAATAGGCTTTTGCCAAAGGGAAAGGATGTTTTACTCTTTTAATTTGTCCTTGATATACCCGTGGTTGCCAATGTGGTTTAGTATTCTCCCTTCTAAAAGATATTCAGAGAGGGTCTCATTTTTTTCTGGATTTCTGAGTTGAAGCATGAGACACCAGTCTTAATAAGAATCTATCACCACTAACTAGACAGCCTCTGCTACTGCCAGTACTACTTAGTCGGAGGGTTATGCTCCTAAGTATTTAATTGCAGTCTGGAGGCAGAGTTCTTATCACCCTGCAAGATCTCGCTTACTTTGGTGTAGGAACCACTCACATCTGGCCAACCCCGAGAGTCTCTTCATGGTGGCAGGACAACAAGTGCTATTTTCAGTTCATGAACTGAATCAGTTCATCTGATAATAAATAAAGCAAGCCCAACACTAAAATGACGTGTCTGTCCATCAGAATTCCTCCTCCTGGAAGAAATAATTTGATGTTTAATGGCAAAAAGAAAGCCCGTTGCCATTGCTCAGCCTTGCCCATAGTTTCAAGGATGAGGACAAGGCCCCTGTGGGCTTCCCTCTGGGGTATTTTGGCTGTTGGTGTTTGCATATGCCTCAGTCCCCCACCCTCTCCAGCAGCACACTAAAAGCACTAAGATGGAAGTCGTCAGAGCTTCTGCCTGCTTCTAAACAGCAGCAAGTGCCTTTTCCAGCTTAGCTCCTTTTTACTCTCTGTGTCGGGTCACTGGGGAACTGTCCAGCAAATGAGCGCCTTCTAAAATTAGGATGGCTTGGAGATTTCTTTTGTGCTGCTATGTCTGAGGCCCATCAGGGAGAGAAGAAATTACTTGTAATTTTGAGGCTAGGACAAAGCTCAGTAATTCAAGACTGAACAATAATGAAAAAAGGAGGGGAATCACAAAAGAGAAAGCTGGCCACCATCACTATTACAGGCCCTGCAGCTGTTCACACCCTGTTCAGCACCAGAGATAAAGAAAATGTCCCAAAGAGTATTAGAACAGGGTACAGACCTTTAAGGGCATTTGTACTTGGCGGCAAAAGTTCTCAGATTCTGAATGTGATAGAAGTGAAACTCCTAAAACAATGGCACGAGTATTAAGGCAACTAAATAATTCTTAATTCCTGTCTACTTCCTTCCTCTGGCAGCTCTGGGAGGACAGTGCTGCTGAAATGGTTATGAAGACAACTGTGTCCATTTGTCTAGCACAGGACTTTGGCTCAAGCACCATTTCCCTCATGTCGGTGTCTCATGCTGATCCTCACCATGATGACTTTGTTGGGAAAATATTGAGCACAAGACCAACTTAGCAACTGTTTGAATCCTAGGCCAGTGGCATCTTCTTAAGGGGCTGCAGTTTGGGAATTACTACAGTCTGACTAAAGTCAGGCTAGAACCACTAGGGATCGGTACACATACATCAGTCAAGCACAGATTAGTCTTTGGCTAGACTGGACTTCAATCCTTTTGCACAGGATGAGGCTGTTAACAGGCATTTTTCTGATGGGCATTTTTCTGATGGGCAGCTCTTTTCTCCTCCAGTGTCCACAAGTGATTCCCTCATTCATATTAAAAAAATGCTCTGTAAAGCTGAAACAGCCAGACCCTATTATCACAAGCTCCCTCCATTCTGCTGGCTCAGAACAGCACAAGAATCTTATAAGTTCATGTCTAATTATAAAAAAAGGCTGTAATTTTATGCAGAAAGTATTAGTTTCTTTTATGTCAAAGTCAGTTACGATTAATTATGCCTTAGAGTGATCAAGTTTCTGGTCTTGCCAGGAACATTTTTTTTCTCAGTTTAGAATCAAATATAAGCATCTTTTCAAAGAAAGGGCGAGTGTGTATGTGTGCATATGCCTGCTTTTCTGATCCATTTGTTCATTGAGACTATTTTGGACAAGAAGTATTTCTCACTCCATTTTCACATAAACTAGTAAAAAATGACTGTGAAGACTAGCATTTTTAACACAGGGAAAAAAAATGCTGCTCAGGGATGCTGTTCTGCCTCTAGTTGGAAGACACCAGTGTGTTTGTACACGCAGACTAGCAAAACCAAGGTTGTTGGGTTGGATCAGCCACTAGTTAGGGCTAGCATTGGTGGCTGGACCAAGATACACCTTATAGGTGGTTCCTGTTGAAAACAAAGACATAGACACATGCTACAAGGGTGTATTATATCATCATCAGATGGTTCATATTATTCCCTGACAAAATAATGCATCAGTATTTATTATGAAAACTAACTGATTTGGTCCTCTGTCAATTTCATTTGCCATCAATACTGTTTTAGTTTTTGGTGGAAGTCTGCCAACTTTTCCTGTTCTCCTTGCTCCAACCACGTCCCTGAAAGCTGACTTTCACAGGCTGTCTGTGATTAGACAGTGGGGTCTCTGTAAGTGTGGTCTCATATGAGCAGCTGTATGTTTTTTCTGTAGAGGGAACTTGTCATTAAAGAACTGAGAAGATGAGTGGGTGGTACCTTGGGCTGTTTTTCTTTTAATTTGGCCCTCATTTACTTTAGACACTATGAAGGAGTCCGCATTAGTTGATGGTGCCCACAATTCACTTGTACGGATGAAGGCAGCTTGACAGCTGCATAAATCACTGCTAGATACCACTAATAGATTGCTGCATACGAATTTGTAGAGGACCACCCAAGCACAGCTCGGGGGCGGCCTGGAGTCACACTAGTCTTGCACATAAGTACAGTAATGCAAATTTGCTTAACTCTTTGTTAGCACTTTGTATAGTTTTCCTTTTAAGGAAGGTATTGTTGTTTCTCCACTTGCTCATAGGCTTACTTGTGAGAGAGGTGAAGGAAGTTGCTAGTGTCCAGTGCCTCCCATCATCAGTAGCTGCAGGCTTGAATTAAATTTTATTTGTTTGTTCATGGAGGGACAGTGGTTTGCTTCCTCACCTTGAATTGTGCAGTCTGGTGGGAGAGAGAAGGAGAGTGAAAGGGGTGGGAAAAGAGAAATGAGCTTTTAGCTCAGTGTAGGTACTTCTTGTACACTAAAGAGAAATGCTTGGGCAGGGCAAAGTGGTCATTAAATAGCTACAGTATGCTGCCTGTCTAACTGAGAGGAATTGTATCCTGCCATCTATAATTAAAGACACAATGGAGGTCAGGACTTGGTAACATACCCGTCAAAAGGAATAATACAAGAGCACAGGAACAGGAACTTGTTTCTAGTGGCTGCATGCGCAAATCTTGACGAGGGGTTTAGCTGCTGCATTAAGAGCTAGAAAACTATTGATCCATTGCCACCTGACATGAGCCAAGGCTTGGGAAGCATTAATCAATAGCAAGGTTATGTTATCCATCACAGGACATGGGATTAGAAGTTGCAAAGCCTGATTCTTATCAGATGCTCTGTGTCATCTGCAGGGCTCTCTACAGCTGCCGCCTCCCGCAGCTATTGGCCCTATGACTTTCTGCAGTGGCAGCTGCTAATGGATTCTTGACCTTTTGGCTAATGACTATGGTATCAGCAGCTTTATGGTTGCCATGTGCTTTATTAGGGAGTACTCTTCTCACTTGAAAGAAATTACAGACTTGTGCTAACAGAGTTCATTTGTCTGGCATTCCCATCTCAGCCTGCTGCAGTGCTATCATGGTAAAAAATTCCCCTTCTTTCTTCTCAGCATAGCATTAAGCAGAATGCCAATATAACACTGTCTGAAACATTTCTTCCTCATCCTCTAGCTGTTACTAGAGGCAGGAGTATCTTAAATGTTCATATTCCACGCTCACAGCCTGTTCTCTAACCCTAATGGACATACAGAGTCACGACTTCATAAATGTGCATTTCTGTAATTTGCACATAATTACAGTAAGTGTGTGCAAAATTACAATTCACAGATGGCTTTTCGGAACAAAGAGTCATATATACAGGTAATTGCTAAGACTGGGTGTATGATCATGCTAACAGGAATGGGGTGTGTGGGTGTGTGTGTGTGTGGGTGTGTGTGTGCACAAGCGTATGTCTGCATTAAAAGTGTATGACCTATCATGTGGGAAGGAAGTAAAAATCACAAATAGGTATTGTGATATAAGTGTTATGAGGGGGTCAGCAAGGGAATCACTCTCTGCATTTCCTTTTTTTTTTTTTTTTTTTTTTGTCCTAGGGTGGCCTTTCAATTCTTGCCATACCTGTTTCCATGCTAGCATCTGGAAATTCCCTCTTGGTGTCATGTGGTTTGGTTTGACCAGTTATTTGCATTTGAAAGTCAATTACAATCTCCCCTGGGACGAGCACCCTCAGAGTTCCAGTGCCCTACTCCCAAAGTCTCAATTTGAGGAAGACTAGTAACTAGGAAAGATGGCAACCAGCAAGAATTGACATACTCGTTCACATCTATGGGGGTGGGGAGGAATTTGAGCAAACGTTTACACTTACCTAAAGCTTCTTCCTGTTTAAAAGAAATCCTTGTTTTCCAATCAGAGACTGGCAATAATACTTTCTGCCTTAGAGTCACTCATATTCCAATATTAGATATGATATATGGTATGTATAATAGCACTGACCATTAACAAACAGGAGATCTGTCAATCAGGGGATTTAATTGCAAGCAAAACCACTCCAGAAGTGTCTACTAGCAGTGAACTGGGCATACAGGCAGCCTTCAATGTAAAGGTCATTTAGCATATGTTTCTTGGCAATAGTCTAACGAGTTACATGTACTGTCAGCTATTTTGCATAATATGCCAAAGCTCAACATCACACCTTGCACAATCATGAAAGCACAAGTGGTTTTGATAATTCCAAAAGGCCTGAATCTGTTTTAACCTTTTGCTGCATTCCTGTGCTCAGTGACACATTCTGAGAAACTGGCAAATGGGTGCAGCTCCCAAGGACAGCAGGGGTGCTAGACAGGGTGGTAATGGATGCCATGCCAGCTTGCAGATTACATTTACTCACTTGGTACCTCTAATGTAAAGGAAAAAAAAATATTAAAAAAAAAAGCTTAAAACATACTCTGGTGCACATCTGGTTTGATTTTATTTCTTTAAAATTAGACTTGTTTTCCTCTTCCACTCACAGGAAATATATTTAGGAACAATGTTCATCTTGGAATGGCATGCAGTGGTATGGCATGCTGACACTTTTTGAAATCTGTTTACTTTCTACCAGTCAACAGTTGCTAAACTGTTCCTGGAATGAACAGTGTTTTTTTATCCCTTGAGTGTTAAGACTTTTGCATTCAATTATAGTACTTTCTTACAATCCTGATTAACCTCCAAACTGCTTTGATGGTTGGGACACCCAGGAGTGTGTGGGGGATGTGCTTAAATGAACTTGTGCAGTGAAATACTGTGTTCTTCAAGACTGCCTTGGTGTTTTCCTTTCTGTAGCTTGCTGGTTCTGAGCTCAGAGGGACTGGGCTGCTCCTGGAAGTGGTGATGCCAGGTTGTCCCTGCAAGACACAAGGCTCCCATGATGGTCCCCTTCCTGCTAGTGGCTGCTGATGCTCTCACACCACTATGAGGAGGCATTTCTTGGCTTTAATGGAAAAGCTGTTATGGTTTTGGGTACACACCAACATGTTCCAGAAGGTAATTTTACATGGTTTTCTTTCTGGCATTTCTTACCTAACACAAAAGACCCAGAAAAACAGCACTAAGTTTTGGGTTCTCCCTGCTGCAGCATCTGTAAAGAAAATATTCCCTCTGAGTTCCAGAGTAGCTATTCCCTGTGTTCAGAGATCTGATGACAATATTCCTTGCCTGGTATGGTAAGCCTCAGTTACGGTCATACTCTTGGCCACACTTGGATAGGAGCTCCCCACCCACCAAAGCCCTTGGCAGAGCCTTGGTGGGACAGTGCTGTCTGTAAAAGACCTCCTTCAGGAGGCCATGAACCTGATCAACCCCCAGGGCTGGTTTCTGTAGCTCCTGGAGTTGCTTTTAGCCTGTCCAAACTTACGGCCTTTGGATTTCACCAGTGGCCCTGCTCAGGTCCTTACTTCTCCATAGGTATCCTTCTCATGACTTGAGATGGCTTGCTGGGAGATCCTGACCCTACAGGACCATCAGTGTGTTTGTTTGACGAGAGATGGAGCATGCACCCAACTATTTTGCTCTGTGTTGCTCAGGCTGACCCTCTTAAATAAGCTTTGCCATTTAACCCTTCCCACTAGTCACCCTAAAATGGCTTACACAGGCAAATCTGAGTCTTGCCAGACATGAAAGGAAGTCAGTTACTTTAGCAACAACTGAAAGTTTGCATCATGACTTGTGTGAGTGTGATCTGGACTTGGTGGTATGCAAATGCTCCAAAAAACACTGGGTGCCAGGTCTGTATGGTGGAAAACCTGCCTCCACCAGGAAAGCTACTATTTAGTCTAGAAAGGCTGTTTCACAGCTATTCTCAACTACATGCTACTGTACAAGGCATACAGCCTGTGTGCCCTTTCTGAGCTGGACAATGATCAGGAAAGAATTTTTTGTCAGGAGGAATGATGGAAGCAATGGTCAACCAATACTGAGCAGATTAATGAGCATTTAAACCATTTATATGTATTCTGGGTCTTTAAAATTATTTATTATTTTATACTACTTGCCCAGTAACTCCTAAGAATATTCTTTACCTCCTTGTGATTTACAAACTAACGCTAGGGTTCCTTCAATGTTAAAGTTCTGAGCTGTGTTTCTGAAAGACATCATCTGGTCCCACATACTCAGGTCGTAAGGTATGTCTCTGTTTTCTAGTTGGACAATGGTATTTAAATTGTTGGAGTTGGTTGTGCTTATCAACTCAAATGTTTAGGGTCCACGAGCATTGGTGGCATCACCAGCACTACCTCAGGATGGCTCAGCAGCATATTTGAGACTTTTAAAGAACAAGGCACTCACTGGAGATTTAAGGTAACTTCTGCATTTCAGTTAATGTCTCTGGAAGGTTTCTGTGCTCATGTCCCATGGCTACCCAGAGCGGCCATTGCCTGCCAGGGTGAGTGTTAAGACCTCTCTGGCTGCTTTCTGTCAGATGGCAGTTCAGTGAGGCATCCCAGCAGCTGTTCTGAGCTTCTGTGCTTCCAAATGCATTGTTCTGGTGTGAGAATTACTGTGTTCCAGTAATTTAAGTTACGTGGTGGTCAGAAACACTACCTGAGCTCTGAGAGTACAAAAACAATGGCCCGATCAACTGAGCAATAATTATAAATTTTAACTCAGTACAAACAGCCTTCACTGACAACAAAGGACAAGTTGCAGTCCTTTGTTGTTACCTCATGGTTCATCCTTGAAAAAGGAGAGGGGAAAACAGCAACAAACATCTTATTTTAGCTATCAAGAAGCCAGTTTGGCTTTTTTTTTTTCAATAATTTTTGTGGAGCTAATATAAGGTAGCAAATATTGAAAAGTAATTAACTGTACAACAAGTTGGATCCACTTAACAGCCTCTTTAATACGTGCTTTTAAAAAGTTTGTTTGTAACAAAAATGAAACGAGAAAATTAACATCAATGTTATCTGAGTAAAGGCTCTTGTTTTCTTTTAATTCTTTTTTGTTTGTGTTTCTTTGCTGTTAAAGCCCAGTTAATCTCTTGTATCTTGGAGCCAATTCCGACTGACAGGGTGGAAGGAATAAAAAACTCCCACTGCCTTGGTGATAAGTTATCTAAAGAAAGATCACCCATTACACAAACTTTCTCTGTTCATCCTTCTCGGATGTTTTGAGCTTTAGGGAGGATTAAAAGGAAAAAAAGATGAAGAAGAATACATGCTAAAACTTTAAAGTGTCCTTTGGGAAGGTATGTAGCTAAGTAAATTAGCCTTTTTCTCCTCTCAGTTACACAAATGTAACCCCAAAAGAACTACACAGAGTTAAAGAGAACAGCATCAGTGTAAAACCAGGATAAGGGAAAGAACAATCAGTCCCAAGCTGCTTTTAAATACGTTGCAGTTGCATTTAAATGACTCAGGCTTTTTACTGATTTTCTTATATGACTCCTGCACATTGTGCAATCTGAGCACACAGAAACCCTGAAATTGAAAGATGAAGCCAAATTCTAGAGCTAAAACACGTGAGTACAGCCGAAATACAAATCTGAGGTTTGCTGCTGGACCACAGTTGTATCATGGTGTTAGCCAGTTTCAAGTTCCAAACACATTTATATTTTAAGGAGGTTGCAACAACAGAAGAGATCAAACTCTGTATCTTGGACTTATTTTTGTTTAATATATAGTTTGATCAGTGAGTTTTCCAAAGACTGTGTTGATATTTCAGCTGGAGCCCATCGGTATAATGCTGCTGAAATCACTGGATGTTCCTCAGATCACCCAGCCTCACAAACACGTATTGTAACTGCTTCCCAAATCAGGATTTTACTTGATCAAATTGATAATGTTAAAATACTTTATGAGGAAATAACTACAAATGTCCAAAAGCTGAGAAGATCCAGTCTGACAAATATTTTCTGCATCTTGTTTATGGTATTAGTGTTTTGTAAATTCCTATTAATTTTACCGAAATTCCACTGAAAACATATTTCAGATGGTTATGATCTTAAACTGTCCCTGCATGATCCAAACGTCACTTGCAACAAGGGCCCAAAAGTTGTGCAAATCTTAGAAAGGCTTTCAGCAGGTCCAGAGCTTTCTAACAGCACACAGGACATCTTATGTGCGTTGTTAGCAATCTCCCACTCCGACAGGGAAAGAAAGCCTAGGATTCAGAATTGTTCTAGCGTGAGTGTGCTGGCAAATGTACACCAACAGGGTGAGTTGTACAGCCAGTACGCCTAACGGTAGGTATATCTGAGAGGAGATGAGTTTTGGGGAGATACTACAGAAAAGTAGTTTGGATTTTGTACACAAGTCCTGGAACCCACTCAGACCTCCCTCTGTGGATTCCCTGTTACTGAGAACTATACGGAAAAGTTTTCTTGGACTCTGTTTTCCTCCATTGCTGCATAAAGAGTGGTGTCTAATATCTTCCAAATTAAATAACAGTATTGGCCTCCAAATGTTAGGTCCAAAATCCACGTACATTGCAATCCAGAGGAAGCTGGATCATCTTCAGAAGTGGTTAAAAGGATGAAGCCGAAGCTGACAACATCAAAGGCATACTCTTACTTAGCTGGGCAAAGGATGATAGTGTATCTTGGGAAGTTTCTTCTCCTAGAGGATACATTCTCATGCCCTCCTGCAAACATCTGATACTTGCCCCTTAGCTGAGGAACTCATGCATGGCAAGAGGTCAGGTAGACACCAAGGAGTTCATTATACAGTTGGAATCTTCTGCCTTGTGGTAAGGAAGGAACATATTGTTATCATTATATTATTTTAGCAAAGGGAATATCTGACTCACTCTCAAACTGGTGTTACTTGTATTTTCAGCTTCCTTGTCCTTACCGACCTCTGAATTTCAGGAAGCAGCAAGAGAAGTCAGAGGAGTCATTTCAAGGTAAGTTCTGTAACTTAACCGTTTAAGCAAATTGCATTCAGGAATCAGGAATTTGTGGTGATGGTGATGGTGGTGCTGAAGGAGCCCTGAACAAATCTCGAAAATTGAATGTCAAAAGGGATACTCAGTAAATTAGGCTAAACCCCATAATGATAATAATAAAAACCTGAGAGACACCTGGTATCACTGAAAGGAGGCTTTCCTGCGGTTTCTGAACATGAATGGTAGGAAGAGAGGAAAGAAGCATTTATGTCACAAGACCTTTGGCCACACAGAGATAGCCAGTTCCAGACAGTACTTCAGGAAAATGCTTGTGGTGCAAAACCTCTTGGAAATCTGGGCCACAAACTACTCAACATCAAGGACTCTAAGCTGGATGAGAAAAGGAGAGAAAACAAACCTCTTTCACTCAAGAAGAATGTCTGTATGTGGGCAGCTGTGATATGACAAAGAGTCTGCCAACTGACAAAGGATTTCTTTTAGCAAATGACACCATATCTATCTATTTATCAGCAAATATCAGTTATTAGGAAGTAGAAGATATTCTTTTATCATGACTGCAAAACCATCCTTGCCTGGTATGTAGGAAAAGGTATGATATGACTGGTCCCAGGGTGCCCAAATCTATCTCCTATGACTGGTCCCAGTTGTGGCTTCCAGAAACACTTGAGCTCCGTCACCCTCCTGCCCTGTTCAAGCTCTCAGATAACACTAGTGGAGCTTTTACAATGTTTGGGCTCTATCCTACTGCATCTTGCACACCAGGGTGTCTTAAAGAGCAACCCAGACAAAATCTATCCAGATCCTCAAATTTGAGACCTTGCTCTATTTACATGACTGACCATGGAAAGCAGAGGTGATTGTGCCCAGCTGCTCCGTGTGACTTGGTGAGTAAGCATTAGGGCTCCATCACCTAACCTATCATCATGACCTTCACATCAGTCACCTCAGCCAGCTCACTGCCCTTGTTCAGTCACCTTGGTACAATTAAGTGTGGCTGAGATTCCATGGCCCTGATAGTCCTCACAGTGTGTACGACAGAGCTATTAAGATACAAGGTGTTTTCTATTCTCCTTTTTGAAAACAAACAAACAAAAAAACCAAACAAAAAAAAAAACCCACCAACAAAACCCCCCTACTTTAAAATATTTATCAGACATAATTATTTATGTTTTATATCACTGGGGGCAGTTTGCGGTTTAATTTTAGTAACATTTTGACTGCAATGAATTGCCTAGATGTAAATTGTAGCTGGAAAAGATGATCCCTGCTGTACTATGCCTGAAAAAATGCCAGTGCTGATTGAGAGAGAAGAATGCTAAAACATCCCTCAAATCACATTCTATTTCTGATCCTTAACAGACTACAGTTTTGTAAAAAATACTATTTTGTATGTCTAAATGCTAAATTTCTCATTTAATTCCTTCTCCCTCCTCCCCCCAGCCAAAATTCCAGAGAAGGAGGACACAGAATCTGAAAGAGTAAGCCATCCTTTGATTAAAAACAGATTTATGAACAAAGATGTACACTATCTCCTTCCTCCTTACATGGGATTTGATTGTTTCTCAGTGAATCACTACCCAAGTTATGTGCAAACTTTGAGTGCCAAGGTGCAAATATATCTTTAATACTTGTACACCTAAAGAAGGAAAAGATTTTGGGAGCTTCATGCCCAACTCCTGACAGCAGAAAAGAGTGATTGTCCTGAATCCGGAGAGTGTAGGTGAAACGAAGTTACATTTGGAGGCTGCTGGTTCAGGAATGCGTTACAAAAACAAAGTAATGCCACAAGAATTGTCTTGTCCAGTGACAAAAGCACATAAAGCCCAACTCTGGAAAGTCTGAGCAAAGCCTAAGGCATCCTAGGATTCCAAAGGCCCTGGGTTAGCTCTAGTGGCATCACTGTCATTAGGAGACCCATTCACTGAGATTGAGACTTGAGATTAATGAGTGGTTTGTCTTCTCTGAGGGTACATCTCCAGCAGCCTCTCTAAAAACTGGCAGTGTGGTGCTTACACAATTCTGAAATACAAACTTGTACTGACATTTCATATGGATGTGAAATTTGTCTCTGCCTTTTTTAGCCATACAAGAGCTTCACTTTTTTGGGGGGAGGCAGGGAAGTGAGAGAGGAAAGCTCCTAGGTAAACAGGTAGTGGGCACGGCTTTCTGAGATTGCTATGATTAGAAAAGCCTAAACGATCCTAATCAGATTTAAGAAAATTACATGCAACAAGAAGCTTAGCTAAGTAAGCCAACCCTCTTGTTTTCCACTGGCAAAAATAATGAGTGGCAGCACAAGACTTCATTTCCTTTCCACTTGCTCCTAATCCTTTGTTTAGGAAGCCTTCATTGTCCTGAGAAAGGTTTCTTTAGCCCTACCAAAGTAAAAATACTCTTCAGCATGTTTGATACAGTTTGATACAGTTTGATACAGTTTGATACAGCTGCCAGAGAAGAGACTGAGAGGTGTTAGGGTATCAGACATTTTATAAGGCTTTTTTTATATCGTGATGCAATGATGAGATTTAGCCTCTGCCTGGATTTCATTGCCAAGCAACTCTGAGGCTCTTTCTGTAGCACAGGAACTGGATAATTCATTGATGTGTTTGACACAAAGTTTAAAAAACATGGCTAAACATCTTATGATTGTTGTTGGTGAGTAATCAGGGAAAGAGAACTAGGGTGCCAAAATTAAGGACCCTTGTAGCTGCAGGCCTGTGCAGTGATGGTATTGCTAATTCTCCTTATACATGCTACAATGAGATACATACTAAGGCTGCATTTTTCCCCTTGATGTCTTTTTTCCGCACAAGGTGTAATACTTCCTTGACAGTTATTTATTTTGAAACCACTCCTTTGAACAAGTAATCACTTTTAAGCCATTCCTGTAGCCTGCTAATGGCTATTTAACACCACCTGTGCAATCATTCCAGGAATCTGCCTCTGTCACTCTTGACACTAGAAAGTACAAAACAGTAAGATGATAAAACTTCCTCAGGCATAGGTCCCATGCTGCTCCTGGGCTCAACCTTGCCAGCCTGGGCTACGATCACTGATAACAGTGGGATTGTTGTGAACTGACCTCAGTGTAACTGAGAGCAGGGTCTGTAAAGCATAATAAAGCTTCTCCAAGTTTCACCCAAGGATAGAGGTACAGTGAAGGTTAATCAACTGCAAGAGCAGCATTGTTCTGAATTCCCTTATGTGAGGACTACACAGGTCCGGTTAGCTTGGCTTCACCTCATACTTTTAGGGCTAAATTATCTGACTTCCTTTGGAGAAGTTAGTACCAGCACTTTGATATTTTTACACTAACTTCAGAACCTACTCATGTCAGGGGAACTTTACATTTTACTTTCTGGGGATCAAGATGGGATTCCTGTTACTTGCTCCTGTGAGATGCTGAACACCTCTTTTGAACGTGCACAAGTTATTGAACATCTGTCAGAAGGTGTTTAGCACTCTGGGGAGACTGAGCTGACGTCCATCCCTTACCTCTGTTAATAGGCTCCTGGTTCAGGTAACTGTACACAGCACTTTGGGGCGGACAAAGGTTGTAGTGTTCAGTGCACTTCATCTAGGTGACCAACTCTTTAAAAACAGCAATTGATTTAAAGGGTACAATTCTCTCCAGCTAATAAAGGGCTAGAACTTCATACAAACCTACAGAAATTCACCATGTTTCCCTTCCACTTGTGGCATTTTTAAATTTTTTTACTTTTAAAGAGAAGCTCTTAATCATAAGGGGTTTGTTACTCCCTCACGGGGCACATTCCTGATTCTTTCCTGTAAAAGCCTGGTGGCCTAATGTCAAGAATGTGCCTGTAAACAACTAATGCCTCACTACAATTGCCTTTGCTGTACAGAATCTGTTTTAAAGGGCATGAAAGGTGCACACAACTGATACTTCCAGGCTTGCTTCAGAACTTATTGACTGATCTTTCATGCCAATGTACATCACAGACATATGAGAGTCTGCACAGACAAGTGTGAAATCAGGGTAACTAAAAAAGGAGATAACTCACATCCCCATTTCAGGTTAAATTCAAGTCACTGCTTCAGCTGAAAACACTTGTCAAATTGCAATGCCAAATTCCAACAAATGTTGTTACACAAAATAACAATTTAAATAAAATACTGAAATTACTTTTTTAGTATTAATATGATTACAAGCTTTTCATATTCAGACAGCCTTTCCTGAATGAGATTTCTGAGATACATTTTTTTTCCCAAACATTTTGTTTTCAAGAAACAAACTGATGTTGGGCTTTATTTGGTGCTACTTCAACAGGAACTCCTAGGCTTGAAATAATTGGGGCTTTTCCATATGGTGGGAATTTGGTTTTCCGGACCAAAGAGAGTGCATATATTGAGGCAGAGTGGAATGTGGCAGTGCTGTGGTGGACAGTGTGCCTGCTGTGCAAGATCCTGGCTAAATGAGCACAAGGCACATGAGACACAAGAATTATGAGGCACAAGAAATATGAATTGTTTTGAGGCATTCTGTCCCCTGCACAGCAGATTTGTCCTGTGATTTTCCTTTTACTTTTTCCAATGCCTAAAATTTCCATATCATTAGGCTGAATTCCCCTCCCTCTTCCAAAGTGACTAAAAGGATTGTATTTTTCTAGCAATATGAGTTTTGAGTCATTCTTCCAAACTCCCACCATAGTATGTTTTCCCATAACACATTGCTCAGTCCTTTGTAATACATCTTTTTTCCTCTCACTTGCCCTCATCCTTTTATCCCTGTGTTGCACAGGCCCACCTATTTAACAAGCATCTCCATGCTTTCCTCTGTGCCGTTCTTATGGATCATGCAACCTTCCTAAATCTAGTCCTTGCTTAGACAAAGTCCCCACTCTTTCGGTTTTGATGCCTCTTAAAACCCTTTGATGCTTGTCAGAAACGTCATTGATTTGTACAGGCCATCCCTTCACTGCTCACTGATGACCTCAATCTGTCACTGAACTGTGACTTCTTGGGGCAGGAACTAAATTTTCTTCAGTAAACAGGCTAGAAGAGCAGCCGGAATCATTGTGTCGAAAAGAAATGCAGTGTTTCAGCTCTAAATGCTAGTTTGGGATAACAAAATCAACACTCATAAATTTCCATGGACAAAACTCATTTCCAGGAGGCTCGGAGTTATCATCTGTTTTATCCAAGTATCACTAGATTTTTATTACAAGTTCTCACCGTTTTCTCCTTAGAAATAGGATGTTAGGTGAAAAATTACTTTCCCATGTGTCCTTTAGCGTGTCATGCCTCTCAAGAAGTGAGATAAAGGAGGTTGAGGGACTCGATTTCAGGAGCAAACTGCAGAGATTTAATGACAAAGTTGTGGAAGCGTTGTTAAATATTTCGATTTTGGCAGACCATACTGATCTCCTACAAAAGCAGCTACAGTGTTGTTGGATCAATGAATGATGTGAGGCACACTGTTTTTGTTCAGTGGATTTTTACTTTGCCATGTTGATCTGTGCTGGAGGAAGGAGGAGTACTTGTAACACGATCCCACAGCACCACAAAAGTCAGAGTAAGCAGCAAGTGCTTGTTCCTTAAATGCCATTGCTAATTTTGAATGCTACCTTCTATTTGAATTACAGCTTGTTTTATGAACAAAACTCAGTCTGTGTAAATCCTAGGCTTCTCCCTTAGGGAGTTCATAGTAACCTCAGTGTTTTGGAGTTCAGAGAGCTCAGGCTTGTAGCTGGAGATCCAATGAATTTCACCTGGAGTACAGGCTATTTGCAGGTGCATTGTGTTCAATCACCCCGTGTACTCTTGATAACTGTATTTTGTGCCTGTGCTGTGAAGTCTTCCTGGAGTGAATGGTCCAGGTACACCTCCAGTTCCACTGTGACACTAACAAATACAATTCAAAACACTATGGGAGGAGTAACACAGAGGCCTGTGCTTCTTATCTGCTAAAGCAACATTATCAGGCAAACAATCAGGGTAATTGGCAAATTAGACTGTGTTAAAATACTAATGGTAAAAAAAAAGCCCCAAAAACAAAAAACAAAAGGTTAAAAATGGCAGGAAATGCAGGGTTAGGGTGCATTTTGTCTTCTGCAAGCCCTGCTGTGTGTGTGCTATGTGAAAGGGTCTTCCGGGTAGAGTTTCACCTTTAACTCTTGCTTTCCTGGCTCATGTCACTTTAAAGCTGGTGTGTGTGACGTTTCGGAATCTTGTTTTTCTCTCTCAGTTTTCAAATGTGAGTCTAGAATTATTTATGCAGCTTTTCCTTACAAATCCTGACAGATGCAAACTGTGCCGTACACTGAGCATCTAAATCAAGCTCAGTACACACTAGCCCAACAGTGTTTATGCTGCCAATTAAAGGCATCACTTTTTTGAATTATATAGGGAGTGAAATGATCTCTGACAGCTGTGAATTGCAGAAAAAGGGCTCTATTGTTCAAAGAACTGCCTTTAATATAGAGAAACCCCTGCTAAACTTTTGATTCCCAAGTATGGCAAACATTAATTGGCCATAAACTTAACAAGAATCGGTTCACTCATTCCACAACTTTTGCTCCACTCCCCCACTTTCCTTCTCATTACTTCCCATTAGCCTTTCCTAGCAAGTGCTTAACTCAGAAACACCCCACCCCCCACATTCCCATGTTTCCATCTTTATGCCTTCAGCGTTCTCATACTATTTTATTTAGCTCTTTCAACAGTGCTTACTCTGCCAGATGACTTCTACAAAAAAACAGGCTGGCTGAGTA
This sequence comes from Gallinula chloropus, assembly GCF_964237585.1. Classification (NCBI taxonomy): domain Eukaryota; kingdom Metazoa; phylum Chordata; class Aves; order Gruiformes; family Rallidae; genus Gallinula; species Gallinula chloropus. Next base: position 44,803,736 of record NC_140089.1, read on the forward strand.
CAGGCAGCCTGGCAAACTCTCATGGTTTTGTTGTAAGTATTTTGCTCTACTGCTGCGTTTCTTAAAATCCGAAGCCCAGAGATGTTTTAAGAGGCGAGAAGCTCATATTTCACTCCTTTGAGTGTAGCTTTCTAGTCTTTACAGTTTCAGAGAAAAGATTAAAAATGTTACCTGAGCACTTCCTAGAAAAAACAAAATGTGAAAGAGCTGCAAAAAGGTGTTGCTTTCTTTAAACCTCATATTCTTTAAGCCAATCTCATGATTTCTGGATTCAGATTTCTTAAAGGAATAGCAATCTTTCACTAGACTGAAACTGCACATGTAAATCTTTATTGTTTAGTATTCGCCTAGTGTACTACAGAGGGGAAGATAATAATAGATTATCACAATCACAGATAAATGCACTTCTGCATTCTCCTTATCCAAATAATCTTTGAATTTTACAAACAAGAAACTTATGAAGTACAGGGCATATTTTTAACAAGTAGTTTCAAAAAAATAAAATCACACTTCTTTTTTTGGCTTTTCTGTAAAGACTTCATTTTTTAGGCTTCTAAAGGTCTGGGAAGTATACAGAGAAATTTAGAATGAAAAGTTGGAACCAGAAGAGAACAAATATCAGAAAATGCTATGTACCATTGAGACGAGATGTGAGAGTTACGCTAATATTATAAATGAAAAAACATATCTCAAAGTCATCTTGGGCACATGGGCAGGAAGAACTGCATCAGGCTTTGGGCTGGTTCATCATCAGTATGGACAATTTAGATGTTTCATGCTTTGGGCTGGTTCATCATGAGGATAAACAATTTATATGTTTTTTAAGATCACCAGGTGAAATCAGAGCCATTTGTGATAGCTGCTTTGTAGACGCATGCAACTTTTTGGGCCCCTTCTGGGTGAACTATCCAATGGAGCAGTAAGCAGAAGGAGGGATTAAATTACATGCCTGGGGCCACAGAGATGGGGACAGTTCTCCATCTCTGGTTTCTCAGCCCCTCCTGTAACAGCTGAATGAAGTCGTCCCTCTGTTTCTCTGCCATTCTTGTCATATTTTCTTTTCCTGTGTCACTATCCTTGTCTTGTGGATAGCTTGTAGTGCTGCATTTTTAAGCATTTAGTACCTCCTGTGCCTAAGGTTCCAATACTCTGGCTTTCTGTTGCTGATCCGACCAATAATATCCGCCCAGTGACCAGAGGAAATGCAGCTCTTCATGTCTTCCTGTTGATGAGAAGAGTGTATATGTCCAGCCTAAAGCTCTCCTTTTCGTATTGCTTCAGGGCTGGAGGTGCCTAGCAGCAAGTGACTTTTTACAGCCAAAAAAATAACAACAAAAGAAAAGAGAAATAGTCAGAGGCAAATTGCAAATCATCTAGGGGCACATATCTGCAGGAGACAGATGATACTAACCTGATATTGCAGGGTGGGTTTTTTTGTTAGTTTTTGTTTTGTTTTGTTAGATCAGCATTGAGATATTATTTTAACCTATTGATCAGCGTTTGTGACTCACTACCAGGTTGTCTGTGAAGAGTTCATGAGGTGTTATGTCTGCCCAGAACAAACACAGAGCTCTTTGACTGATCTCAAATTACTTATAATTAATAATTAGGTGCCAGAGTCTATTGCTCTGATCCATGGCTGTTCAGCATATTAACATGAACAATGTGGGTGTGATAGTTAAAAGGATGCTTCAGGTTAGAATTTAACTGAATTTTTTTATTTATGTCCCCTGAGGTAAGATAATAAACAATTTATGTTAGTAATTTCCTTGTACAAAGATTGATATGTTTGACTTGAAGGCCCATACTAATAGTGATTCTCACACTCATAAATGTTTGGACTTGTGTTGTATTTATGTTAATTTTTCAAATAAATTACTATGGTCTAGCAACCAAACAGTAAATAACGGTATACTTGCTTATCTGTCATGCTGAATAAGAAATGAATGTGCAGATGGTGGATATAAAGGCAGAACATAATTTTTATTCCCTATTCTAAATATAGGGAATTCAATTATACAGGAATGAATGTATGGCAGACATTGCTTTATGGTAATTATTAATAAAAATTGCTACTTGACGAAGTGAATGACCTAATGCTGAAGTAATGGTTATAGAGAACTTGTCATGTGTGGGTTATTATACATGTTCTTCACATACCAACTCTGTCAGGCTTATGGGCTAGTGCATTCTTGTCTTACATACACACAAACACACACAGACACACACAAAATCTCCCTTTCACAATATTAAGAAATGGTATTGATAAAAACCCGAGCAAACTTCCCTTGTCCACTCTCTGTTCCTACAAGATACCAGGTGAATTGTGAAGCACTATCTCTTTGGCCTGAAAAATGAACAAAATTAAAAAAAAATAATAAAATACAGATAGTCTTTTGTTAGGAGCCACGTACGTGGCAAGTCAAACTATGGCACATAATTATGGATCAGCGGATCTGTTGCCTGGCTGTTCCACAGATTGCACAGCAGTGTGTAAGTCTTTGTGTTATTAAATGTGATAATTCTCACAGCAACTTTATTTGCAGCAGTGAAAATGCAATACTTCTCTTTTGTTAAGAGTGGAAGTCCAACTTGTACACCAGCATAAATTCTTTCTCAAAGGCAAATGAAGTACATAAATAAAGTGCCAGGGCAGGTGCAGACATCTACGCAAAGTCCTCCTCAAGTGAAAGTCAAAGAGTGCCTGCATCTTTTAGAAGGGAGAGAGATAACAAGTATGGAAGAGTTGCTGCTCCCTGCTTCCCTTCAATACACCTCCTCCAATGTTATGCCACTTACATTTTGTAAGGAGTGCAATGAGTACAGAAAGACACAAGACAGTCAATAAAATTCTATTGATGTTTTAGGTCTAGACAGTCTTTTGCCTTTTTTGTGAGTCCATAAAAACTAAACTGGCAAACAGGAAGATATTTTTATATTATAACTTCTCATTACTTATTCTCATTTCATGTAGATCACTGAACAGCCATAGCATGACAATGATTACCAATTGCTACTAACCTGACTTTAGTTTTGTGAGTGCACAGGTTCACTATTAACTTGCTTGGCTCAGATACTTGTTGCCTCTTTTCTCTCTCCAAGGTTGTCTCTTTCTCTATATCCACTGTAAAAAGAATCAAAGCAGATTAGCTAGTAATTTGGCCAACTAAGTCATGCACTTAGCACTTTTTCAGCAGTGACCCTCAAGGAGATGCTTCCCATGGTTATCCAGACAAATTTTCCAAATCTAAAGGATCAAAAGATAAACTTTTCTGGGGGATTTCCAGATGAGGTAGAGCCAACCACATTCAAGAACCCTCAAACACTACTGAATAGTAACACTGACAAATTGTCAGTGTTGGGAATGTGTTTTATAACACCTCTCTGGGTAAAATGCAATAAATCTTAGAATTGCTCATCAGTGGTTGCAACTAGGGGAGTCTGAAATGACCAAAAGGAAAAAGACTTCGCAGTCCATCATCAGTGCCTTAAGAGATGCATGCAGTCCATGATCCAAGCCTTACTGAGAATGATATCTTGCTACTGAACCTGACTCCTGCACAAACTTAGCTACAAGAGCAGTTCTTACAATCCATGCTTCCCCTTTCCTCTTTCCCTTTCTTTCCCCTTTCACTTTTCACCTTTTTAGCTCCACATATGAGGACACTTTCTCTTCTTGACTTGGACTTCCTATCCATGACACCTGCCAAGCAACATCTGTGTCAGCTTTTTGCACTTACCTGACTTGCTTAGGCAGCAGAGGAGAGAGGGATGGATGAGTGCACCAGACCTGTTCTTTTCTTCCCCTTTGGTTAAACACACTGCAGTAAGAAATGGTAACAGTCTGGCAAGGCTGCTAATGCTACAGAAATATCTCTTTTGTTGTCACCTGCTGCTTTGATAGGACTGAGGAAAGTCCTCCTGCTTAAGCAGTTGTCTTTGATCAGTCTCACTTTGGAGAATATCCACATCCTTGGAGACTTCACAGACTTGATCCAGAGCTGCTACTGGCTTGACCCATGCCTACACAAAAGATGGCAGGCAGAACAGTGAGAGGCATGGAGTGTGTGACTGGAGGACTCGCAACAAAACTAATGTCAGTGCAAGGAGAGAGAGGAACAAGGGGAAAGAAGGAAGGAGAGGGGTTGAGGGGCTTTGTGAGGCCCAAGAAAAACCTTCCAATGCCTACTTTGAGCTTGGTGCTGACAATACAACCTAAACTATCTTACAATCCTACAAATTGCTATACATGTGCAAAAGGTGTAAGTTGACCAGAAAGTTCAGGAGACTGTTGTCCTAAGTCCGACATGTCACTCTACTTCCTTATCAAGTTATTCCTGTCCAGTCATGGAGACAAAGCTAAAAGGGGCACTTACTTGGCAATGTCAGGCCAACGGTTGGACTCAATGATCTTAAGGATATTTTCCAATCTAAATGATTCTGTGCTTTTATGATTCTATATAGCTCAGGTCCTCACTTGCATGAATGCCGGTCCTTGTTTTGATATCCTTAGTGTGTGATAATACTCCTACTTTTTTTCCCCTTGAGTAAAGAAGCAAACCCCAAGAAGACACAGATTTACCTCCAAGTGAAAGACAACGCCTAGTAATTAACTTTATTGCATCCTTCTGTAGATTTCACTCAGGGTTGTAAAGGAGGATAATAACTTGTCACTTCCTGCTGCATGTCCTCACAGAGACTTGCAGGATAAAGCCTGTGTCTGGGATGGATGCTGACCTGGATTACTGGAAGAACCTGAGCTACCAGATCCATCCACATACTGCCCTGGGGCTGCATATTTGGGCAATGGGGCCTGACTTTTGTCCAAAGAACATGTAAGATGGAAAGAGAGAAATAAAACAATGCAGATCTGCTAACCAAAGCGCCTGATCGAAACACCCCTGTCTTCTGCACAGCCGAGGCCATTAGTGAAAATAAAATGCCTGGACTGAGCCATGCATATATAACTGTGCACATTACAAATGTGGGAGGTTTTTATGCTCTATTAGTAGAATTCTGGTAATTTCCCATTAGCTCAATATATTGCATTCAATGTAATACTTTTGGAAAATATTGACTAGGCAGTTGACTTCGTAAACTAAAAAAATCCAAGGCAAGCAGGAACAAAGGAATCTCTTGATAATTGATTGAAGAGTTTCCAGATGAAGAATTTATTTACATACATTTCCTTTACAATATCTGTGCACTAGCAGAGAGGTTACCTCTATACAGTTCACCAAGGGAGCTGGTATTAAGGGTGTATGCTTGCTATTTGATGCAGTGTAATGTAAAATAGACAAAATAAAAGAATCTTCTTCTGTTTGCTAGTGATTGTTGTGTCTGACCCATCTTTAATGAGATAATACACATCACATTGGGAGTTACAATTTATGACTGTAGTTTCACTGACTTCACTGGAGCTATCCCTGTTCTCTCCAGCTGAGTATGTATGTAACCCCTTGAAATTCTGGGAGGAAGTACATTACATTTTTCAGCTGGAAAAGTGGACCCAAATCTTTCAGTCCTGGGCTCTGAGCCAAGCAGCATAGCTTTAGCCTTTCCCACATTCTGCATCTACTTGCATTTCAATAGCAAAGCCTGGAAACTGTCAAAAACCCGCTCTGGATGTGGATCTGGTCCTTGTCTACAGCTACGTTACTGACACGTATATCAGTGCTTTCCATACACTTACAGTCAAATGGCTTTAAAGACTGTGGTAACTTGTATATACATCTTTTAACAAGAGAAAAACAGATGTCCTCATGGTCGGTAATATGGGAGCCAGTGTACTCTCTCTGTGTCACACTTAGCCTGCAGATCTTTTGAAAATGGGTCTGGTTTTTCAGCACGCACACACATATTTATATGTGTTTTGTACACAGAGACCATCAGCAAAGTTAAAATACACTATGTGCCCACAAGCTGAAAACACCCTGCCCTTGCATGGGGTTCACACAGATCGGCCTCAGATGCTGCTCGTGCCCACTTGTGAGCCTGCGGTGAGTTAAGTTTTCCTGGTTTGGACCATGCGGATGGCACTGAGTAACTGCAATTCCTGCAGTGAGTTCTGAGGGCTGAGTTTTTATTGAGGGAGGAATGGACACTTGTTATTAGAAGTTTAAGGGAGTGAGTGCCTCTTTCAGTGTAAATTCCAAACTTTTTAAAGTCAGTGGGAATTTTGCCATCAGTATCAGAGGAGGCTGTTCATTACGAGTCCAGGCCTGGTGAAACCACAGTAAGCAAGGCAGCCTTGCCTTCTTCATATGTCCACTTCATTGGCCTTCGAGGAGATATCTGCTGAATGGGAAAGATTCGGCTCATTTATGAAATTCAGAATTGCTACATAAATCATTAGCTTTCATTGCAATTGCTGTTCTTTGTACAAACATGTTTTGGGATTGTAGCATTGTGTCCTCAGCACCCAATGCTCTTGCCAGTATATTTTATATCTCTCATTTGTACACATATTGTTACCAAAGCCACCTAGAAACACATAAAATACTGATACAGGGCAGATGCAATTAAAAGACCTGTAGTTCAGTAAATATTAATAGGCAGGAGAGAGTCCGTGCCCCAGCGATGCCGCAGCAGAGCTATTCTCCAGCTACTCACGGCCTTACCCTGCCTCACTGAGGCGGATGCACCCACAGGCCCATGTCTTGGTCCATTCTTGTCACATGCCAAGGAAGGTGCCTGATGCCTGGGGCTGCCCCAGTGTCTCCCAGCTGTCCTGCTCCTGGCTGGGCAGTGAGGTGCCCTGACTGCCAGGGTCTGCTCTGATGGACCCCCATGGGGATGCCCTGGTCCCAGGGAGCCTTCAACTTTGTGGCACCTTGGTAGCAACAGACAGAATTTCCTAAAGGATTTCTCTCACCAGTTTTGCTGCCTAGGGAGTCTATGATAAAGTCTCTTCTTGGCCTATATGGCAGAGACATGAACAGAAGGCTGAGGATGGGAATAAGGTCATCTGCTCCCCTTTCAACATGCTGACACCTCTGTCTTGCCTTCAGGATTCAAGGAAGCCAGGGAGATAGAGACAAATACAAGAAAGCCCCAAACCACTTTCTCTTTGCTTTGCTTCTCTTCTCTTTAAAATGTCACTTACAGAAGCTCAGACTGGAGTTTGGTGTCTATCTCTTGCTGAAACCTCAAGGGAGGGCTTGCACAGGCCTGTATGACCCTATCATGGCTATGAAAAGCAATGTTTTCCTGTGCTGTCCTTGTCTACTGGCCCATACGATGGGAGAAAAGTGTTTTATTCTCTGGAGTCAAAGGTGGCCGCCTCCTTTTCTTTAAAAATCACAACTGCTTGCTGTATTTCTTATCTCAGCTTCTGAAGTCCTTCCACTGCCTTCATTCATCCTTATGTGACCATACTCCCACAGACATTACAGTCCTTTTCAGCAAATCTTTTTATCAGATAAGCTGGGATACTAAAATAATGACAGCATATATCTGGCTAAAGTGGTATTTACTGTCATTTGATTTCAGTGGGAGTCTGCCTGAGGGAGTGCTTTAGTTCATGCTCTGCAGATGGGGAATTGAGGCGTAGATTATAAATGCTGTCCAAAATCACACAGCATGTTTGTGACTGAGCTGGGAAAAAGGGTTTCTGATTAAATTATCAGGCAGAAATAAAATGAAGACCAAAAGAAAGCAACTTTTTTTTTTCATATGACACACTATTAAGCAGTGCAATTCGTTGTCACGGAGTGTCATAAAGTCTAGAAATATGAATGGATTCAAAGAGGGATCAGACAGCTTCTTGGGGGAAAAAAATCATCAGGGTCTAAAAATATAATAATGTGCATACAACATAGTAGCTCCCTAAGTGGCAGGATGCTGGGAGCTGGCTTTTAGCAAGGAAATGTCTACTCTGCTGTTGCCTTGTTCTCATCTTCTAGTAGTTATTTTCAGAGCTAGGATTCTGGTCTGTATGTATGCATATGGATTTATGTATACACATACTTTAAAGATACATGTGTACAATCTTCCTCTTTCTCTTTTACACAATGTCCTTTTATAATGTCTTTTATGAGCCTGCTCAAGTTTAATAAATTCTTGGTGGCGGGTCACATGTTTGATGCAGGGTCCAATGAATTTAACAAGAAGATCCACACAAGGAGTGAAGCAAAGAGAAAGTGCCTCTCTCCCCAACAGGTCATCTTTGGGTTATATTTGCTGGCATACTGGATAAGCACAGCTCAGCCCAGCACTGCAGTCTTGAATGGCCTCCAGCCAGTCTGCAGTGCAGGTGGAAATCACAAGAATGGGTCCAGGCTAGAACTGATGAGACAAATCTCACCTAACAAGGCAGCTGTGGGGGATGCAGCTATGGTACTGTCATTTTGAAAGTCTATTTGCAGGCCCCACAATAAGTATCCGTGGAGCTCAGCAGAGTCATCCTGAGTTGAGGCAGGTGATCTGCAACTTTGGCTCATCATGCTGTTGACACACAATACATTCTGCTAGCCCCACTGGGAGGACTTGCTTCCTGCCCAGCCTTCATGGTCACCAGTATTGCCAATTGTATGACAAGCACCCAGCTTGCAGTTGCCTCCCACTTGGCAACACTAGGAAGAAAACTGTTCAAACTAAGCACCGTGAAACCCATGGATGTCTATTACACCAGCTAAAATTTGGTTCAGAAGATGTAGAAATAAGGAAGTCTTTCTGCTCCTGGGAAAGTAATTTGAAATTGATACTGTGTCACAGGATGCAGGTGCTTATGAATTTGGTTGAAGGCAGGAGATATTAATCTAGACATGATTCTTTTTGCCTACAAACCATGCTTCATTTTACAGAGGCATCCATGTTTGCTCCTGATGCTGTGTTGTTTTCACTGTGCTCTGGTGGCCATGTCTTCTTAGAGTAAAATCTGCACTGTTCCAGCCTTCAGGATCAGAAGACTTGAATCGATGGCAAACTGCAGTGCTTGTCACATATTTATTGGAGAGTACTCTATGAAACAGCATGTTAAAGGCACATCACTCTCTCTATGAACAGAGACTAAAGGATTCTCTGTATAAACTGTTTTTCTGTGGTTGTCAAAACTCTCTGTCAGGATTTTTCTTTTGATTGTAGTTTTTGCAGCTGCCTCTTTTTGCAGTGTGAAGCTAATGGATGATTACATGAGAAAAAAATAGACATCCTAGAATAAGCTGCAGAAAGGAGGGTTTTTTTAAATTTTCATTTGTTCTTGTTTACCTCAAGCTGCCCTTTGAGGTGCGGTTTGGCTGCTTACTCCTGCTCACTGCCTCCTTTTTCCCTACAACATCTTTTGACATGCACAGCCTGTCCTAGGACGTAAAAAGACCTGACAGACAAGATAGAGAGAAGAAGGGTGCTGTGAGCTTGATCTGGCAGAGTTTTCATTGCATTGCCATTTCAAAGGAAAGGGAAATTTTCCCAAACTAAAACTTCAGGAAAAAACGTAACATGGTATAAGAGCAACAGAATTCTTTCTTCTCCCAAATACAATGAAAACAGATGTAGAAAAATAAAAATTAAGAAAAAAAAGAATAAGAAAAAGAAAAAGAAAAAGAAAAAGAAAAAGAAAAAGAAAAAGAAAAAGAAAAAGAAAAAGAAAAAGAAAAAGAAAAAGAAAAAGAAAAAGAGAAAGAGAAAGAAAAAGAAAAAGAAAAAGAAAAAGAAAAAGAAAAAGAAAAAGAAAAAGAAAAAGAGAAAGAAAAAGAAAAAGAGAAAGAAAAAGAAAAAGAAAAGAAAAAAAACAGAAAAAAAAAAAGAAAAGAAAGAGAAAAAGAAAAAGAGAAAGAAAAATGGTTGGGGTCCAGATTTTCTTTTGCTGCATGCACTATTTATGATCATGTTATTATTGAACTCAAAACCAAAATTAGCTAATGACTAGGTCCCAGCTGAAAGGCAAACACAATAAATACAGCAAAGCAAGGTAAAGGTAAATTAGATTCTATATAGCTAGCTCGTTTGAATAATTTGAAACACTTGTGTTATTTTGGGGAGGAAATGTAATTTTCACACTCTTTTTAGAGCTAGGTGAAATTATAACTGGATATACCCCTTCAAATGCCTGCAAAACATAAGAATACATTTTACAGCTATAAAAACCTGACCAGGCTGAATGATTTCACTAAAACCCAGAGGCACTGGGTTTTAGAAAGAAGATCAGACTAAGTATCTAGCTACTCTGGGCTATCATGGGGCACATCAGCTTTGCATTTGAAGAGTAAAGGCCAATGGCTGAAATCTGGAAATTTAATTCAGCATATGGACACCATTACAGGAAACTGGAAGAAGTGTATTTCCCCCCCTCCCCCCCCCAAACTGATCAGGTTCTCATTCTTAAAGGTTTTTTATTCAAGTTCTTCTAGCTCTTGAAAGCATACTGCATTTGGAAAGATTTCAGTTAGTGAAAACAGTAGAGACTTTCCAAAAAAGAAGTGATTTCAAGATATTTCCACTAACCTCGCCAAAATATTTTCATAAAGCTACATGTGATTTTGGTTTTTCCAAAAGCAAAGGTGAACCATTCTCTTCATGAACTTTACGTGTAACTTGGTTTAGGACACAGTCAACCTTTCCTCTCCATGCAAATCTTCTCTATTTGGGTATGTTTTCTCTTTGACATTACAGGCAGAATGAGCATGTGTATCTTTCAAACTCAAAATTTTCCTATTATAACCCTGATCTACTATGATTTGGCAAAACTGCTAACTTTTTAACTAACCCAACTAGATCAGGGTAGCTCACATTTGAAAAAAAGTGGCCTATATCAAATATGGATTAAATTCTCTGTATGATCAGACTGACTTTGCATGTTTAGGGAATGTGATGATAGGCTTCCAGATCCGGTAAGATACATTGCAGTACCATCAGAACCCCACAAAGAGTTTAAATTTCATTTGCTTTGGTGCTTTCATTTTTCTTTCTTTGCAAAAGTGAATGAAGTTTTAGCCTCAATGTCCTTTCTGGAGTTAGACTGTGTATACCAACCACAGGGAATTCAATAACATAGGGATCTTTGGTTGCACAGATTTTTTAGTCATGGATAGTATCACTTAAAAATAGGCTAGTTTTCACTTTCATGGACTATTTCCCTTTCTGGTGGTCCTGGATAATACAGTTTAACTTGGGAATTGCAAAACATAGTTGTTTTAACAGCACTGGGATCTCAGCGTGGACATGGTTGAATAAATTCCTCTGAAGCACTGCTGTTGCTGGAGCTGGGACCCAGAGGTGGTAAGGAGGAGAACAGGTAGCCATAGACTGCCAGCCTAGGAGGGAGTGATGATGATATCTGACTGAAACAGGATGGTAATTGTAGCTTCTTGAGGTAAATTACTCCCCTTTTGACAGCTTTCTGACCAGTTCACAGTTAATCACACCTGATCTCATCTAAAAGGAGTGAATACAACACACACAGTATTACTGCACATTCACATCTTTACTTTCTTGCGTCTTGGCTACAGAAGCTGGACTTTCATGTTAAAAGGGACTAAAATTGTTAGGAGGACATGTTGGAAGGTGATGTTTTTCTATGTGGTGATTCAATGACTCTGGTGGTGAAAAAGGGGAAAGCCCTGAGTAGACTAAGTAGGAAGTATTAACTGACATGCTATTTAATGGGTCTGTAGATAGGCACTTTTACTGACGTCTTCATGGGCTTTTTAAAACAAGCTCATATAAGGGTTTGTGCAAGGATGGGTTGATTCAGAGATTCTGATAGTTAAAAGGACACCACTAGAAAATAGAGATCAATCTACTGGGGAACTTATCCTAGCTGAGCTAAGGGCTGAGCTCTGATCCCTTGCAGGAATCCAGTGTGCCGGGAACAAGACGACCACACTGCTGTTAGGTACATACCCAAATGAGAGACACCTAAGTGGAAGCAGTGAAAGATCAACTGCACACACTGAATTCTCCAGAGGTCAGAAACAATGACTGCATTCGGCCTCAGTCACTATCTTTCTTGCCAAGCCCATGGCTGATCCTTGTGAACTCTTTTTAGCAGAAGAAGATATGAAAAACAGCTCTCATCTGGTAGTTCTTAGTTTGTCACATTACACTTGATTAAAATCTGAACTTGGCAAATCCTTGAAGATCTTATTCTTGAAGGAATGTTTCATGCAGTGCAAAGCAGTTGTTGGATTTTTTTTTTTCAAACAACATGGCAAAAGGACTGTAAAGTTTATTTTATATTCACAAAGGAAACTTGGATGGTCAGTGGACTGCAAACTAGGACCATGTGGGTGGTCTCTACTTGCAGTCACAAAAACAGAGGTTGACATACAGTTCCCTCCTTCTCTCTCAGTGTTTTGGAAAGCTGAGGCTTTTCCAGGTTATAATCTCTGGTAATGGTGTTGTATAGTTTACTATAGTGGAAAACCTCAGAAAGGAGTCGGGTCCTTCTGTCATGGGTGCCCACGGGACAGCTCAGAATTTTGGAACTGTTGTTTTTCAGCACAGGTGGGTTTCCACAGTCAAGCAGTCACACACAGAATTGGTCAACTGTCCTGAACTTTCAATAGCAACTCAGTGGAAATTTCCTTTTTTGACTGGGCCAGTGAGCACCTTGAGTTTTATCCATATCAAGGGTCTTACTCATCTAGAAGCCAACCTCAGCTTCTGGCACGGATGCCTCTGTCCCTATTCTACTTTTTATAGCTGTTAACTGCAGACCAGGGTGCAGCTCTTGAGAGATTTTATCTCTTGCTGTTAGAATCAAAGGAAACACATAAAAAAAAAATTGCTGTTACTCCAGTGTTCACCTAAAGGTGACAAGGGCAGGAAACTCACTGTAACATCAGGTGCATACCACGTTGGTGTTATTCCACTGGGCAGGAGAAATAAAGAATGATGCCAGGCATTGCTGGCTAGAGACCCAACCGGGAGAGATGGACATCTTCCACATAATTACTGAGAGTATGGAGAGATGGACATCTTCCATACAGTTACTGAGGGTATGGAGAGATGGACATCTTCCACATAATTACTGAGAGTATGGAGAGATGGACATCTTCCATACAGTTACTGAGGGTATGGAGAGATGGACATCTTCCATATACTTACTGAGTGTATGAAGTACAGTATGAAGATAAGCTGCAGCTTATTCTTGCAGGTTAAGCATTGCTTGCAAACCAGAGATCTGAATCACCTCCTGGGGGAAGAGTGAGTGGTTTGCCTTTTGCAGTGTTGTGACTACAGCGCTGATCCATGTCTCCATATGAATTCCCGAACTGAAATGTTTTGGAGATTTTAAATAATCACTTCCAAATTTTTTTCTGGGGTGGGTTTTCTCCCACTTTTTTTTTTTCTTTTTTCTTTTCTTTTTTTTTTTTTTTCTAAAGGATCACAGGTTTGCTGCAGAGCCTGATGTGTTGCTCTTTTTCAGATAACCTCTCTTTTGTGCTTTGCTTCCAGATCATATGGCTACGTGCCATATGCTTTAAGGCCCTGGAGTCTGCAGGGAGCCCAGGAGCAGCTCCTGGCTGGGGTGTCTACAGATACACCTGGGGACAGAAGCCTACGATATAGCATAATGTCCCGGGATCTGTGATTGACAGTCCACCTTGCAGTCTTCCTGAGATTAATGCTGAATCCTCAAACTCTGACTGCATTACAGTTGTACCCTATTGTGTTTTACATACTGTTTAACCCTTGAGAGACAGTTGGAGGTAGGTGGCTGTCTTTGCCATAGTGACCATAGAGTAAGCGGAATTTAAAATCTTGGGTGAGAGGACGAAAACCGCCTCCAACACATCAACACTAGATATAGAGAGAACAGATTCTGAGCTTCTCAGGAAGCTAGTTGGCAAGGTCCGTTGGGAAACTGCTTTTGAAGGCATCAGGGTCCATCAATGCTGGTCACTTTTTAGGTACTCCCTTCTAAAAGCACAGGAACAGGCAATTCCAAAATGTTGGAAATCAAGCAGGCAGGGCAGGGGGCTGGCTTGGCTTAGCAGGGACCTTCTTCTAGAGCTTAGGTGGAAAAAGAAAGTGTACAGCCAGTGGAAGCAAGGTCAGGTAACATGGGAGGACACTGTTTGCCTTTGTAGGGAGAAAATTTGTTCAGCCGAAGTTCAGTTAGAGCTGAGGCTGGCCAATACTGGGGCAGACAATAAAAAGGGTTTTTTCAAATACATTAACAACAAGAGGAGGACCAGAGAGAATATTGGACTGTTACTTGATGAGAATGGTCACATTACCAACAGGGACATAGACAAAGTTCAGCACCTTCTTTGCCTCTGTCTTCAACCTAGTTAATGTGCTTTGGGACTCCAGATGACTCAAGTGCTGGGTTCTGCCCCTGGGAAGGGGTAACCTTGGTTGCACATCCAGCCTAGGGGATCAGAGGCTGGAGGCCAGCCATGCTGAGAGGGATTTGGGGGTCAGGGTTGACAGCAAGTTAAAAATGAGCCAGCAGTGTGCCCACAAAGCCAGGAGGGACAACTGTACCCTGGGGTGCATCAAGCATGACATGGCCAGCTGGTGCAGGGAGGGGATTGTCCTGGTCTGCCTCACCTCAGGTACTGTGTGCAGTTTTGGGTGCCACAGGACAAGAGGGACATGAAAATACTGGAGAGTGTCCAGAGGAGGGCAACAAGGATGGGGAAAGGTCTGCAGGGGAAGTCTTATCAGGAGAAACTTGGCTTGTTCAGCCTGGACACAAGGAGACTGAGGGGAGACCTCATCACAGTCTGTGACTTCCTAACGAGGGGGAGCGAAGGGGCAGGCACCGATCTCCTCTCTTTGGTGACCAGTGGTAGAACCTGAGGGAACAGCACAAAGCTGTGACAGGGGAGGTTTAGGTTGGGAGTTAGGGAGAAGTTCTTTACTGAGAGGGTGGTCAGACACTGGAACAGGCTCCCCAGGGAAGTGGTCACAGCCCCAAGCTTGACTGAGTTCCAGAAACATCTGGAGGATACACTCAGTCCCATGCTCCGACCTGGCTGGCCTGGTGTGGAGCCAGGAGTTGGACTCATGGATCCTTTCCAACTCAATATTATATGGTTCTATGTTTCTATGATTGAAAGAAAGTAGACTTCAACAACCATGAATACACATATCCATACACACAGGCAAATTCTGAAAACATTATTTTTCACAGGGTTAAATACATGCAGACGCATGTGCATGCAGTATAATGTCTCCCTGCCTTTCCCTTTTCAGTTCCTTTGCTGCTCTAAAATATATCGTAGTTGCCATGGGGTCAAACCTCAGCACAGCTCATGTCATGTTCTTTGAACAATGATTTGTCCTGTCCTGCTTGCATTGCTGTTTCCACTGCAAAGACATTCCCTGGTCCTATTGATCCCTTTTTTCTTGCTGGCATCATCTTGTATGACTATGTGAGACTGCCTGGCTTTAGCTCAGCTTGTGCTTCATGATTTTCCTTTTGTAAAGTCCTTCCTCTATACAGGATGAGGGGTGCTTGCTTGTCCTCTTTTGCTAAGCATGTCTTTCTGTAACTCCAGTAGATCTCCACTGTATCTGTTCTGGGGGCAATGTAATGTATACTGTAAGCTCCTTGATAGAGGCATTAAAATAGACAGCAACTCTATTAAAATCAACAGCAATTGAAAAAGTATACATGTGCAAATCCTACAAATCGTCACAAGAACTAAGTCATGAATGGTTGCCACGCTCCCAAAGTATATTTTCAACAAACAAATTACGTTTCTGACTCAGCTTTACATATGTCAGGCTTATGTTCTTGAATTATATGCAACTGGCTATGTCACATTACTTGTGAATATATCATCTCATATAGTTTTAATAAGTAAAGCATAATATAATGTACTTACAGCACATGGAGGCTGTATATATGTATATATCTCATATGTAAAGCACATCAAATTATTAGTATACATTTAAGCATAAAACCCCCATACATATATATATGCATCCATAAAAACTTTGGCAAGTGATTGATGGGCAGGGAGCTGAAGTAACTGTCCCGGTTCCCTTGAGCTGCATGTGCATGCAGTGCAATACATCCCATGCTTCCACTTAACATGCCATAGCCACAATTTTTTCGCTGTTCCCATCCACCTGGGGAGCCTAGAAGTGGGGAGTCCACGGAACACAGGCTTTTGGGAAACTAGGACTCAGTATGCCTGTGCCCCCTCTTATTTATTTTTCCTTTAAACCATGGCTAAGGTTGCAGACAACTCTGCACGCACTTTAGAGCATCGCACACCTTAGTGCTGTCCGTGTAGTAGTGACAGCTGCAAAGAGAAACAAATGGCATAAACAGGGTGCTTCCCACAAGCCAGGCTGCTATTCGATTATCCTTTCTATTCTCTGCATCTCTGTGCCCTTCTTTAGCTTCCTTCTTCCTGTCTCCCTCTCCCTCTTGCTTTCTTAGGTGGAAAATAGGATGTGGCCCCCTCAGTGTGTCTGTCAAACATTTTGGCTCTTCAGCTAATCTTTGACCGGACCTGACTGTGTCCCTTTCAGTTAAGCAGACGATTGGTTTCCAGATAAACCTTTGGGATCCTAGGGCTCAGGAAGAATAACTCCATCACTGCATTTGGGAAGGCTTTATTAGCAAGTTGAAAGTGAAAGAAAGGTAATAATTGCATTTAAACAATCAACCAAAGCAAAGCTCACCTCTGGGTTTATAAATTTGTAGGGAAGCCATAATTACTAGGGGCCCGTGTTGCTACATTACATTTGCTTTGAAAACCAGACTGCCACCTCACTCCCACTGGATGCATAATTGGGTCTTCATAGGACTCTTGAATCAAAGTAGTGTTGCAGTAAAAGTTTATTTATCCATTGCTCATTAAAAGAGAGGCTGAATGGAAAACTCCCACTTCGGGGATGGGATTAGATAGCCCTGGAGTATTCCTCCTCCCATGCCCTTTCAAGGTTTTTTGTTTCTAAATCTGCTCAGCAAGAAAAAGTAAATTGCCAGAAGTGAGATTAGTGAGGAATATTGTCCCAAGGACAATAAGGCTTTATTGCAAGGCTGGTATGAGATCCCTGCTTCAAAAAACCTACAAGACCCGGAGGTGTGTGAGCTCTTAATTGCCTACCTCTGATAAACTGGCAGTGGAAAAAAAAAAAAAAAAAAAAAAAAAAGAAGAAGAAGAAAAATCCCATTCAGCCATGAATTAGCCTGGATCAAGTCCACTTGCTAATCAGAGTTTAATGAGGATGCTGCTGGCCTTAACATATTCAAAATGTTCAAAACTGCCCTGGCTTCATGTTTGGGCAGTTAGCATTTCCTCTCTGCTGTCACTTCTGTATGCAGGCCCTCGTGAATCTTCCGAGAACATAATTACGCCTGGGACAGGCGTGCTAGGGAGAGTGGGAGAGTGTGTGCCTCAGGAGGAGTGAAGACGTAAGGCTGAGAGTTACCCAGCCAATTCATTCCCATATCATCCAAATTGTCTACGCCTCAGCTGCTGGAATAAATACCCTGATTTGCTCATTGTTAGTCAGACGCAAAGAGCTTGGATATATAGCAGGATTTCTAATACTGTATCACAGTCAGCCTTTATCTGCCCTTCCTCTCAGGGGAATCCACGGGGTAGCTGTGTGTGCCAGCCCCAGGGTTCAAGATCACAGGTCACACCACTGGCAACCATGACTGCTGTTTGCTGTTTATACAACCCCTGGTAACGACCAGGGGATGTGCAAATACAGCTGCTGTGCCGGAGAGCAAAGCTGTAAAATCAGGAGGTGCTTTGACTTTTGTTTGCTATACTGACATCAGTGATTTAGCCCACTGCAGTAGATATGTGCCTGAAATCAGAGACCTTTCTGCACCTAGTAGGCTCCAGGGCACTGGTAGAAGCAAGCAGGCACTGGCAGGTACCATTTGAGTCCTATTGTTCATTCTTATCCTACTACTCTAAACTAGATGTTATAAAGGCACATTTAAAAAAAAAATAATCCTGAACAAAGTACAAGAACTCAAGACTTTGATATCTTATAATGATGGGCTTGATTTGGGATGTGGGACTGACCACATGAGGCTATAAAAGCTTATACACCAGCCTTTTTAGCTATCCAGAGCAGTAAAGGACACTCATCCTCTGAGAAAAAAGTATCACATATTTTTTTGTTGGCCAGTGTGACTAGGGCTGTGTGGTTCTGTCAGAGACTGCTCATCAGCAAAGGTGCTACTGAGTGCAGTCACAGTGGGTCAAGTGCATGCTGGTTTATGCTCAAATCTTAGTTTATCCGTTGCCCGTCCCTCAAAGTCTAATGAATCTTACAAAGTGGTTATAAGGCTGCGAGCTCTGTAAACTGCAAAGAACTGGTCATCCACAGCCAGATTCACCTTGTGTTCTCCTACTGTTGTTGAGTTAAGGTACACGGTGCAGAATTTGCAGCAATGAGAATGAAAGAAAAATCAATTGTGGGAGACCAGAAGTGGCTTTCTAAAACTCGTATTTTCCTGAGAATTGCATAAAAATTGCATTAACCAAGCTTTCTGCCTGTCTTTGTAGAACAACAGTTCAAGATGTCAGGAAAAGTATGAATATGTGATCATCTGCCATGAATATTTATTGTTGAGGTTGGGTTTTTTTTTGATAGAACGTCTTCCTGACTCTTTGCTGGTGTGTGGCCTCACAAAATCCAATATCATTGGAAGCAATGGAATTGAGGCAGGATTTTATTCATTTAAGATTGGAATTATGTGTAAAGTACAAAGTGCAACTGATACTGGGCTTTCTCACCCTTCATATTCATGTCATCCATTAGGTGGTTAGGAGATTTCAAGTGTGATTTTTGCAATGATATTGCAAAGAGAAATCAATTAATCAATAAATCAACCAATCAAATCTCTGTATTGCTTTTGTCTCTAAAAACTAGAGGAATAATATCAATCTGGTTGCAAGGTAGCAGTTTATTATTTAAAGCACTAATCTCTGGTGCTAGGGAAAGCAGTACTCATATTGACTGTACAAGGGATATTTCAGAAATTAAAACTTGCTCAGTAATTAAAAATTGCCCGAGTTGAATGATTGTTATAGACATTACCATTTTTAATGAAAAAGCACATTTAATCAAAAGGCCATTGTCTAAAAAGATCTTCAAGTCAGCATCCCTTCATGGCCTCTGAGAAAAAAGCATTGTCTTCAAAGAATACTTATGCAAGCATGGCCCAATACTACAGAAATGTAATATAAATGAGATTTAATGTAATCTGACCCCATCACAAATAATGTTTTAGAGCAGCAAGGGAACTGAGAGCAGACAGGAGAGTTTATACTGTGTACATGTGCATCTACATCTATGTATTTTTTACGCTTTGAAGAATAGCATTTTCAGAAATGCTTTGGAAAACCTGTATAAAACCTGAATGGCTCTCTGTAAAGCTTCTTCTATTCTCATTCTAAGCTTTTATCAGCTTTAGTCAGTGACTTCTTAAATAATATGCATTAGTACAGCAAAACTAGCTATAGTTTGGGGTTTTTTTTGGTTTTTTTTTTTTTTTTGGTTTTCACATAGCTTGTTATTCAGTTTTCCTTCTATTTTTTAGCAGGAGGCACATCTTATCTGACAATCTGCATAACAGGAACATTTCATGGTTAGATATTGAAAGAAAATATGTTCACGTAATCTGAGTATAAACAGGATCTTTTAACAACAGCACATAGTTCATGCACCATTTAGAAGCAACAGCTCTCTTTCCAGCAAGTAGAGCGGTCATATTTGATAATTCAGATTTGATACAAAGAAGCCTAGGTAAGCCCAGACAGAAATGAAATATTTGCGTTTAAGAATACTGAAATGTTCCATCTGGAGGGAAAAAAAATATTAAATGAAGTATTTAGACATTTGCAGAACAATTTTTCTGACATTTTAAAAATGAAATGTTTTGATATTTCTGTAGCAATCTTTTATCCACTTTTCATTCTGTACATTGTTTTGCCATTTTGACGTTTTGTTTCAGTTCAGAACAAAACCAAATATTAAAATATCCCTCCAGTAAGAAATTCCAGTTTTGGACCAGGTCTGCTTCTGATAATGAACCACATGTAAAGTTGTTCAAGATGTTATGAATCTCAAGGATGCTTTGGTTCAGGTTTGAACTGCAGCTGAAGATTCAAAACTCTTCTCACTCCATCTAAGTTACAAGGGAAAACTTGCCAATGACTTTATAAGTCCTTTGCAAGATATGGAATCCTTTTGTTGCAACGCAGTCTGCCAGAATTGAAAATCTATAATGCATTTCTAGAATCTTCAAGGAACAGCCATAAAATAAGATTTATAAGACAAACCATTCAGGCACGGCAAGGTCATAATGAAACTCAATGCTTGTGTTACAGCTAAAAAAGGTTAAAAATATTTGTAGAAGGTCAGTGTGTAGTTCAAATCTAAATGACTCTCATGTAAATCCAGTTACAGAAGGCTCAAGCTTTTCTTTGAATGCTGAAAAGACTATGTGTTGCCCAGTTTAGGCTTTATTTTCTCTTGCTGCAGATGCCCTGGGAGATGGATACATGAGAAAAATGGATGCAGGTGATGCAAAGCCATCGCTAGAAGCATTAGATCAATCCAGGAATGTCTTTCACTGGATCCTCAGAACCAGGATTTAGCTCCTGATACGGCTTTTTGCACCTCCCTCCAGCACAGGGAGACTGCAGTAGCCACCCTGGCGATGCACAGCTGAATATCCCACCACGAAAGACAGAGGAATGGCTGCACCACTTGCTGCTTTGACTGTGCTGAGCTACAGACTGGGTGCTGAGAAAAATCTGGTTATGAAACCGGCTACCGCTCTGCTGTGGCTATCTGTGGGAGAGCGGGGCAGACCGCAATCTGCGACATGAAAAAGGTAGCGGAAAGAAAGCTTGGACTCCTGGGAGGTGCGGGAGGTAATTTAATATCATCTCATTGGCATAGAATAAATGCGAACGAGGTAGAAAAGAGGCCCATGGTTTACAATAGGCTCAGTAATACTGCATGCATTTCAAGCAGGCGCGAAAGAAAATCACAACAAACCCTTCTAGAAGTTTCCTGAAAAGCAGCTTTTCTGCCGAGATAATTTTTCAAGGCCTTGGTATGCAGGAATGAAACAACATTTTTAAAAGAAAATTTCCAAGTCACGAACTTCTTCTTTGAAGGAGTTCCCAGCTCCTTCAAAACTCAGAAAGGGTTTGTGTTCATTTCAAGTTTTGGGTGAAAATTTGGGTCAAGTTTCAAGATGGTTTCTCGACCTCTAATTACTATTATTAGCACTCCTAAATGGACTCTTTAGAAAATCCCTTGACTAAGGAGGGCTGGAGTGAGCTAATGAGTATGAGAGGGAGAAGAGGGTCCTTGTTTGAATTTTAAATACTGCAGCTCGCTAATTGGGGACCAACGGAGAATGCTTCTTTTGGAGTGGAGAGAGTTCAGGGGCAGGTGGGAGCAAGAACAATATTTTTTAGACCTGTCACTTTAAAATATACCTACTGCTGCTTTGTCGTGGCACCAAATGAATTTTAAGCAACAATAAGTAATCCAATCCTCCCTTTAGGCACTTGCAGGGCTTATTTGTTTTTGTTTTTAAAAAATGATCTGGGCAGGTTTTTCCAGGGTCTCACGGCTTTAATGAAGAATAACAATCCCTGATGATCCTGGCAACAGGCATCTTTTCTTTTCTGAATAAAAATGAAGAGGCAGCGAGCCTTGTGCTTACAGCTCTGTTATGTATTAGGCCAACAGAGTCCCCACTGACAGTGCTGTGCCAACTGGATCCTCTTCCTGTCTTCCTATATTATTGTTTTCCCTTTTTCTGGTAAATATATTGTTGGATGCAGTTCTCACCATTGCATGCATCATTCTTACCCTCAGGACCCACCCTGATTTTTTTTTCCTCAGAGGGCCTGCAGCTGCAGTACTCTTATCCAGCATGAAGAAGATGTCCAGAACGTTTTTTCGTGACTGAAATCTATTTTAGTGATCACCACCTGAACACAGCTGACACAAACTCCGTATTTTTTTCTTCTGGAAAAAAAAAAAAAAAAGAAAAAAGAAAAAAGAAAAAAATGAGGAATGCACTACAGCAACATGCATTTTTTATTTTTGTCTTTGTGAAAGCTGTCGTACATGCTAATGTACAACATTATGAGTCTCGCATGAACTTTGAAAAGATGTGGACTCCTACATTAGACACATGAAATCCCTGCACATTGGGCTGTACCCAGTATTTCAGAAGGCCCTTCCAAGTCACGAACAACAGCGAATCACAGTGACTCCCTGTTTCCAGGACCGTTTTCTTCTTTCTATAAGCCAAAGAATCCAGTGAGCTGAAATATTTCATTTTGACCGATTTTTTCCCCCCAATTATTTTTTCTTTTTCAATTACACATACATAGTCATTTCCATCCATGTTAAGCTACACAAATTTAAAGCACTACTTAGGGTCAACTGAAACTTGCCCTGGCATTTAATGTTTGCGTTCTCCGGCTGTAGAGAGAACTGTGTCCCACAGCTCCACAGTGACAAACTGCTGCAGGTCAAAGTCTGACTTGAAATAAATTGCACACTCATTTCCCATCTTACACATATGCTTCTATAGCCCTGCTTGTTATTCTAGTGATAAAATAAAGAAAGCCTTGTTTATATTTTTTTTAAAAATTGCTTCTGTCCATGAAAATTCTTTAAAACCGATTCAAGGCAAACTTGCCTTTTGTGTTTGTCCATAGCAGGTTAAAATCCACCAGAAGTATTGCAGGCTGATTTTACAAAATAGTGCTGACAAGAATGCGAGATTAGTTAATCTAAAGTATGAGCAAGGGTCAAAATGTGCTTCCATAGCTACAATTACGGGGCGTGTTGCGGCCCAGTCCTGCAGCGGGCTGAAGCCCATGTGTTTTCTTGGGCCTTTCCGAGGCACCTTGGCTCGGTCTGGCAGAATTCATAAGATGGAAGAAGCGACACACTGCTTTCCTCCCCTTCCTGCACAGTTGCACAATTTTGCTGACATCGTACTGACATTTTGACTATCATGAGGAACACCAGGGAAATAAATGCTAGAGCTAAGAGGAGAGGATAATTGCCTTATTTGCTCTAACAAATTGTGTTATAATACACTGCACAGAGTTCCTCTTCATTTTTGTTGTGTGCAATGGAAGAAGAGCCTGACTTGGAAAAAAGAGGACCCAAGGCGAGGTTGTTACTACGCTAAAACCACATGGTCTCGCTCCAGCTATCAGCTCCGCAGAGGTTTTGTTGCTTGATTTTCCCATTTGCTAGGCAGGCTTTGCTCTGCTCCCCAGGCAGAGGCAGGCAGCTGTTTTCAATATCCAAAGGACAAGCCTTGAAAGCAGTGCAAGGTGCCATCCTTGCACTCTGGCTACAGATTATGAAAAAATTTTATCAGTGTGGGGGCAAGTAAGAAAAGTTGGCAGCTGCTTTCTACACAAGCTGTGCAGTCAGCCTCTTGGAATGAACTTAAACAGCATCAGAATAGGTCACCTAAATGTATTCTCTCTTTTAAGTAGATTTAAATAAAAGCAGATTTCTGTTTCTCCTTCCCTGTTCCCTTGACATCGCAAGGCAGTGCTGCCTGCGGGAAGCCAGGCACATGACGAGAGGATTGTGAGGGACATATGGAACTGGTTTTCTTGGGTGATAGGCACGTGACTCTTCTCCTTAGGCCTGCCATGATTTTGGTAGCTCAAAAATAGGTTTGGCACCAGAAACAGATCATGGACTAATCAACGGCTTCTTCCTACAATACATCCAGCTTCCTACAAATCCAATGTGCTCAGAGCATGTCTTTATCTTTGTGGCACTGTGCTGGCACTTGGAAGCCTACAAGGAGTGGTTTTAAACATCTGGCTGAAACTGACCCACATCATTTTTTCCAACGGCACCCACACGTTAGAAGGAAGACCGTGGATGGTTTTTTGTAAATGTTTATGTAGGTCCCAGTCTCTGAGGGGGACAGGACTCCTCCTTTGCCATGCCTTGCACAGAGCTTCCTGCAAAGGAGCACTGCTCACTTTGCCAACCTATCCACGCTCAGAGACTCTGTAAAGCCCAGGAGCATTCAAAGATATGGTTGCCATCATTTGTTAATGAGTTTAATGCACATATTTGTGCAACTTCCTTAGCCTTAGAGAAGCCAGACTGGGAAGGCCTCTTCTAGCCATGCTTCTCCATAGAAGTCCAGAACTCAGCTTTCCTGGGACATACGCAAAATATGAGGACAAGCAAGACCTCGCTATTTCACAGATCCTCAGGGTTACTTAGGCACCCAGCACAGCCCAAGAAACCCAAGACCCACTGACACCAAGGAAAGGAATTGAAGAGGAGTTCAATACTCAAAGTTCAGATTTGAAAATCTGACCTGGAACTGTTCTAAGTAAAAATCCCAAAGAAACCTACATGAGAATATGTCAAAATATGGGCCCTTTCATTCTTGGCTGTGTGTCACAGGGAGTCATTCTCTTGGAAACAGCTGGTAACTGGTTGTGGGCTGCTGAGTACATTGCATGTGGACTGTCAGCAGCCATATACCTGCCCATCCAATAACAAAACCTGCGTTCTTTCTGCCTGGCCAGTTTGGCCTGTCACATAGCAACACAGGGCAGCTCAGAGGCTGCACTGTACCAAATGCTGAAGCAGTGTTCCTCCTAAGTATGGATTTTTAGCTTGTGCCATCTGCTTTCCAAGCAGCAGCAGGGCCCTGCAGCTTGCTAGCCTCTCACTGGAACAGTCCAAAATCTCAGGCTCTGAGTGTAAGGAATATGCCTTTGCACCTGTTGTTGGGCATCTGAACACATACATGCCCTTAATCGCCCATGCAGATAATTATGTAGAAGCTCTGTTACTACCACGTTACATGCAAATCCGGCCTTCAGGGGCTCTGGCGTGCTTGTCTGCAGGCATGGAGCAGTAGAAAAGACATTAGAAATCATAATTACTAAAATAGTTTTTGAGACCAGAGCTGTGAAACATTCACAGAGACTTAGATTACAAAGAAAGAAAGCAAGAAAGAAGTGAAAAAAATGGTGAAAAATAATGAAAAAGAAAGATATGTTGAGTATGTGGATGTTGCTTTCAGAAATGAGAGACATCTGTTTGGGAAATGAAATCTGTCCAAAAAGATGAGGAGGGGGGAGGGGAAAAGGTGAAACATTGCCAGTTAAATAAAAGAAAATCTCAAACTTTCCCACAGAAACCTTAGTCAAACCAACACAGAAACAGAGGAGTTAAGAACAAAGGATTTATTTCCTAAAAGGAGCCAAGGCAAAGATTGCCAGACCGAAAAAAATTGTCCATGGAATCATTAACACTGCAGTAGTCAGGAGCAATGGCAATCAATGTCATCAGCAGATCTGGATACATTTCTGCTTTATTTTTACTTCTTACGTGGAAAGCTTTTGGCATAGTCATCTTTTCCCCAGACCATCTTTGGTGGTCACTCCTCAGTGGGTCACTCAGCAGGTCCTACATCCCATTTGGTTGATTTGTGCAGCTCCCAACGCACAAAAAGCAGCAGAAAACCACAAGCTCTGACCCCAGGATTTGCTCCCTCCATGGTACTGTCACCACACCAGCTCCTACCCAGCCACCGACAGTGGGAACTTGTCTGAGAGAAGTGGGCATTTTCAGGGCCTATTCTTCCTCAGCAATCCCAGGCTGTCAAAGCAGCCCCTTGGGACGTTGTCAGCCAGCATAAAATCGATCAGCCTCCAGTTAATCCGTGGTGCGTGAGCCAGCCTGGCCACCATACTGGTGTGGGAGCAACGTCTTGTAACAGCACCCTTGGCCCCTGCCCCCCAAACTGTGCCAGATGCAATTCAGTTTCAGCCTTAGAACCCACAGGTACTACCATGGTAAGAGACAGAAAATCGGACGCCTGGCAAACATCCTCCAGACCTTTGTTTCTGTTACGTAGCTGAATCCCTGTTGCATTGACAGAGAGTTGACTGCCATAACAAATCTCCAGCACCGGGCAATTTGGGTATCCTGTTGTTGCTTTCAGTAGCGAGGATTTTATAGGCATTCCTGTGAAAACCCCACCTGCTGTGGGGTTGCTTTCTTCTTCGTAGATCCACAATCTGGCTCCCTTTTTTTTTGATTGAATTACCAGGCTTCAAAGAAGAAATGCACAGTAGAGTAGAGGGAGCCAGGAATCTTAGAGACAAAGAAAACAATTGGTAATACAGATGCATTGTAATACCTTTCTTTATTAGTAGTAATGCTTGGAAGAACATAATTGTTTTTAGGAACAGGCTGGCTTTTAATATCCTTCCTAAAATAAACTAAGAAGTTTGCAAAGACTCGATAACTTTAGCCTTATATCCTGTATAAACTGAGGTGCCTAACAATTCAAAATACACATTGTCATCATTACAAAGCATATAAAATATGGGTGGTGAGGACGGTGGAGACTCTCCAGTCCTGATCCAGACTCCACTGTCAGACAGAACAGAATCTGGCAGGGATAAAACCTTTCAGAACTTCTTGGAAAATGAAAGTTTAAGCTGTAAGTAACACAGGGAAAAAAAACAAACAAAAAACAATCGCAAATGAGAAAAATATGGGAAAAATTCCAGCCTCTGTCCTTGCTCATGGCATCCCCACTTGCAAAACCATTTTTCATTCCTTTCAGCAGGGAAACATTTATAGTTTACAAATATTACATTAGTAATGAAAACCACATTAAGGCAAATAAAAAAGGGGGGAGGGGAGAAGGTAAAAATAAATAACGTACAGAAAACAGGATTGGAGATTTTTTTTCCCTCTAAGATCTGAGCAAAAATCAAGCCAAAATTTAAAAAATTGTCCCTACAAGAGTAAACTAGTATTATTATTGCTTTATTAACATTAGTCCAAACAAGTTGCATAAACTAGTGTTCTGTTTACCTCACATCAAGGCCGTACAAGGCTGACGTTCAGGATCAAGGACCTAAAATTCATCCCTGACACTTTCTAACACTTTTCAAGCACAGTTTGGCTGTTGGTGGGGACCTGATCTGGCATCTACTTTTAACATGAGCCATACTGGGGGTATCTCTGCTCTAGAGTGCTGGCAATCAGAATACTAACTATTTCAAATGCAGCACTTAGAAGGTACCTTTGGAAGGGACCACATATACTCAATGTTTTTTATTCAACTGTTACACGTTTGAAACTGTGAAGCAACCATGTACATTGAATTACTGATGGGAAGATCACATATTTTTTATTTTGCTGAAGTAGAAGCCAAACTGCTGCGTGTTTCTCACTCTACAGTGTTTATCCAAGACATAAGATGATTATGGCTCACTTAGGTTGTGATGTTCAAAGGAAGCTCAGCTATATTTAGTGCTTTTATTAATGAAGGAAATACTGAAGTCTTCACTTACCCTGGCTTTGTTCTACTATTTTGTTGACATCATCAACCCTAAACTACTCAAGATTTACTTGGTAACAGATGTCAAAGAGCATATGGCAGTGAGTATGGGTAAGGAAGTCTCATTTCAAATGCTATTTTGAGAAACAAAATGACTACTGATCAATCATTATAGCTGAATTCCTTCATAATAAAGATCTTGAGACCAAAGCTGTAGGATCATTTAAAAGCAAACTCCTGAAGAAGTCAAAGCTTTACTGAGAGCAATAAGAAGAGCTTTTGACTGTACAAAATGGATGAAAAATGGAAAAGAAAAAACAAAGAAAAAGAGACTGGAATAGATCTTGTGGTGTCATAAAGGTCAAACTGTGAAAGCAAAAATTGCTTCTAGTGTACATACAGAGAATAACCATGCCTTGCTCCACTAGCTGTCTGGGATTCATGACAAGCCAAAGGCTTGGTACCTTCAGGCAGGGTGCACAAAGGGGCAAGGGGCTCTGTGGAAATGAAACTGGACAGTGAGCGACTTTGTTGTGTTACGTAAAAGAGAGAGAAACATCTCAAAATCTGGTGGATTGGAAGTTAGACACCAGGGGAAAAGTGGACCCTTCACTTTCTGATTTTCTGTTCAAATGAACCAATTATTTTGCTGACCTCAGGGTCCAAATTTCAAAGGGGGATGAAGACAGGCTTAGGCCTGCTGCTATGGCAAATTCCAAAATACCCAATTACTGACCTCAGGAGGAGTCAGCATTCCTGAGATTAGAGTCACTGGGAGTTTACTTCACAAACTCACTTCTAATAATATACTATAGAGCAGACACCATTAACCTGCCTTTTTCAGTTACCAAATAAGATATGTCTCAAGGCAAAATAGTTATTAACAGCCAGTGGTAGGAGTTACATCTCTAATTGGAAACAGCAACATCTGCAGGGGAGTGTAATAAAAACATATAACAAGTAAATGTGTTAGTGGATTACAGGGACTCTAGGTAATCATTCCATAAAACAGCTTTAGCAGAAACAATGAATATTTCAGGGTTTCATAGATCCAAACTAATTCTGGGTGCTGAAGACTGTCCTAAGGATTAGCTCTCTTCTTGCTAGCAAATTTGACCAGCATTATATTGGCAGGCTTCCCAGATTTCCTTATTATTTGCACTGCATTTATTCCGATGTTTACACCATTTTGTGGCAAGCTAATTCTCTTCTTTTCCTCCAGCTGATGTCAGGATGCAGTTCAGTAACAAAGGCCTTTCACGTCAGCTGCCTGAGGTAGAGCTATTGTGTCCCAGATGTCAGTTATACTAAGACATCTTTAGGTCTAAGTTATTCTAATATGACTGACCTGCTGTTTCTATATACAAAACTCTTCCACTTCCTTTATAATAAAACACTCAAGGCAAAAGCCTGAAAGCTGAGCACCCACTGAGCACCCACAAACTCCTGCTGAAGCCTATCAGTGTTGAAGATATAGAAGTTGAGGTATTTAAACATACAGAAAACATTCTTTATTATTCTCCATGTCTAAGGACATTGCCTTCTGCAGCAAGCCCTACTTGACACAGTTGGAGACTTCTAGACCTGGTGTAAAGGGAAACTCTTACAGAGTTTTTCCCAATTTCTCCTTTTAGATTTCAGTCAGCCCTTCCTAAGTGAACCGATGTGCCCTGATTTCAGGTGACTGTAGACAGTCTGTAGTTTACAGCTCTCCTATATACTGCTCTAAAGTTCATCTTCTTTTTTGAGCTGAATTTGATTTTGTGGATGGCAATGTTAGACCTTACAGCATGACTTCCCAGCTGTTGGCAGTTCTGTGGTCTAGGGTCTCTCTCAAGATGGACAGAAAATATGTCATTTCATCACTTCTTCACAACGTGCTGAAAACAAGCTGTGTTCACACTTTCTCAGATGTGCTCCATAAAGAGGCGGTTATGTGCCTAGTCGTTCACATTCTACCTACAACATGCTTTAAGCCTTCTCAGGATAAAAAAAAATAATCAGATCTTTACCACATCAGATCTCATACAATTTTTCATCGTGACATTTGGAAGTGTGTAATATATCATTACAGCAGAGGTTGATAGGAAGAAAAATACCCTTAAAACACAACCTACTACTTGACCACTAAAATGGATCAACAGATTCTGCTAATAGAGACTTTGCCCAGAATGCTGTCCTGCACAGGCAAGACCACAAATTTCCCCACAAAAATTTTTTTGCTCTGCTTTTAGAAACAGCAGTACAGTAGATAAGCAGGCATCCCCACTTTCTTTATGACTTTTTGCTTGTTATTGTCCAGAACCAGATTATATTTCCAGCACCTTTTATTGCTGTTCTGTGCAAGCCCTATGGAGGTAACAGCCCACATCCGTTTGGCAAAAGCAGGCAAAACTTTTCCCATGTTTAGTCAAGGGATGGGGTGGGGGGAAGCATCAATTTCCTTGACCCTGACGTTGTGGATGGCAATGATGTTCACATTCTCAAGTTTTATAGAAAAAAGACTCCCTCCAGGAACATCCTAAAACAGTCAGCCTGCTAGAGACATATGTTGCAGCTGACACATCTCGGGGCCTCTTCATTTTTTATTACCACCTTCTTATTTCTTGTTAAATGAAGTTTGTGTCAGTAGGATTACCACAGCCATCACAGCATTACTGCTGTGATTACATTCACAATTTAGAAGGTGAAACACTGAGGCAGCTCAGGCCTGTGGGGACTACTGGGCAACAAGAGAAGCACATATCTGCCTTCATGTATCTGCCCTGATCTTTGCACAGATAGCCATGCACTCTTTTACATGGATCACTTAAACTTACAAGCTGTAAAAATAAAGCCAAAACTCCCAAATGGTTTGAGAAGTTGATGAAATGCTTATTAAGCTTCTAAATGTTCCAGCTGCACTTTCAAGAAGCTTTGGCCAAAGCAGGTGGAGCTGGTTGTGTTATGGAGAGGTTCCCATTGCACACCTTTCAAATATCTCTGCCACAGTCTACGGCTCTAGTCAGAGTTCTTCGTGCTGCTTGGAAAGCATGGTAGCAGCTACTGGAAAGAAGAGATGTTAGTGATGTGCACAGTATCCTGAGCATCAGTTCTTATGGATGTGAGTTTTCCTCTAACCTCCAGAATATGGAGGATTTTCCTTGTAGTTGTTGCCTTGTTGTACCCAGATCCTCATTCCCAGGACAGGGAAGAGTAGGTAGAAGCACACTGATGGAACCATCACTCTGCTTCTACTGAACTGGGCCAGAAATCAGCCACTCTCTTAATTTGTGAACATTTAAAAAATCAACAACAAAAATTCTTCAAATCTACAGCCTGCCCTAAGCATGTACTGTAGTCAAATTAAATCCCTAATAAAGCATCTATGAAATGAAAAACAAACATGTTCATCTTTTGTAGTCCAGGCCTCCCCTAATGGAAAATGGCATTATTTCAATCAGCCACATGTCCGAGCTGTGGTTGTTCTCAAAAGTCTGAATTCTTCCCTTAAATGGGATCCATCCGAGAACGGGACACTGTTGTTTCTCTTTCTGCAGACCTACATGACAGTTAGAAAGAGCACACAAATAAGCTCAGTCTTGCAACACTGAGGTCCTCTTCAGCCAGGCTGAGCCTTTCCAGCTCCAGATGAAGATGTTCAAACACTTGGAGAAGCCAGCAACACTGGGATGCTCAGCACTGCTCTGGCAGCCAAGGGATAATGGTGAGGTGAGGCATTTAGACATGTCAGCAGCGCTGAAGGCAGCTTTGAAGGGCAAAGTCCCTCTAAACCACCAGAGTGGTGTAGAGAGCTGCAAGTGGGAATCACAACTGAGCCCCAGAGCGCTGAGTGAAGAGTCCTTAAATGGGAGAAGCCAGACTGATTCCTTGGCATCTTCCACCTAGTTGTTCTGCTATTACAGACACTCAGCATGACACAGCAAAAGAGAATGGGTGAATGGTTACAGGGCTCTAGTGACACTCATTTCTATTTAACTCTCTTTGCATTAATTGGGAGGTTTAAATAGGCCCCAATGTAAATATGAATTGAGTCTCTCTGGGGTTGTTTGTTTGCTTCCCCAGGAAGTTTTTGCACAGCAGACGCAGAGCTGTCTCTCATTAAAGCTTCGTCACACCATGGAAGACCAAAATGCTGGAATGACTGATGGTCTGTAATACATGGATTCTCCTGAATGCTGTATCTCACCTTTCTCTAGGACGCATAAATGTAGGGCAGATTGCTAGGAAATGTTACCAGAACTTATCTCAGCAACTTGTTGGCTTTCTACGCGCTCATGCTGTTTACCCATGGTAGATCAAGGAGTTTACATTTTTTTCAATTGTTTTTTTCATTCAGCCTTTAATTTCCCAGATTTTGACATACACACTGGGGAATTTGTTTTTTCATCTGTTCATTGTCTGAGAGTTAGAAGTGCTAGGCCTTGTTATTTGTACTCATGCCTATGGATGAGTGCATTTGCATAGCAGACAAAGCTGGACATGTTAATTTAAAACAAATATTAGCTATTTACGGAAGTTGAAAGTTCCCCATGATACTGGTGGCAACAGCTGCTGTTCATGGAGATGGCTCCTTATCTGCAGTTTACTGTGTTTTCTACATTAAAAAATGAACCTGTATGAATAGCCTGTTGCACCTAATGTGTCCTAATAACTATCTCTGTGTCACTCTGTGCTTTGGATCTCCCTCAAGACACCAGGCTTTGTTTCTCTTACATCATCTATGGGGAGGCAGGTGGATTTTAGGCTCCCTTATAATGGCTGTTCCTGTGCTAATTTCTTTCCACAAGTCTGACTTTCATGCTCCACCTACTGAGTTGCTGCATACACACAGACTGATCTCAGTGACGTTAGTGGAAATTATGCTGTGGGCACTTGTCTTTGCAGTTGCTGCTGCATGCAGTGATCTGGAATGTAGCTGTGTCCCGCATCTCTCTGTCATCCAGGTACTGCTTTCCTCTGTGGCAGGTATTCCCTGTCTTTAATTTCACCACATCTCACACCAAGGAGTCTTCTTTTGGGAACCATGGAGTTGGCACTGCATTCCTAAGAGGTCAGTTTGCTCAGCAGCTCTGGACAGCAAAATGTGTCACACAGTCATTTGGAAATGAGTGACTCGAGAGATGAAACGCACTGTTGCAGCCTTAGCAAGACTGCTATTTGATATGAAAAAAAACCCAACAAAACAAAACAGATTATTAAATTTGTGCTATATGGTGCTTTGTGCAGTTAAATACTAGATACTGTTTCTTAGTATCTTAAAGTCATCACCACAGGATAAGGCAATTCTTAAACAGAATCTTTGTGTAGTGTCAGGTAAGGTAGCTTTAGGAACCATTTCTCTCAAAGTCTGAAGGAACATCGCAAATAAGGTAAACAGGAAGTGAGGGGTACTCCCTTCAAACCCCATTTCCCAGGCTCTCAACAGCACACTTGCTTCCATCGACCTTTACAACACCTTAAAACCTGAAGTGGCCCCGACTTCACTGTTCCTGTGTGTGACAGTAACTCTGTCCTCCCTCTGACACTGGGGCATGGCCAGGTGGGTGCCAATGTCCCTCGCCCCTGGGCGCAGGAGCTCCAGGCAGGACCACCAGCCACTGAGGCCTGCCACTGCCCCGCTTCCAGAGCCTGCCTGAGGGCCATGTGACCCAGCAAGTACTCCTTGGCAAGCATCCATCAGCTCTCCATTGGCATCCACCACCTCCTCAGTTTCACCTTGTGCAGCCTGCAAGTTTCCTCAGGGAGCTGCCCACCTTTGTGGGTACATCTGGCTCCCCTCTGCGGCTGTGCCAGTCCTCTGCCTTTGCTTCGCAATAGTACTGGGCAAAGAGCAAAGCAGGTGGGCTCCAAGAGAAGGATCCCAGGGTTCAACTGCAAACAAAATACTTCTCCACCACAACTGCTCCTGTTGAACTGGGTTGATCAGCATTATACTCTTGCTCCAATAGCTTTCTGTAGCGTTCTTCTATCAGCAGCTCTTCAAGGGCTAGAAATGTTTGGCTATTAAGACTTTAAGCTACTTTTTGAATTATGAATACAGAAAAAATACAAACATTTTTGTTGCAGTTTATGTCAGCCTAAGTTCTTATTTTCTTCCAGGCCAAAACAAATTTTTAATCAGCTCCTTCTGAACTTGGCAAAAAAAATGCCACTGTGGCTGGAGGAGGTAAAGTGAACACACCAGTGTATAGGCCGAACAAAGGCTTTCCCCAGGCATTACAAGGTCTGAAAACTGGGGTGCCCTTTTTGACACTGTCAGAGTCCCTTCACTCCTGAGGGAGCAAGCCAGCCGGGGCAACCAAACTAAGATTGTGTTGGTATGCCTCTGGGGTCAGAATGCTCCCTGAGGCATTGGCTGCAGGAGGCTTCAGCTGTCACCTTCATGGTTTCATATTTTAGGCCGTTCTGTGAAACCTGCCTGGTTTTCAAGTGCTGCCAGATGCATACTCCTGGACTGCTTGGAGGACAAGCCAGCATGTAGCACTTTAATAATCCACACCTTTGATTTTGCACCTTGAGCAACAATGCCAATAAGTTGCTCCATTCGGGCTCGGGAAGGTGGGAATGAACACCTTAATAAAAGGGTGAAAATATAATGCTTGAAATAAAGGAACATGAGACGCTGGGTATTAAAACTCAACATGTCAAACTGCAGAAGTTACACTCTGCTACTTTACCGCTCCATGAGACACCCACGTGTTCCGAGCTTTCTGACTATGAATCCTGAGGGTGAGACCTGGGCTTGATTGGAGTTACTGGGAATCACAGCTCATGAAACCCATGACGTCAGCATTAGACCCTTGCTGCTGCTGCTTGTGACACCTCACACAGCATGTGCTGCACTACTTCAGGTTTGATTCCGTCCAGGTCATTTGCTGCACTTGTTAAAAAGCCACAGAATTTTGCTGATGATACATCTGTTCCTGATGGATAACCAAAGGAACTGAAGACTAAACTCACCCCTCTGAGGAGTTTGGGGGGGGGGGGACGGACAGGAGGAGAGGGAGGAGTTGCTTGGGGATGGATTTTCAAAGGTAGGTCTCAGATTCCCTATCAGGTAGCCAATGGATTAACCAGTTATTGTGCACCAGCAGAGCTGTGGTAACCGATCCTGCATGCATTTTAGCCCAGCATAAACTTAAGCTAAACACATTAGCTTATTCTTTTGCTAAGGCCACTGATGTGACCTTGAATTTGCCATGCTCAAACCACTTGAATTCAGTTTCTTACAATCAGTGTATCTGTCAAATAGGATATGGATAGTCATACTCTGGCTTAGATGGAGCATGGAACAGGAATACAGAGGGAGTGAGGACAAGAGGAATTACAGGATGTGGCAAATTTAGGGGCAAAGCTGCAAGTAAAGAGACAACAGACCATTTCTAAAGAGACAAGAGCAGTATATATAAATGAAAGTCTACAGAGAAGGTGAGGTCAAGACCCTAGGTTACCCAGAATAGCCAGATTTGGTGCATAGGAACCCTGGCTGGGCTGGGGCTGTAACTGTTGAACTGGCTGTGGGCTGACACATATGATACTTTTGATACCTAAAGCTTTAGGCATCACTGCTTATTGAATCTTTTATTGTGTTTCATTTGTTTCAATTGCTTACATGACTTGGAAATGGGAGACTGGGTGATGTCTCAACATATGCAGGTGTCTGTCACTTATGGTATCTTGGAAAGAATAACTTTCCCAATTACTGGGATGCTTCTAATAAGTGGCAAAGTGGCTGTTTGTCCATCTGGTTGAATACAGCAGCACAAAAATGTGGCTCAAGTCCTACCAGACCTTCCTCCCTCAAATTCCTCTCTAGATTTTCAGGCTCATCCAAACTAAAATCTTGTATTACTTCCTGTTATGCAGTCACCACAAACAAGTGGTAAATTTGTCTGAATAACTTTCATTTTATATATGTATGTATATATAAATGTTAGTAGAAAGCAGGAGAGAGAAGAACAAAAGTGGTGAAGGATCCCTAAGAAAGCTTGTTGAGTGATTCCCATTCTGACCAGCCTGGCAGCACACAGGGAGTAAAAAGGAGATGTGACCTCAGCTGTCAGAAAGACTGGTTAGAACTGCAGGTCTTTCACAGTGATGTGTGTTGCGTTGCATGGAGGGATGAGGATGTAAAAAACTAACTTCTCCAAATAATTTTCCTTGCTTTCATTTCAGGCGGGAAATAAGGTGGTCAGAATGAAATATGGAGGTCAGAGAGAGATTTAAAATGTAAGCTGAGCAGCAGGGCCTCAGGTAGTGTAGATCTGCCTTGCTGTGAAGGTGTATAAACATCAGACCGAACCACCTAAGGCCTTGAAGGAAAACAAGTAGGAAGTGAAATAACAAGTGTACTGTAAAATATAAAATGTAAACAAATAACAACAAAAAGAAACAGAACCACAGTGCACAATGTTGATAATCAGCTGGTGTTTTATTCAGAGCATCTTGTTAGTTCGTATAAAATTGCAGGTCACATTCAAGACAGTAGATTGACAGACTAGGATGTAATGCCATCTTTTGTACTCTCTGCTTATGCCTCAGTGGGAATCCAAGAGCAGAATTCAGCCCTAAGGGGCTAAAGATATTTATTTTTGAAACTCAAGCACTGCTTTGTTTGGTTTGGGGTTTTTTTCTTTTTCTTTTTTTTTTTTTTAAGTATGAAAAAAAAAGTTTCTAATGAAATGTGACATACACTTACTTTATTTTTTTTTACCTCTCTGAATCTAAAACAAAGACAGAGCAAAAATGTAAGTAACATTTTTGCATTAAAAGAAATTATTCCTGACAATTTTTATGTCAAGTTTGAGCTTGATGTGTTTTAAAATGGGCAAGTTTCAAAGCCCTAAAAAAATGGGGTTTTATAATGGAAACGCTGACAGACCCTTAACTACAGCAGCGTTGCTGGGCGCCACTCTAATAAAAGGTGGCAAGGATCCAGGAGTCTTCACAGCTGCATGTCTAAACTTTATTAAGTATCTGACTATAGTTTGCAGGTCCTCGCCAGATCATAACTCATTTAATTCTGACACATTCCAGTTTATAATTAGCGTTGTACTAATATGTTCCTAACTTGTACCAGGGTATTTTTAATTTTTTTTCTCCTGTAAAACAAGGCTGTTGCCCAAAACCAAAAATGCACTGACATTTGGCAACCAAGCAAGCTTGTTTTTTTCTCCCCCCCCACCTCCCACCCTGATCCTTGGGCTAAAATAATTCAAATGCTAAAGGCCAGTGTCTGCAAAGGAAGCACAAACACTGAAACATCTGTAATTCCCAAGGCAGAAGAAATAAAGCAATTTCTAACTTTCTCCAAGCAAAGTATTCAACTTGCCTTTAGCATCCAACGACAAAGCAAATTGTTCTTAAAATACATCAGTAATGGCTTGCAATTAGGAAATAATTGTAAAAGCAAAATAAGCAAACACAATCATTTCAGTGCTTTGCCAAGTAATAAAATAGCTGTGCTAATATATGGAAAGTATAAACTTATTTATTTAAATACTTTTGGGTGCCTGCCACCTGAAAACCAGGACATTTTGTGCAAGGATGCACTTCCACAGCTTATTCATGTTTCGTGGTATTACCAATCCTTGGAACGTGACTGTTCCTTTACATGCAGGGTTGATCATTACTGGCATGGAAATCCCAGCTTGCATTGGTAGCTGTTTTCTGAGGTTCTTGGTAGTTCATTTCCAGGATGCTGCATCTGTCTGGCTAGATATCCAGAAAATGCTCACTGCTGATGGTGGTCTTGGAGCGCCCAGAGAAAGTGGACTGTGATAGTGTGCAATACGTCTTTCCAAATGGGGAAGCTAATCAGCAGTGTTCCAGGCAGCTTTCCTAACTCTTGGGTAGAAGCACTCAGCACCCATTGGGAGTGGGATCTCTTTGTAGGTAGCTCTACATTTACAGCAGATCATTGAAAGACACTGAATTTTGGGTCAGAGTTATTCTATTCCTCAGCAGAGGGACAACCCTTCCACTCCTTTCTAGAAGAACCTTATTCTTCTTTACAGCTAGGATCACGAACGTGACCCAAATAAAAAATACAGCAGGATTTTGCACCATGCTGCCTAAATTGACGAGGAACAGAGCTCTTAAAATGTAATAAGGTTTTTCAGTTGACCATCTCTGTACTGGCGGTTCACAGAGACATGATTGGTTGCATTCAGCTGCTGATCCAATAAACCAGTGTTTATAGTAAACCACAGGATTATGCATTTAAATTTTATCAAGTACAACATAAAGAATGCAAACAGAGAACTCAGATTATGATAAGCATTAAGTCATCATCATGGCCCTTTTCTTTGATGGTATTAAAGGATAAGGAAGATAATATACTTGCATGGTAATCAACATTCTATTTCTAGTCCTTCAAATGCACAATTTTGAGTCTATGAATAACTGTAATTGTGGAAATTCCTTTAACACATTGGCTTCCTAACTTTCTGTAATTCTTGCAGTTTCCATTAGCTCCCAAGTGGCTGAAAACTTAGAAATTTTCCTAACCAATTCATGGAGAGAAAACAAGGTGGACAAACTCCTCTCACTTATGACATAGGGCTTTGTGAAGGTGAAGGGAACTAACTTTCCGCTTCATCACTGACTTTATTTCACTTAAAAAAAAAAAAAAGCTTCACATTCACTTAAAATGCTGCCTCCCTTTTTCTGATTCAGGGCCACAGGCACAACACGCAGCTGCTCATCACCCAGCCCAACGTAAACCTTATAGCCTTCAATTAAATTTCAGGCTAATGTTTGACTCATTCAAACAAGTATGAACATAGATGTAGATGACAATAGGTGATAGTTCTGCAATTTTCAGAAAAATTAAAAAGGAAAGGAAAGAGAAAAGGAAACAACCAACAAGAGTAAAAAAAAGATAAAAGATCCAGCTCCATGTTTAAAGAGGCTTTTGGCACATAACCTGGAAGATTTGACCTCTATTAATATATCTTCCATTTCCCAAATTAGTGTTTTAGCAAGAGAAACAAACTGACAAGTCAGAAATATGGTTTTACCTCCTTGCCCAAATTTTTTTACCCAGAAGCTTAAGTTTTTACTACTGGCAGAGTTGTGTTAACTTAATTCTACATTATCAAGAATTTAAAAATTCTCTTTTTGACCTCGTAGCTTGTTTAAGAGTCCAACTGCCAGGCTACAAGTCACTGATGTAACAGGAATAAATGATGTATCTACCATACCTATGATGTGCCAAACTCTACGCTGAAAGGAAGGAAAACAATCACTCTTACTGTCTATGAAAAATTAAGTGCATCAGGCTCCAAAATATCAGACATGGTTTTTAGGTACAAATTAATTTTCTTAGTATTTACTAAGAGATTATTAATTTATTTATGAGTTAAAACAGGGTTGGAACTATTTTAAAACTATCTTTTAAGAAAGTTCAAAGCACAAGGGTCAGACCTGGACTGGGTCTCGAATGATCTAAATGGAATCACCAAAAATCCCTTCAAAAATCATCTCACACTCTGGATTTCTAATGCTTAAGCACCTATGCTGCTGTGGGTTGAGAGCAACATCTCTCCCTCAGTACTTTACCATTCTTTTTCAAAATGTTTGCCGTATATGCTGCCAAAAATATTTCAAGTATTACTGAAAAAAATGGATGCCTGAAACAGATCTAGTCTCCAAAGGTGAGGCCCACCTCTCCGCCTTTTCCATCTGGGTCCAAACGCGGTATCTACCACCGTGATAGTAAAGACACCATAGGTGAGATATAGACACTTGATTCCACCTGAGACATCATTCAGTCTCTGAGCTATCCTTGCAGGCCTCACAGAAGAGGCACTAGACATACAAGAGGTCCTGATTTTGTACCCTGGAGGGCAATGCAGGGTATCTGAGGGGTCAGTAGGCTCCCATGTCAGGGCAGATGTTGGGACCCTCATTGTGTTAGACAAACTGTAGGTGGGATATCCAGAGTTCAGACAAACTGAGCTTGAGGCCTGTAGCTTCTTCCCCTCTGTCATGGAGGAACTGAAACAATAGGGAATTCAGCCTTTTTACCACAGCTGCCATTGCACTTGCTGAAGAGCAGAGGTTTCCAATATTTTTCAGGTCACCAGGTTGCTGCCAGAACTCTAATTGGAAGAAATGAAACATTGGAAAAA
Source organism: Gallinula chloropus (assembly GCF_964237585.1). Lineage (NCBI taxonomy): Eukaryota > Metazoa > Chordata > Aves > Gruiformes > Rallidae > Gallinula > Gallinula chloropus. The sequence goes on from NC_140089.1 coordinate 44,843,147, forward strand.
ATACGCAAAAAAACCCAGGGCTTGTAATTTTGAGCTCCTGATAGTTCCCTTGCTCCAGGCATTATTGTTTTAGTCAGAATATCAATAATTATTTAATTGCACAAACAGTGTTGTACACACTGTAATGGATGATCGCAGAATGAAGAGGACAAAGAACAGGCACTTTCTCTCTGCCCACTGCTCCCTCCCCACAGTTGTTTGCCATTTTGCTCTTTCAGGGCTGTCCTGTTGGTTTTCTACAGCTAGCAAGTCTGATCTCACTTCTGAAAGAGCAGAGTCTACATATTTGGGGCTTTGAAACCTTCATGTACGTGATACAAAGTTCTCCTCTGTAAATGACGTTCAGATTCTTTTTTGTTCTTTGTTTTCTTAGTGGAAATTAAGATTGATGCAAGTCATTTGAATAGTCAGGAAATGCGTGTCTTGGGAGTTCTTCATTGTCTCTCCTCTGAAATAGAAAATTTACTACATGGAAGTAGGACTGACTTACTTTAATTGCAAGCCTTCATGTGAAAGACAGGGAGACATACTGATTGACTAAAATATTACTTGGCAATCATTTTGTCTTCAGTTGTGGATTAAAGTTTTGTGTGCTTCATTTTTCAATCTATCATTAATATTTCTTTCTTTAATCTTGCTTTCTTTTTCCTGTTTTGATTTCAATTTGCTGTTTCAGGAGACTTTGAAGGGAGAGCCAAAATGACTATCATCTAGAATGATCAGCTGTATGAGCAAAAGTACTCTCCCAGCACTTGCTGGTGATTTTTATTTCCTTTTCTGGCACTCTGTTCTCCACATACACATGCACGATGTGGTGTGTGTCCCAGTCCTCTTTGAGGAGGAAATCCATGTCTGTGGATGTAAAAGCCCAGCTCTCTTCTCCTCCAAATGATCTCGGTTTCATATGTAACTTTTGCCAAGACGATGATACAATAAGCAAATGTGCACAGGGAGAGAGTGTAAAAGACTTCAAGGCTGATCTTGAAGATGAGGAAAGATCCTCCCTCTCCTGTTACTTCATCTACTCTGAATTCTTTGTTATAAAGGAGGCTGCAAGACTTCATAACATTGAAAGCATGGTACCCGCTCTGTGTTTGTCTGAACTTCTGCTGAGATTTCTTCAGTTCAAGTCAAGAAAATAGGTCCCAGACCTGTTACCACTATTACCAATAACTGGTGCTGGATTTGCTGGGTCATGAAGTAGAAACCCAAGAAGGAAGGAATTGGTATCTGCAGAACCATTTATGAGTTGAGCTTATCAGATCTGTGACTGTGCTGTATGCACATTTTCCTGACATACTGGTTTCCAGAGGAAAAGCCAAACTGAGTCTCTTCTAGACATGCTGGGGGGCAGAGGTGCTTCTCTGCTCTGCAAGACAGCACGGAGGTGAGCACTGTATAACTCAGCCATGGAGGCAACAGAGTGGCTTAGTCATATTTAAACACCAAGAAATGGAGGGTGAAACAACCACATGAGAGGAACAGGCAATTTACCTGCCTGGTGGGCCTCTGCAAGCCATGTCTCTGCACCTGCTTTGCATTTCCACAGTCACACAACCCTTACCACCACCACACTCCGGTCATCCCAGTGTAATGGACTGGGAGGCTCTCGGTATTTCTCAAGAGCTGTGGGACTCCATCACCTCCCCGTGCTACCAGGGTAGTGTCTCTACTCATGACAGCCTCTGCCCTGCCCTGAATGGGTCCATTTGTCCCACCACACTCATTAATGTCTTTGGGTGCTTCTGCTTTGCTGATGCTTTATGGAAAGGGAGCTCAACTTAAGTAAATATGCTGTATTTCTTTAATTGTAAAATTTTACTGTGGGCCATGATTAAATAATTTTCAAGCATCATTGAATCATGCAGAGGTTTGTGTTCCAGTTTAATGCTATTGGTAACCAAGGAGAGTTTTATATCCAGACCACATGGCGCAATAGTCATAAGCAAAGAAAACTCTCTAAACCTTTACAAACTAAAATTACACTTGCAAAGCATTATTATCATATATCTTATTTAAAGTGGGGTACAATGTTTTTTCTGGATACTAAGGCAAATTCAGAATCTTCCATTCACATTCATTTCTGATAGAGCAGAGTCCAGGGAACTGTGAAAGAACAGATGTTGTCCAAATGGGACTAATTTACCCTGACATTTTAAAACATAGTGAATGCAAATAACAGCATTTAAAATTGTTCATGCCCATGGCAGTATCTTTTACTGAACTTGCATTAACAATTTTAAAGGTACAGCAGTCTACAAAACATAGTGCTAACTTTCCCAGGCCCTGTGAGAGCTGGAGCTCCTCCTTTAGCCAGGCAGTTTTTGCTTTTGCAATTACTATTTTTACAACTATAGCATCTGTGCACTTTCAGGTACACTCAACTTCAGCTCTGAGAATTATGTCTATAACATTCTAAGCTGGCCAAAACATCTGTAATTTTCATTATGGTACTTCATGGTCTGTTTCTTCACCTTATTATTTCTTCAGTCTGTATCAAGAATAATAGTCACAGTTGGTTTGTGGAGACGTTACTTTTTTTGACATCAAAACTCCTCTTTGCTATTTCTTTCTAAATTTTCCACTGAGGAACAAACATTTCCTGAGTAGTTCCTACTACCAGGCTTATCGCAACGTTCATAATACACAGAGGGGTTGTGGCTGCAGTGTGCTTTATTGTTGTGTATATGCACTATATTCAGCTAACACCCTGGTCACAGCAGAACGTAACTCTTAGGGTACTCCTCTACCTCTACCTGCACAGTTCACTGACCCTTAAAAAGCGTCTCAGGAGCTAAAAGCTATGGCAAAGCAGGGAACCTGGAAAAGCTGAGGCTGCTGCTCAGAGGGGTTGAAGACTGTATAGCGAGCAGCTGCAGTTTGCATCTAGAATATTCATCACACCTATGCATCACTGTCTACATCCTTAAAGCATGTGCGTGTCCCTCCTTGTGCCATGGCCTGCACTGCCACAGTCTTCACAGCTCCCAGTCTCACCTAAAGGCTCATGATTTTCATGGGAAGGGAGAAAAGTGCAGAGTGGACACAGGGGTCAGATGCAAAAATGAAAAGATGGTGTTTGATGGGTTGATGAGACTGTGATGGCAGTGCAAGGAGAAATGGAAACCACTGGACCTTTGTCACTACATGGGAATCCCACCCAAGGCAGCTAGGGAGTCTCATGTCTCTATCATAGAATTCCCAAGACCAAAAAAGCCCTTGAAGGGAGCATGCAAACTGTCTGCTTATGTTGCATTAGACATCTGACCTAATTACACAGAATTACCCTGTGCCTTGGAAGTGCCTGCATCTCTGTGTTGATTCTGTAAGGAACGTAATGTTGATCCTCTGAATCATACCTAAGTGAGATGTCCAAATTTGATGGTGTGAATAACTCCTTGGTGTAATAAATAAAACTCTGTGTAACTTAGTATTGGCAGGAGGTGTGTTTTGGTAGTAGTCATGTTTGCTGTTCCCAACAAAATAAACATGACTCTTATATCAGACTTCATTACGAGAAGGCACACTCTATAATTTCAGAATCTCTTTCTACAAATGCTGTAAAGTTTACTTAGCATTTCAGCTTGTTCACTCACTGTCCTGGCCAGTAACATATGTGTGGCCAGAATTTGGAAAAAGGCATCTTTCTAGGCTTCTGTCTTGCACACCAAGAGTTCAGTTTTTAAAAGTTATTAATAATGGCTAATGTCTCAAATTTTGATTACCAGCTTAAGACACCGAAAAGCTGTCTGACCTTCAGGTGGAAGGTTTAGCATTCCCTGAAGGCCAAGCTCCATTGAAATGTCTGAGGCAGAATATCACAAATCACTACTCATTTCTGAGCTTTCTCTTTCTTTTGAGCTCTGGTTATAAAAGATGAAGTGTGGTCTTAGACTTGTGGTCTGCTTTAGGATATAGTAGTTTCAGAGATCTTCCCAGGTCACTCTCCTGCACTACAACTACATCGTTTTCAATCCTAGCCTGATCAACTGATTTATCTACCAATCTTATCTCTGAGATGACTCACACTGCCAGAAAAAAAACCAATCTGAAAGTTACAGAAAGAATAATTTATCTGTAGATTATTTAGCAAATGAAAATATAAATGAGAAAAAACTATGGGGGGAGAGAGAGAGAGAGAGAGAATGTTCTCTCAGAGTGGAAACAGAAAGCCACTTTTGAATAGTGGGATTTGAAGAAGTGAAAAAGCACTTGCTTGCTGAAAAAGCACTGGTCTGGCTTTTCCTTGTTTTGGATTGACTAACTGCCTTGGCATCTATTTATTTAGCTAGCAATAAGGGTACAGTTTTTGTGTTCCATCCTTTCCTCCCTTGCTGGTTAAATCATAAAAACAAAGTGCCAAAAGCATTCTTGTCTATCCCATGTATGTTGCAGCTGGTTTCCTGCTGTGATTTACCTTCTGTATTTCATATGCTGAATAAATTTGTCTCCAGACAAAAACTAAGCAGTTAAAGGGCAGTGTGAAACTCCCGTGGTACCCACTTAAAGCCCAAAGAGCATCCTCAAAGATTCCAGTTGGGCACCATCAAAATAGAGACCAGTGGACATGTTACCTTTCTCCTGGTCCTCCTCTATTGCTGGAGCTGAGAAAGAATAGCACATTGAAGTTGCCCCTTCAAACTATTGACCAAGGAGGAAGACTGCCTGAGAACTGAGAGAATCCTCCCTGTTGTTACGTGCGTTGCTTTGTGTTACTGTATGGCTACTGGGTCAGGTTTGCAGAGTGCAGGTAGGCTTCTCTGTCACATCACAAACGCGTGGAAATCTTAAGCGGCACATCTGGGCTTTAAAAATAAATAAAAAAGTGCACTAATACGGAGCAGAGCTTGTTTTATGCACTCCAGGAGCCTACAAGAGTAGATACCTTAGAAAAGTAGACAGACAGGAGAGAGGGAGAGAGATAGGCACACAGGCAGGCAGACGTTAGAAAATCTGTCCTTGACCTTCATATGGAAAAGAAATTCTTTTTGTTTGAGGTGGGGGAAAGTCAATCCCTTAAGGGAAAACAGAGGAGGGGAGAGAGGTAATAAGGAAATGAGTCAGACATAAAGAATTGTTGGCAAATACAGACACTTCGTAGTAAAAGAGGACGGTTTTCAGCTGATCTAATGTAAAAAACCACAGATAATATGTGCCTGGTTTTTATTTAGTCCCCCTTGTAGCTAGAAATATTACAGCTTAATAAATGTGGAAAAGGTGAGAAGCAAGGCCCTTTTCTCTCTCTTCACTGCTTCCCCACATCACCCAGGGGAGCAAGTTGAAAGTCTGAACCAGTGTTTTTCTATGGTTTTAGCTTTTTTTTTTCCTCCCTCCCCAGATAGGAGCTTTGAGAGGTGGTTCCACTGTAACCATTTAAAAAGAGGTAAAACATGTGGTTTCTTCACAGGGCTGTTTCTAATCAGGTCGAATTAACTTGCATAACTGTATAATTATAATGATGAAAACTGATATTTTATTTTAGATTTTATTAACCAAGGAACCCTGAAGTACTCTAGATTCATTGATAAATCCCTGAGGTCCTCCTTGCTACATAGGCTGGTGAGCCTGAAAGAGCCACGGAGCTCTTCCCAATCCTTTCCAACGCTCAAATTAATCTGTCTGAGGGCTGGCTGGACATCTACCTAGATCCTAAACATTACAACCTAAACCACCCAAGCATAAAGCCTGTGGCTTGTTGCTATTGCTAAGTCAAAGTTGCAGTTATGAACAGCAGAAACATTCAGGGCAGAAGCAACTGAGGTAGAAACAGCCATTACCAAAAATTAAGGAGGCTTTTTCATTTACTTGGAAACAAACTATGCAGGGAAGACAGGAGGTTATGTACTCACAGCAGTGTACAACTGTAAGCCAGGTTGGCCAGTGTTAAAGAAATGAGAGAAAGAGATGGAAAATCTGTAGTTCATGAGAGACGCTGAGCCATAAAAACACTGGTTAACTGATTAATATATGGGTGTTAGTCTTTACTGCAAAGTTAGGATCTTCAGCCAGTGAATGCTTGTTGAAGCCAGTTTTTTCTGAGAGGTACTGACTGAATTTGCTGTTCTGATTTGAGACTGAACTTAGTCTTTTAATTTCTCTGGTTTTAGTCTGGGGAATGAGAAACTGGGAGCTCACATGTGTACCTTGGCCGCCAAGGAACAGTGGTGCCATACTCCTTGTAGTGATACCTGGATTGAAGAGCTCCTTCCCTGACAATGTCACTGGGATTTAAACAGCTGTGCAATGAAGTGGGGTTTATTAACCCCATTGTCCATAGGGCAATCACTGCAGTCCCATTATCTTGTTATGTGCATGGGGACTATTTCTTTATTAAATACATATCTATAAATATATATTTGATCTACCATATAATTTGATCTGTAGCAGCTCTTCCAGAATTGATCTTTGGGGTGCAGACCCAGACTTGCCATTTGCAGAGTAATGCATCATTTTCAAAGTGATGTGCTTACAACAGTATAAAGTTATTGGCTGTTCATGGCAGGCTGGGGTGGGGAGGTGTGGGTGGGGAGAGGTGCAGAGAGGGAACTGTAGCTCATAGGTCCTGGCTACCTTCCTCTGCTATGTATTTCATAGGAGATCAGACTAGGCTAGCCTATCTTTGACCATTCTGTCTTTGACCTAGAAGTCTGTGAGTTTAAGCTGTTGATAAAACTTCATCATATTTTTTTCTTTGCTACAGCTATGAAGAGATGTTGTGCTTAGATGAGGAAAGCTATGCATAAAGAAGAAAAGCCTTTAACCTCTTTCCTTGATGGAACACATATTTTTTGATGCAAGGTTTGTCAGGTCAGAGCAATCCAGCCAAGCAGCACCCTCTCCCATAGTCCATGATGTTGCTAAGACATGCCTAAATTATAACAGCCCTCCAAGGATGTCTATATCTGCCTCACTATTCTGCATATATCACAGCTAATGGCACCTTGAAAACTCAGTATTATTTCTCATCCTGACTGCTAATAGCCAGCCCAGAAACTCACATTATCAGAAACAAAATTCAATGAGAAATTAGCGCTGGCATTGTTCAAAATGCATATTTCGTATTATAAATGTGTTTCAAAATGGAAAACAGCTCCAAATGTATTAGTAAATACATATCTTTGAAAACTTAGCTCTCTGTTTTCTCTAAGTTACAACATAGTCATTCTGCTTGGTTTTATTTGTTCCATCCTGTGATTGCTATAAACTTTGGCAACTAAACCTTTTAGAGAAATTACCATAGGCACAACTAGTAAATCAACTCATGTATTGGTTGCCTGAAAGTAGGAGGGTTAGCAGTTCTTCCCATTCATCCATTTTTGTCTCTGACAGAATATAGAATGAAACATCACTGGACAAACTACCAGAGGTTCATTCCACTCCGTTGTCTTTTTAATCTCATTTGGTTGTGGAAAACGTACTGAAGCAGATGACTGCCAGCCACAGAAATACTGAGCCAGCCTCTGTAAGTAACTTTGCACTGACAGGGCTCCATCAGACCCGTGACACAGGCAGCAGTCTCTCAAGAAGAAACAACAATCCTCAGGAATGCTAAAACCTCTAGGAAACAAGATGAGCTCTGTCCATTTCAATAATTTCAGATGCATTCCGAAGCACTTCAGAAAGAAGAAAGAAAAAAAGAAGAAATAAAAAAGATCTGCAGCATGCCTCTTCCAACTTCATATTATCTGTCATTGTCTGGGATATTCCTTGAACTGTCATCTTGAAGCACATTGTAGATAGAGATGCTATTGATATTAGCAGGACTTCCAAACAAAGATGAAGTATGATAATTGTGGTATTTTCCTGCAAAGCTGAAGCTTTGAACTTTTGATTTACCGGTACTAATCGGGGCTGTCAAAAATAATCACAGAGATGTTTGACTTGTAAAATGGTTGATAGGTAAAATATTCCTACAATAGGAGACACTGAAGAAAAGATTATGTAAAGCATATGCATTATCAACCTAAGTGCACATCGACTAGAGTTTCATTGCAGGTCATCTTTTAGAGCCAGCTTTGTTTCCAGTCATACTTGTGAAAACCTACTGAGGACAGTAAAGCTAAAATAAAACTGGCTGGAAACTACACTTGGCCCCATATATGCACTGAGCATCAAAGGATTTGTGCTTTGCTTTGTTTGACATTGCTGAATTTAAGGATATACTTTCAATCTTTCAAAGAACAATTACAGTGTCAACATCTATATTGGAAGTTGTTGAAATATGGACACTACTGTTCCATTTTCACTGAGGGTTTCTGTCTCCACCGAGGCATACAGATAACCTGATGCAGCAGTTCCACGGAATAATCTTAACTCTTGCAGCTGTAGACCCAGTGAATCAGCTCCATTGTGTGGAAGCACTGGGATGTGGCCCGCTGGCACCACATTATCAAGTTGTCACATTGTCCTCACTGGGTCCTAATTTTGTATCTTCATTTAGGCACAAAGACACCACCTTAGGAATTGAAGTGCTGCACCCCTGTCCTGCAGGTGCTTGCCTTGTTCTTACTGTCTTCCTTGAGCAATGGTAATTGGCTGCTGAGATGGACGAGTAGGCTAGGTGGATGATCTCTGTGCCATTCCTCTGACTACCTTGTCATGGCAGGCACCCTCATGGGGCATTACACAGAAAGAAGTACTACCCTCATGGTCATCAAGAAGCCTTCTGCAGATGAGTAGCTCCATTGATTTCAGTGCATATATTTGGTAAAATAAGGTGATCCAGAACTGGCTTGTGTGGCCATATTTTTCAGGATAAGCAGTGACTGCCTTGGAACAGAAAGTGTTACTGTTAAAAATCTGCTTATACAAGCGAGCAGGACAGCCAATCAGATATATGACATTTCCATGGGATTCTGGCTTTAGGGCTACCTATCAAATGGATCATTAATGAGTCAGGTTCTGGCAAAAGCACAGGAAAGCCTCAGGAGAAAGGTGGGGAGATGAGTTGGCATTCCTGATGTTGATGTCCCGACTTCTTGCCACGAGCCTCTCAAAGTGTAAAAGAGCAAACAGCAAACCAAAGGCAAGGGCATTGTCTGAGCACTTTCTCAGAAACTGTGTGAGTATAGGACTCTTCCAAAGATCATGGTGCCAGAGTGCAATGTTGCTCTGCCCGCTTGAGGTCATTTGCTGCCTGGCCTTTGTTTCTCATGATGGCAAAGGAACCCTATGGCATCACCCTGTAGCTGCTGCTCCAGCTCTTCTCTCATACTAAGAAGAAAGAAGCAGGAGCCAAAGCCAGACTTATCTGTCTGCTCAGTTGGCAGTCTTTTACAAATGATAAATTAGTACATAGAATCATAGAATCATAGAATCATAGAATCATAGAATGGTCTGTGTTGGAAGGGACCCCAAGGATCATATTGCTCCAACCCCCCTGCCACAGGCAGGGACACCAACCTCCAGGCCTGGATCTACACAAGGCTGCCCAGGGCCCCATCCAGCCTGGCCTTGAACACCTCCAGGGACGGGGCATCCACTACCTCTCTGGGCAGCCTGTTCCAGCACCTCACCACTCATTCTGTAAAAAACTTCCCCCTTGGTTGATAGCAGAACAAATAAAGGCCAAAGGAGAGAGGCCAGAAACAGACCATGGAAAAGAAAGAACTTTTTTCCCCAAAAGAGGAAAAAAGGTAGGAGGGGACCTCGATGATGGAAAGAACATGAAGAGGAGCATAAAGAGGAAAAGGAGAAGGGAAAATCTTCAGGGTGATGTGGTGAGGAATAAAGATTAAGAAAGAAAAGGCACTATTGCAGTATCTTGCTGAAAATGAGATGAAGTGGTTATTTCAGTTCTGCTTTTATTGTCATGCTTGGTTCTTGATGTAATAATGGATCCACAGAAATTGTCCTCTAAGATGCAGGAAGGAAAGTGTCAAATTCACTCCTGTTAGGTAAGCTCTTAAAAATCCAACATCATAATCTGAAGGTGCCTTTTTCCTACGGCAACTAATTACAGCATTTTCTTGTTAATTTGCATATAAATTGAAGAATTTCTATTTAAACAGTCATACATGCACAGCACTAAAGTTTCGGAGCATGGCAAGAGTGGAAACAGTTAGAAAAATTGTTATTTTAATGATACCAGGCAAATCTGATGTCTTGACAGGTCCCTTAACAGAGATTCTTACCCTGCTAATTAAGTAAAACTTCATCAATCTGTATTTCTAATAGTGTCATTAATACTAAGGAGAAGTGCCAATGTCTGTGTTGGAGACACTTGTGTTTTATACATTATTCTTCACTGCAAGAGATCCTATGATTTATAGCTCTTTCTGCAAAGGATCTTGTGACATCACCACTTTGTCAAATTATGGGGCATACTGAAGAAGTATCTTCTCTTTGGCAAGCTTGTGAAAGTGGAGAACTGGTCTGAAACTGCATGTAATTTGATGATCTTCTCTCATTCTAGGATGTGAGTCCAAGTAGTCTAAGTTTCTACTGTCACTGTCAAAGGCGACTGAAACAATGGAAACCCAAACACAAACCGTATAATCTCTATGGCAACTCTGTGATTATCTCTGTAGGCAGTGTGACAGCTTCTAAACTTTGTCTTATCGTCTTTTGGTTTCTTGTATCCATATTTTAGTCTTCTCTCAGTGATCATGTTGCTGCATCATTTTTATAGTTTTTCCAGAGCAACAGAACAGAAGTTAGTGTGTTTGCTGCTGTCGTGTCTAACATAGTTCACGTTATCTTATGTCAACTAGGAACAAATAAATGATCTTACGGGCAGAGAAGCCAAGGAGTTCAGAACTTGGCCATGAAAAAATCATTGGTTTTGTCTCATAAAGCACAGCCCACTGCAGCATCTTTTACTGTTATGTTGCCAATCCATTTCAACTGGCATTGCTGGAGTCTGGGAAATGACAAGTAGGCCCCTAAGGAGAGGACTCAGATGTCGATTTTATTTATTTTTTTCCTGTTTTTGTGTACCACATGATAGGAGAACAAATTAGAAGGTGATTCTGGCAGAATGAAGGATGCATTCAATCTTTTGGTTCAGATAGTTGTATCATGATGTTTATTCAAAATAAAATGAGCCCATTCTTCTAATTTTGATTTTAGCAAAAGAAGAAATTAAACACCATGGGGGGCTTTCCTCTGATTTTGTGCCCTGAAGGTGAATATCCAAGAAGCAAACCTGAAAGTTTTCTCACCTTGAGGCATAAATAAAGTCTACCTTCTTTGCCAATTGAAATCTTTTCTTAATATGCATTGATACACACTAACTCACAGAAAGCAATTGATTATTACACTCAGAGGAAACCAGTGTAAGAGAATAGCTTTAATTTTTTTCTTCTATTTGCAGAAAGTTATTTTATTGCACCGATAGGTATTTTTGAGTGTATCACAGTTACTTTAATGAAAGATATTAATTAAGTTAAAATAATTTTAAGGTTTGTCTCAACATGAAGTTGAATTTGAGTTCTGCTGGTATTTCCTTTCTCTTCTTGAGCCATTTGGCTGTACCTCATTGCTTTTGGATTTTGGTATTCTATGTTTTTCCAACAGCAGAATTTGAAATATTAACCAAACACAAGCTTTGTTATAAAGGTTTTCTGAGACTGGGACAGAGCAAACCAAGGAGAGACTTTCAAATTAAATTCCACAGGAAAAGGACTGCCCTGTTGACATGTTGTTGCAAGATCTTTCTTGAAAACTTCACCTCTGCAAAGAAGGCAAGTTGGCAACAGAAAACTGAGCAATGGGCTCATGCCATTAGGCTGAACAATTTGTCTCTATTACTTAGACCTGCACAATATTTTGACATTTGGAAAGGCTGTGCAGATTCGTGTGAGTAAGAGAAAAACAGGGAGTTGCAAACAACAGGAAACAGCATTTATATGTGCAGTAAAAGAGAGGCCAAGCTTTCTGAGCCACCTCAGAGTCCTTTCTTCAGCCACCTTTCCAAGGTGTGCCTGGATGAGGGCTCACAATGCTGTGATTCCTCAGTTTCAGTTTTATGTGCTAGCTGCAGAACTAAACTGAGAAGATCTAATTGCTAGAGAAACACTGGCAATGTTCCATTGGTTTGAGAAAGGCACAGTCATAATGTTTTCACCACAGCTTGGATGATTTACATTGCCTCCAGAAATTCTTGCATGGTAAACTCACATAGTCATTGTGGCAGAAAAGCACAAACCATGTGAAGAAATTTTTGGCACTTTTTTTTTTTTTGTCCTCAGAACCATAATTTGAAGTGGCCCTTCATGAGAAGGAAGGTGCTGCTCCAGGAACAATCTATGACTTCTGAAAAATGTCTGAGCGTACAATCTCTGAGCTGGAAGTTGGTTCGAGACACAAGTTATCACTGGCAGACCTCATCTATATGCAGAGAAAATATCTCCTACAGCTTTCCCGAGATTGGCCCATGTTCAACATGTCTTCGCTGATTACATATGTTGCCTGCAGCTGCGTTTTGATTACACACACTGTATCCCCAAGCTCTCTTGGAGGAGAGGATTACACAGAACATGCTGTTCTGTAGGAGCCTCCTTTTAATGAGAAGTCTGTCTTCGCAGCCGTATCTGTCATACCAGACATAAATCAGTGTCAATATACCACTCCAAAAATAGTCTGGGCCTGCTCTACCTTCAGGCAGCCTTAGAGAGTCAGCACACACTGCCTGTGTCCCAAGACCTGGAGAGAGGCAGGTGCTTCTTCAGCATTGTTGAATTTATGATCATTTGTCAACTGGAAAAGAAAGATGAGTTTCATGAAGAGGCAAGACCTTCCTGTATTTGACCTTGGGATGTTTCTTTCCTTTTCCTTTTTGGCTCTGTGTTTCTTATCAGTGGCTCTTTATGCCCTTCCAGTCTAACTAATTGATTCCTTTCTCTTGTGATGCTTTTGTAATTGGATTGCAATAAATTATACCCTGCTGTTTAAGAATGTATCAAATATTGTTTTAACTTGTCCAATGCAAAGACTTGAGAACTGGAGCCTGAATCATAAAATGACATAGAATTTTGCTGGTATTAGACGGACACTTAATAATTCTGCTGTCACATCTGCATAAATCCAGTATGACTGCTGGCCTCAAATCCTTTCTCAGCATTTACACCACTGTGAGTGATGGCATATTTTAACTCTTCATTCCTGTGTCGAGATAGATAGACTAGAGGCCAAGATATACAGACTGCATTGGGAAAGCAATGAGTAATGCTACAAAATAATTTGAAGACACAAAATTGAAAACAGTGATGGTTGCCTGAGGATGCGGTATTAATGAAGAGTGGGTGGCTAAGAAGTACCCCTTGCCTAGGACCTAGTATTGCAATAGTATCTCCCCTGGATAAAACCAGAAGTTCTTAACATATATTCCCCTAATCTTGGCAGTGTATTTTTTCTTCTACTGACAGGACTAAGATAGTATAAACTTTCTGCCAGGCAAAGACCAGACTTTTCTTAAGGGAGTAATCATGTTCCCTATCACTGTGAGTCTATCTGGTCTCTGGACTGTCCCAGTATCCTCTCCCTGCAGCAGATGGACCAGCTGTGCCAAATTACATGTCAAGGTTTTGACAGTACCACCAATTTCCAACAGAAGATGAGAGAAGTGCACTTTTTATTTAAGTGACTGACTGGACTGCAACAATTCAGCTTTTTTATACAAGATAGAAAAGCTTGTGTTGCCACTGATTCTTTACATGGCGACTTCGTTTTACATTGTTATGGCCACATACTGCTGGCAGTTGTACAGATTAAAACCAACACTATAATCCTACACATGCCCTTGACAGCACTGTCCACACATTTTACAAGTAATTGGTTTTTTACTTAAATCTTCAGAATTAACTTTTTTTAAAACCCTAGAAAGTAAATTTCCTGTTTTGTACCACTTTACATGGAACAAGGAGGTGTAGTCATTCTCTTTGTGCGCGTATTTAAATTCCTGGGTGTAAATCACAATGACTGTACCATATGGAAGCAAGGAGGGTCAAAGGCTGTATTCTTTCTCTCTTTAAAATGCCAGTAGAAGTATTAGGTTAACAGTGACTCATTGAAAACTATAGAACTTTAGCAGAAGTGGTTGGACTTCAAGGTTTAGTAACTAAACCTGAAGAATGACTGCTTCATACACTTGTTGGAGATTCATTATGAATCTTCCTTACAATGAGGAGTGGACAGGTTTCTACCTCTGGCTATATCCCAACATCATGACTGGTGCTCCTGGTGGCATGCCCTACAAGTCACGTCCCAGCTAAGGAAACCCACCCACAAGGTGGCCAGCTGCTGTGGACCCAGCCCTCTTTTCAACATGGACCTAGAAGTGCAGAATGACTTGGTGCCCCTGGTTTAGAAGTGACACCCAACAGTGCTAAGAGCATGACTGCACCCATGAGAGTATGCTCACAGCTCTTGTTCTAGTTCCTGTAGTTCATGTTCTTTTGCTTTAAGTTAGGATATATGGAAAAGCAGATGCATACCTTTGACATATCTGGTACAACTTTTGACTGAGGGCAGAAGGAAAGGAAGGACAAATTCTACTGAATCCAGAAGGAAAAATACTGCCAGGTTCTGTGTACTTCCAGGCTAAATTTGCTCCACCAAGATTTTCAGCAGTGACTGTATGATACAGATTGGGTTTTTTGAAGGCCTTTAATTTTTCCTTGTATCATATTCAGGTCTGCATTTCTGTTTACATGGTCTAATTTAGGAATATCCTCTGGTTTTCTGTCCACTTCACATACAACTTGGAAAATAAATGGAAACAGGCATGACTCAAGCAATAAAAAGTTCTAAATAAGGAAAAGACAGATAGGCAGTTTTTGGAACTTTTAAATGAAAACATGATACAGGAAGAAGAAATGAGGCTAACAAATAAACTTCCTATGTGTTGAAAGATCAAATGGAATCAAAAGTTGAGCAGTTAATATAACACATATTTTCTGCCTATGCTGCAGAACAACAGTACTCTCCTTGCAAGGAGAACAATCAGAAGGAGCCGGAAAAACTTATCGCTGCATGATTCATAGTTTATTCTCCATTGTTCACATTCATATGTAGCCAAATCTTCAAGTCTTGACCTACATTATACTCAGTCCCTGGCAAGACAAACTGACATTAGCCCTATATCACTGCTAGTGCTATAGCATATAGAATGTTAAGGGTGGTGTTTTTACAAGTACTGTCTCTTAGTAGCATGTTCAGGAATTTCATGATCTTCTCAAGGAATTCAACAGCTTGTTCACAGCAAAGGTCAAAAACCAGCCATGCACCTAACATCATGTATGGTTCTTTGAAAGCACTCCTTTAGAAGGACTAAACTGAAGCCAAAGGAGAGAAGCGAGGTTTCAGGTGAGGGTCCTATAGAAGGTATTTAGTTTGTGAGCCAAAGTGAAATTCCAATAACTGCCAACCTGCCACATGCCCTGGCTTGTGTTTGACAGCCGTGCAGCGCTCTGTCTCACGTATCATCAGCAGAGATCTTGGAGCGGGGAGCTGTGCTGACAGTCCCACCGGCAATGCTCGGGGTGGGGTGCATGTCATTCCTCTCTCACAGCAGAGTTGGCTGTACAGCATGATCGGCCGTCGAAACTTGCTCTGGTTGGTAAATAGAGCAGGAGAGACTTGCAAGATTCGCAAGGAGAAGGCATTTAGTAAATGTTCCTGCTCTGTTTTAATGAGCACCCTCTGTACACAGCAGATGTTACTCCAAAAGCTCCCTAGCTTCTTGCAATGCCACGCACAGTGCCAGACCTTACTGGAAGGAAATATGAATTCCCATGCCATGCTTTTTGTTTCTGCAGATCTAGCCAAGTCAATGGAATAGTCATCCTTTTGATATTTGTAAGTTAGCACGGCATGTTCGCTGTAGGAATTAACTGAGTACCTAATTACAGTGATGGAGAACTATTCTCTCATGGCCTAATTAGAATATTGAAATACTGTACTTAACCTCCACTAAGGCCCATGTATGTCTGTGTGAACAGTCTTTCTTTAAACAACAAAACCAAAGCATCAAAATCACACATGGGCTTATGTATTGGTAAAAAGACATGAGCAAACTTGCATATAGTATGTCCTACCATGAAGGTATTTTCTGTGAATTGGGCCGTAAGATTGCAATTCTAAGCAGCCACACAATTAATTCTTCAGTTATGCAGTCCAATTAGGACAAATGCTTCCTTTCTAGTTTAATTAGAGATGGGTAAGCTCGTTTGAGCTTATTTGTATAAAATATGTGCTCATTAAACAAGGCCTGGATTTTGTTCAGCTTGTTAGAAATGTTGTGAAAAAAAGCGCTTTCTCACACTGCTGCTGGCCTTTTTAACCCTTTAAAGACCACAAGTCTGACAGTCTATCAGTTATCCTCAAAGTACAGTACACTTCCTTCAGCCAAAAAAAGAAAAAGGGTGATTGTGCTACAGTCAGTGTATTTGTAAACTTCATGCTGCCATGGAGATAAATATCTTCCACCCTCAGATATCACTCATTGCAACATCCCTCCCTGTAGGCTAATGCAACTGATGATGGGTTCATAGGGTTTGCTAATCTTCTTTTCAGAGCTCCCTGGCAGCAGAATGAAAGAGAAACTCTAGAGCTGATGCACACCCTGTCTTTGCTGAGAAAAGAGCAGGGGACCTATGAACCAGTATGTGAATGTCTCTGCAGGGAATGAAGTAGAAAGATTTACATGAAAGCCATACAGTATGGAGCCACAAATGGCACAGTCAGTTGAATTGTCCCAAGCAAAGACAAAGCAAATGGTTCAAGCATACTGTCTTCTCCTTCCCTCCTCTTATATTATTTCTTTTGTGAGTTCATTTATTCAGCAGAGAGTGGTTCACTTCTTTGGTGAAAGCACCTGCATGAATCTTGTGCTGAAAAATGCCCAGAGGTATGACATTATTTATTCAAACCATACCTGCAAAAAATCAAGCCCTCTGTGCTTGTGATAAAGGCAGATATTCTCCTGACATGTTCCTTTGGCCACAGGTGCTCAAAATGGGAAGGAGAAAAGTTCAGGCCACCTTCCAGGCTACACATGGGCACAAAGAAATGAGGCCTCACCACCGGAGAATCAGGCTGAAAGCACCCAAGCCTTGGCAGAAGCCACAGCGCAGGGGCAATGCCAGAGTAGGAAGTGCACAGATGGCTAGAAAAGGCATGAGGGCAGGCTGTCAAAGATTAAAGTCTAATTTATCCCTCTCGGGGCCACACACTCCTCCATGCTGTCAGCAAAATGGACAAATGCAAACCACAGGCACACACAAAGTGGGAGATGGTAGCCTCAGCCAAACGAGCTCCAGGGCATGCCACAGCTATCTTACAAATGCAAATCCACCCCTTTTCTCCTGCACGTGAGGGGGATTAAGCATGCAACCAGTGTGCATTCAAATATTGTGTGAACAAACACAGCCCTTGGCCTTTGAAATCCTGGCCCCAAACGCCTTCATTTTCTGCTGCAATGCAAGGAGCCTGGGTTTGGGAGGTAGTGAATGAGGAGAAGGCTTAAGTCTGACTACCAGGTCTCCAGGTGATTTCCACAAAGCAGGAAAAAGCTGCTAGACTAAGTGAAACTTGGATTTGGAGTTTGGTCCCATTGTTCAAAAGCCAAAAGGAGACAGGCACAGCTCTGGAGTCATGACTGTCTTGGCCTAACAGCTGCCTGCAGCCATTTGCAGGTTGGCAAAACCTCTGACTCAGAGGGAAAAATGTAGCATATATATGCAAGATGGAGTTCTAGGTTATGCGTCTGGGACTGCATCCAAAGTTTACTGAATTTAATGGGAACCTGGACTCCAGAGGCCACATGGTGGTACCAGCCCTACTGGCAGGGGTTTCAGCTTTCTCCAGTGCATGTGCCGAACTTCTTACTATCTCAGCACCCAGGCTCTCAGGATTGCCTTGTGGGCAATGTGTGGTGTGAAATACTCTGTAATTTTCTTAATTTTATTTAACTCCTGCAGATTTACGATGACATCATGGTATTTATGATCTTGTATTTTCACAGGTGCCGTGTCGTCATCTCTTAGTCTGAACAATTGCTTCATTACAGCTCACTGGGATTAGGTGGAGGGAAAATGCTAGTTTGGAGCTGGGACCTACTGGGACCTGTCATATTGTATAAAAAAAAAAAAAAGACCAAATATAGACCTTTTTGCAGCCATGTGTCAGAGGAAAATAGCAACAGAATCTCTTTTTAAGGTTATGCTGATCCCAAGATAATTTTTGCTTTCAGAGGAAGATTTTCTAAACTGACAGCCGAAACGCAAAGGGGAGACTTTCTTAATTGGTGACCTGAAGAGTTAGCACAGAGCTATTTCCTTTTCTCTGTCACAGTCTGCTGACTGACAGTTTGTAGCACAAGGAAACATTAAAAGCTAGGATCCTGGTCAGGAGTGGAGGGTATCCCCATCAGTCCCACAAGGGGAAGGTCTTCTGGAAGAAAGCAGCATGAATTTTGTTACCTTTGAAAGTGAATGATGCTTCCCCACAAAGAAAGTATTTTTTCTATGCTAATATTCTGCCGTGGGGTCAGCTGGAATCACAGGGGGGCACTTTTCCAGTACTCTGCTTGTCTCTGGGAGTGGTAAAGACTTCAAATAATTTGAAACAAATCAATAAATCCGTAGGTAAAAAAGAAGTGGGAATGTAATAGTGGAGACATGCCTGCTGATACTGGAGACTTCAGAAGTCGCAACTTTTTCTTAGGTTCTATGTGAGTCCAGATAGTGTTAGTCTGGCCAAGATGGCCAAACATAATTCTGATTCATTTCAGCTTAAGTTCCCACAACTTCACTTTCTGACTAGTGTCTTAACTGGACCATAGCAGTTTTTCAGAACTGGAGCAGGGCATCAGAGAAGCGACTGGCCTTACTCTCAGCTCCCATGTGACCTTGCCCTCATTTTAATTAAAACTTGACTTTAGCTGACATTATCCCCAGAATATCCAGGTTAAAAATGTGTAAACCAATTACTTCTGATTTTCAGTTAGTATAAGTTATTTGTCTGTAGCAATGGTAGTTTCTGAGAAGAAAGTAAGAGAGTCACCTGAGGGCGTAACTTCAAGGCCAACCATTGCATGTCCTGCTATGACAAAAAGCTTTTCAGGCAAACAGCAGTTTGAATAAGCCTATGGCATGTAAATATTCTCAATAACCCTACAATACATCTTTCTAACCCTGATTTTAAATATTTTTTTTTCTGATACTAAAGCACCTGAGATGAAGTGTGCCCTTTCTTTTCCTGCCCTAACCATGCTCCCATGAACTGACAGAGGGAGTTAGCAGTTATTCTAGTTACCACTTGTCCAGATATGCTAACTGTGCCACGAGCAATTGCCCTGTGGGTGAAAAATTCTTTGAGTGCTCACACAGCCTGGAGAGAGGGAACAAATGCCCTGTCACTATGCCGAGCACTTGGAACAGGAGCTACACTCTGTGTCAAGCTAATGAACATTTACAATTCCAAGAGGTTAAAGGTGGAAGAGGAGTGTGGATAATAGAGATACCTCGGGATTTTGGCTGACAGATAACAGGGAGGGCTGTGAGGTCTCTAATAAGTGAAAAACAGCTCCCTGCAAGAAACCTTGTGGGTTGAGGCATGTGCCCAGCTACACCTGCTGGAGTTGCTGCTTGTCCCAGTGCATCAGGGGCTGAAGGGAATAATTCTTATCAGGAACAGAAGGGCACAGGCATTGCCCCATCATTGCACAGACTCCTGTCCGTATAAGGACATTAATTTCTTGTAAGATATTCCCTGATAATTGGGGATGAATGTGACCTAACATCCAGGTGATTTTCAGGCATCATTATTGCTTGTTTTATTGGGCAGTGGGTCGAGAAGGATGCACAGTCCTTGACTTGGTATCACTCAACAGTGTTGTCCATTGGCAGAGGTTCTCCATGAAGATGTGCAGCCATGGCATAAGATGGATAAGCCTTGTGTAGACTGAAAAAACAGATAACATTAGAGGGAGTTCACAAGGATAAAAGCCAGGATTTTTGATCTAGTAAAGGGAGAATTAAAGATGGTGGAATCTGATGATATCTAAGCTACTGAGGAGTTAAAGAGAAAGCCTGAAAGAAAAGAACTAGAGAGGCCTTGCAGCACTAAGACATAAACCAAGAAAATTACAGATGAAATTCAGTGTAGATAACTGTAAACTGGTGCATGCTGAATAAAAAAATGTTTTGTTTTTTTTTTATACTACAAGCATCTCAGGTGTAGCTTTTTCTATATAGAAATATGGTTTTCACAGAAAAGCAAATAAATAAATCCATTTTTAAAAATCAAGAGCTTTTTTATGGATCAAAATGGCAATCAAGTACTAGGAATTATTTGAGAAAGAATAAAAAACACATGTCCTCATGCCAATGTATAACCTCTATTCTCTCACACCTTGACTACAGCGTGGTCCTACAAAAGCATATAAGAAATATAAGAAAACAACAAGAATTATTAAACGCCTTTGTTCAAGGAACAATTGAATAGACTAGACCTCTATGGGAAAGATGATTGAGGTTGGTGGTGGTGGTTGCCAATAAGCCAATTTGTGCAGTGAGAAAAAATAATGGGAAACAGTATTCACCATTTCCTCTGTTGCTGGAGCCAGGAGACCTCAAATGAGATGAGTGTAGAAAGAACTAAAAAAGACCTCTGCACTGAGTGTGCAGTTAAGCTGGTGTGCTCCACAGGGGCATCATGACAGTGTGCAGGCTAAATACGTAGGATTTCAAGAAAGAGTTGTACAAATTCAGAGAAGAAAAACCTACTGCCTGCTACCACTTATGAACACCCAGGAAATCACTGAACTGCTTATCGCTGGATATTAGGAAAGTGATACGGAAAGGAAGGAAAGGAAATATGCCCCTTTCCTCAACATCTGGCACCAGGCACTGCTGGAGACAGTAGGCTAGGCTAGATCTGATGCTTTTTCTAGGCTTTTGGTCACATTTTTGTTTGCCACATACCAAAACCTGACCCCCTGGTGCTGCTATAACACAGCTGCAAGTGCTTTTACACTCTCATCACCACCACCAAAATGATCCAGATAGCTGCTAACATATGAAATTTCTTCTTATCCTTGAGCCCCAGTAAGGCAGTCCACTCTTCAAACCAAGATGGCATGGGATTAATTTGGGTATACATATCATTGACTTCTGTAGGACTTAACAATGTTAATTGCTTATAAATAAATATCTGCTTAACAATTTTTCTGAAAAATTGAAAGAAACCCAACCAGCTAATATTTCAATACTTTGCTGAATGCAGCCCATCATGTATATGTCTTTCAGCTTCAAGAAATCATACCATGAAGCAATCAGAAATATGTAGGGAAGCTAATGAGTCTTTCCCAATAGTTTTAATTCATTCTGTCCCATGTTTCAGACTGAGGTTTTTGCTTCTAATTGGCAAGTGCTGACAGGCTTCTTTATAAACATTATGCTTGCTTTTCTTTTTTTCCCCAGACAGGTGCAGGCCAAGAATATGGCTCAATTTATGTAGCTGGATAGTTCTTATCTAGCAAGATATTGGTTGCTGAATTAGAAGAAATATTTCATTACAGGAAATACCTTTATCCACTGTAAAACTGGGGAAAAGATAATGGCGAGACTGGGTAGTCCGGGTGAATGAAATCACAGAGAGACATGGCCACATTTCTAGACTGTTCCATTATTTGTTCACCTCAGGAAGTATTTCATCATCTTCTTTTCAATACCAGTTTTAAGCCTTCAAAGAGAGGATCACTTTAGGCAAAGGACCCAAAATTATGAAAAATTACTGAGAAGCAGGGAAATGTGGAGAATTCCTGAGAAATGTACTCATGCTAGATCCCACAAATTTGAAGACACAGTTACTATTTTCCAGAAACTGGACTGCTTTGAGGAGTTAAGACAGAAAAGCCAATAGCTGTAGGCAGTTTTCCCAGGGAAGATATGACATCTCCTCTCTAAAGGTGACAAATGATGCACACAAAGCCAAAACCTCAAATTTCCCCTCATTGTTTCATGGGATAAGATGGCTGTACAAGACCTCTCGCCAGCCTGTCTAGACAGGACAAATAACCCAGGCCCAAAAAAGTTTTCCTCCCAGGAAAATGAAAGTGTCTGGAGCCAGGGGACATGGTTCAGCCTGTGAACTGCAGTAATGGTAATTGCTTCTTCCTTCCATGGTACCAAAACAAAAGTAGGCCTTTCTTTGGGTTCCTGGCTGTGGAGCAGAAGGCATCTCCATGCTCTTTCAACATCATCTGCATCTGTGCAATACAATTTCTCCTCACGCCACTCCTGTGAGACAGGGGAGTGAAGTTATTCCAGGTTTGAAGAATTTATTTGAAACCTTAAGTAGGCTGCCTGAGCTCACAGGACAGTATGTTGCTGGCAGCAGGGGATCTCTTCATTTCCAGTTCTGGGCTTCATCACAAAATTGTCTGCCAGGACAAGAGATCAGACAGCCTGTAGGCACTTCTCTGGAGATCCAGTCGAATCGTCCCATGAATGCAAAGCTGCTGCAGGCAACCCACATGAGTGGGAGCCAGAGGAAGAAAGCAAGGATAGGAAATTTAACTTTTCATTGTGAAAAACAAATGACTGGAACCTCATGTATACTTCCATTCTGAGGACTACACTACAATAGAGTTGACTATGTATCTGTGTAACCAGGGTGTTCACGACTTTTCTCCGCTTTGATCAGGGTAGAGCCATGCCACCTGCAATCTTTTGAGTCACATCCTCTTCTTTTGTTTGGCAGATCATGGTGTGGAACAAGAACTCACTGTGGTTTTCTGGTCTTTGAATACATACCCCATTTAGACCTTCTAAGCTTTTTGCTCTCATGGGAAGGCTTGCAATTTCTGACCTGGGAAGATGACTACCTTGCTCTTGCACTCATCACTATGCGTGTCTAGTTGTGTTTTCTGCACCTAGGAACATGTGATAAATCCCAACCTTTTAGGACTTCTTTCCTGCTTAGCAGTTACTATTGGGCAGCAGAGAACAATCAGTCCTGAAACAACACATGTACATGTCATCTTGTCTAATCTTATGGCTCACTACAAGCTACATTAGACAGGCTTTGTGTACAAAAATCATTCAGCATCTACTCAATTTTAATAGCAGCCCTGGGACCCAGTCTGGCTGCAGTTTAACTCCTCAAGTCTCTTTCTCTCTCCCCCTTCTTTCAAGGAGAAAACATTGGACTTTTAACCAGAAAACCTATCTGCCTTGCATGAATCTGGACCCAATTACCACATGGCTCCATGGGATCTTTGTGGTGGGGCCCATACAGTTTCTCCAGACAGAAAGCAGCGCTGGCTAGGACACTTCTCCAGAGAGGTCACTTTGGAGAGCAGATCAATTGAGTCTTGTTGGCTTTGGGTCCCTTATCTACCTGTAGAAGGGGTATCCAGGCTTTCTGGTGCACCCTTGCAGGAGCAGCACATCATCAACACCCTTTTAACACCTGGGGCTATAGATCCCAAATTACACTAGAGGTGCCCATGGTGATGCAGCTTGACCACAAGGCCGAGCTTTCATCTGGCTTCTCACTGTGTGAAGCTCCCACCTCTTACACTGCTGAACCAGTCATCACGTAGTTGCAATGCTACATATCGATGTAACACAATGCTGTCCCACATGAGGAATCCTGTCCTCCTTTTTGCTTCTCAATCAGGTCTTTCACCCTGTTTTTTCCACTGTTTCAGGCCCAAGCCCTGTCTCTGGCTTCCCATCCAAGCTCTCTTTTTTGCCACTTAAAACCTGTGCGACAGTGTATGTCAGGTGGAGAGGAATTTACAACCTTGGGTATGCAGCAAGGCTATGCAAAATAACTGCAGCCCCCTCAACCCATCAAACATGTGATGACTGGGTCTCCTCATATGACTGTTTCTGCAGCTTAGAAAATGTCCAAGATATGAGCTCAACATTTGCTGCTCCTTGCTGCTTTGTTTTTAAATCTTTTTTTTATTTTTTTTTTTATTTTATTGGCCAGTGCAGTGAGAGACTGCGGAAGTGTCTGTTTGGTTTGACCAAACTTCTCTGACAGATGTTTTCCAATTGTGAAAGTCTGACCTTTATTAAAATCAAGAACTTTTTAATGCTGTGCCCAAACCCTGGAAACAACAGCATAGTTTAGTGGTGATCTTCATATTTTAAAAGGTAAATTTCTAGCTGGGATAAACGGTACTTTTCTTTTTCCTGTTTAGTTTAAATTAAAATCCAGCTCTATTGGCTGTTCTTAGCCCATCTGCCTTCTCGCATTGTTCTGAGCATCTTTGAAGTCATAAAATGAAACATCTCAATTAATGGCAGAAAAGTGGTTAGCAGAAGCAGAGTACCAGCAACCCACTAACTTACTAATCAGTTATTAAAGTGACTTTGTCAGACCATAAATTGCAGCTATCACATTTCCCTATAAACAAATAGATTTCCCTACTCTGACACTGAGGGCCGACATCTGGGATATGTTTGAAACGTCACAAAATGGGTTGCACATATCATTTCTTCCAGACCATTCAGAGAGATAAAACAGATTAGATGAGGTAAAGGATGAAACCAAGGGTGATTTTTGTTCTCCGTTCCCCAAGCTTCCTACAGCTTTCTGTTTCTTTTGGGAGACCTTAAGTTTCAGCAAGTTACTCTGCTTTTTTATTCTAGTTGCACTGAATTGCACAATTCATTATGAGAAATTTTTCTTTCTTCTAGAAAAAGGAAAGCCATGTTGGGGTTCTGGATCTGATGGGCAAAATGTCCACCATGTTAACTGAACATAAGGAATGGAATGACTTGATGAATATTCAACTCCTGCAGTTGAAACCGTTTTCCAAGCATCCTCCTCTTCTTGTTGTCCCTTTGAGGGCTTGAGTTTCAAATTATGAATTACTCACATACTGAAGGGATAAAGGAGCCATAGTCTGCTGACATGATCTTTTTCTCCTGCTTCTACGCATACAGAAGCTTTGAATTTTGCTTTCTGCTTTGCATAGAGCAAGGCAAAAATCACAGTGCAGTTCAGATGCAACCATCAGGAAGTTCACAAAGCTGGTGAATTACAAATTTTGCAAGGTTCTCAGCAGAATACCATAAGTGCATTCCTCATTAGGAGACATAGGACACGAGTTTCCTTTGTAGATTTGCAAAACTGCGACTAATCAAAATTCATTTAGGGAGTGCATTGCAAAACCTGAATCCAGATGTGTTTTGCGTCGTTTAGGGTTTATTGGGTACATTTAGCTGTTCCAGTTTGAAAGCAAAATATTTTTTAACATTGGGCAACGTTTGCACACAAAAATTCCTGAAGCAACCCACAACCCGTCTTTAAAAGCTTATTTCTTTTTTTAGCTGAACACTTCTAGTTTATAAATGTGAGTTTATCAAGACCATGTGACACTGTTTTTCCTTAAATACATGTAGGTGTCTCCACTTAGGATACTCTGTGCTGTCCCCATCCACACATAAGAAATGAGGACTTAATACATTCTGATCTGATGTGTACGCATATATGTAAAAGCAACGAGAAATTCTCTAATATATTTGTTGCCTGTACCTATTTGTCATGATGATATTCATCTGCATAAGAAGACAATAAAGAATTTTATTTTTGTAAATTGATAAGCTAAATACATAATAGCTAAAGGATGGCAGTATATTCTGAAGCTCAGTTAGAAACATGCACATGTATTTTAAATGCATAATCTCAAGCATCCAGAACCTATTGTGTTCTGCATCCTCCTGAATAACTTCTAAAATGGATTTATTGTTCCAAATGCACTTCAGAGCAGAAATCATAATAATAACATATTTTATGCATTTGAAAGTGCACAAAGCAGAACTTTTGTGGCTTTTCCACGCAGCAGGTAAATCCTTCATTTTTGAAAACTCAATTAGCTCACACCATGCATGATTTCACTGCAAAACTATGGCTTTATTACATTTCTGAAATTCCTCTAGCCAGTGTCGAGCACAGAATGTTTAATATCATATCTGACAGATATGGGAACATAAAAAAACATTGATCAGTTATGTTAGAAACTTCTGAATGGCCTCTCTACTTCATTCTTTTGCTCTTCGGGGTTTTGTATTAGGTTTCATACTCCAATAAAATCTAGATTGTACTCCAAGTTTACGGTAATCTCAGCTGTTGTGTAGCCCTCTGAAGGACCTGTGCAAAGTATCTGACACAGGTCAGACATCCTTGACTCTAAATTAGAGAGACATGGATTTGATAGATGGACCACTCAGTGGATAAGGAATTGACAGATGGTCACGTTCGAAGAGTTGCAGTCGATGACTTGATGCCCAAGTGGAGATTAGTGACAAGTGGCATTCCTCAGAGGTTGGTAGGGAGACTGGTGCTGTTTAATATCTTTGTTGGCAGCATGGACAGTAGGACTAAGTGCAGTCTCAGCAAGTTTTCTCATGTAGTTGGCATGCTGGAGTGAAGGGGTGCCATGCAGAGGGACCCTGACAGGCTTGAGAGGTGGGCCCATGCAAACTGCATGAAGCTGAACAAGCCAAGTGCACATGGGTCAGCACAAACCCAAGCACAACTATGGGCTGGGAGGATAATGGGTTTTATACTCAGATGACCACACAGTTATCCTGTGCATTTCTGCTTGTGTGTAGCCAAGCTGGGGCTCCCTGAGAAAAGATGTAAGGAAATCTCATCAGGCACTCAGTGTGGGTTATCTGGAAGAAGTGCTTCTTTTGGGTTTTCTTTTAACAGCACAGTGACCTTCCCCCTCTATGAAGAAAAAGCACCTTGGGTCGTGTACTGACTGTGCCGTGGGAGAGCCTTCTGAAAACCAAAGAGCAATGTGTGTGGCTGCTCTGTTCAGGACAGAAGGAAGAGAGTTGCTGGAGATGTAGGCTTCTGTCAGACTTTCGGGAAAATATAAGAATATTTTTGTATAAAACCACCCCAGTGCAGGTGGAATCTTGACTGTTTTGTTCTAGACAAATTCTGGGAAATGCTCTGCTTATTTTATTTTATTTTATTTTATTTTTATTTTATTTTATTTTATTTTATTTTATTTTATTTTATTTTATTATTTTATTTTATTTTATTTTATTTTATTTTATTTTATTTTATTTTATTTTATTTTATTTTATTTTATTTTAATTTCATTTAATTTCGTTTCATTTCATTTTTTGAATTTCTCCAACAGACTACAGGTGAAAACACTGTGGAGTAAGGCTAAGAGGAATGGAGCTCCCATGGGACTTTCCAGGCTCTGCCCTGTCTTCTCTTCTGGCCGTTCACCTTCCTGCGTGGCTGCAGGTACACACAGAAATTGCGTAGCTCCAGCCTTGGATG
Organism: Gallinula chloropus; assembly: GCF_964237585.1. Classification (NCBI taxonomy): domain Eukaryota; kingdom Metazoa; phylum Chordata; class Aves; order Gruiformes; family Rallidae; genus Gallinula; species Gallinula chloropus. The sequence goes on from NC_140089.1 coordinate 44,870,417, forward strand.
GGGGAGTGGATGAGCACATGGATGCCGGTGGTTGCAAGACTGTCATGAGACTGTGCTAACAGCACTGTGATTTTCCTCAAAACTAACCAAAGGAGGTAAGAAAAGGACTTCAGCCGCAGAAAGATAATATCCCTTCAAAGGTGTTCCAACTTTTGAAAACCTTAGTTGCTGGAATGCAGCTTTAAAAAAGTTACCTGCTTGATGATGTATCCCTGCTTTTGCTCTATATGCCTTTTTGCTTCATTTATGAAGAACTGACATTTACAACATAATTATTTAAAAATATTTTGGTTCTTTCATGTCTAAATAGTCACCTTTTAAAAATATTTTTTTCATTAAAATATATAAAGCAAAGAAATGCAATATATTTTGGGCATTAGATCAGAAGACTTCTGTTAGGTCTTTTTTCCATGTCAACCCCTAAGGGTAGTACACATTAAATTGAATACTTTGCATGGCAAAATAAGTACAGCTTTTCATCATCAGTAATTCTCAAAGAGAGTTTAGTTTTCTAATGGGACACACACTCCACTGCTGGATGGTGCTCTGAAAGCAATCTAGATACTTCTCGATTCAATAATTGCGAACACGAGGGACATCCCTCTTATTGCCATTGCAAAAGTCCCTGAACAAGGTCTTGAGGAATTTGGGCCAAAGATTTCTTTCAGATTTGTAACAGGTAGGCGATTTTTCCTAAATGTGTGTGTGTGTTCACATGCACACATCTGTGTGTGTCACACACATGCACACACAAGCAGCGCCCATAGATATAAAAAAATCTTCATGGTCAAACATCAGTCAAACTGAATATAGTCTGTGTTTTGGCTTAGACTGGCAAAGAGGAAATTAAATGCTTCAAAGGATTATTAAACCATTCTAAAAAATTGAACATTTGAACGAGAATAGGAAAAACATGAGGCAAGACAGGAAGACGAAAGAGAAAGGCATGCATGTAAAACTTAACCCAACAGATAAGTGTCCCGCTTTCAGACTTTCAGTAAACACTGACTGGCAAGCTTGGTCTTGACTGGCTGCCGGATATGATGATTTTAAGAGATATACAAGGCCTTATAACCCAAGGAGCACTTCAGAGTAGTTACTTGACACTTCTCTCAAGCTTTCTCATTCTCTGTCCAGTGCCATCCCTAATATATTTTGTATATGTGGGCACTTTTTCCATTACACAACCCTCCCTTCCTAATTTTCATAATACGGTGTTTTACTTTGAAACCCACAGCTGTGTTAGGCAAGAGCTAGCAGCTGCAGCTCCTGGAAAAGAGGAGTAGGAGTACTCAGCTCCCCAGGAAGAAGGGTCTGTTTGTTTTTTCTGGCTGCTACACAGTGATTTTCCTTTTGGTAACAAGGAGAGAATATATCTTTTTTTTTTTTGTTTCTCCCTCCTTTCTTTTAAGTAGCAGTGCAGGTAATCTGGATCATCTCATTAGTATCATTAAAAGTGATCCAAAAGTTACTCAAGAGCCTTTGGAATAACATGTTTTAACAAAAGTTTGCAAGGCTGAGTATACTCATAATATACAATAGCTGGGTTATAAGAAAGCCAAAGCTTTACCTTGCCCTCAAACTTACTCAAAAAATGACATGTACAGTGTCCTAGAGAATCCTCTGCCATAGAGCCCTGAGGTTTGGGAGTTTCTTGCACCCTGCAGCACCATTTCCTCTTACCTATTATAACTCTCTTTGAGGAATGGGTTATGATACTATCTTATGCTTCCACTAAAGAGCCCTCAGTAGTCCAATTTATAAAGCAGGCCTGGAGAGGCTTTAAAGTCAAATCATCTTATAAATAACTATTGGGATATTTGAATGCCCGTATCTTTTGTCCTGAGTTCCAAATTGCTTTCCAACGTAGCTACATCCAGTGTGCTTCAGACTCCTTAGCAGACCAATGCACTTAGTTTGGTGTTCTTAGCCTAGTATGTTTATCAGACCTTTCTGCAGCCAGCTGAACTGTTTTTCTTTGAAAATTGTTATCTAGGAAACATTTATTTTCTGTGAACAAATAATTCTTTAAGTGATCCTATTTTTGTAAACATTATAATAATTAGCAAATATTTTCTGGATGACTTTATGAAAAGTTAACCTCCGAGTTATCAATATGTTATGCTTGGTTTCTATTCATGTTTCCTAAACCACCCTGGGTTTTTGCTTTTCACAGTTTTGTTTTCTGAAGCATGAAAACAACTGTAGCAAATCATGGCACTGTACTCATAGCTACTAGTGTTGCTCGAATGCAAATAGCTCCACTCCTTCTCCTCAAATAAGAATGCCTTCACTTGCAAATAGAAATTTGTATAGTGGAATAAAATATTCCAGGCAATTTTCCAGGCCATTTTCATTTTCTCACTCCTTTGCTTAAAAGACAATGAGATTGCAACCAGACGACAAAGCTTAGACCTCGTCTACAACTGTTTTGGAAATGTTAAGCTATTTGAACATGATCTGCTTCTATAATGAAGAAAATTTTATTTTTAGGGATTCTATGGTAAGCTGCTCTTTTCATCCAGTCTCTAGTGCCAAGGTGTGGTAAATGAAGCCTTGAACATTGTTTTTTAGATAATATTCTACCACAGGTCACCCTTTGCCCAGGTGGTGCCTTTTTGTGAAAAGTATGTGCTACCACCATACTTTCCCTATAATGGAGCCACTGATGCCATCAGCAGCCACGTCATATGACCAGGACTGTAGGGTACATTTTTACTACATGAAACAGATGGTCTTCTTTATTTAATGTTGATTAAAAATCAATCTGTCTTCTGAGTCTTCCCATCTGCAAAACACATAGGCTCAGGAAGTGCGGCTGGGATTTTGATTAAGTACATGTTTTCCTTTCCTCTTCTTTTAAAGGTATGAATGAAACATGAGGAAAATGACACCCAAACTTCTGTGGCATGTGAAGGTTTTGAAATGCTTAGCCAACTTCTTTGTTTTGTCTTTTTTGTTCTCTCTTCTTTATTTTTTTCCAGACAGAATATTTCTTACATCTGGGTTTCAGGAGAAACTGGAACCTGATGACCCAAATGACCATACAGATTGCCTTTTTGGATTTTTCAAAGAATCTGGCAACAATGAGGTAAATCACCTCAAACCTCAGCTCTTGAGGCTTTGGTGAAGAATGCATCAGTGAAAAGGCCTCAGAGAACTTCAGAGGAATGCCCTTGGCAGGGACGTGGTGGATGCCATAATCGCCTGATCTATAGTTACAGCTACCTGAAGTCCACTCTAGCTGCAACAACTACCAGTCTTTAACCAAACCCCTGACCCCTCCTTCAACAACGGACATGGTTTTTGCTGCTGTTCCTATCCATTCTTCTGCCCTCATCCACATCACAGCATTGAAATATCCAGAAACTTCGATGATTTATATCAAACCTGTACATACAAAATATATCCATCTTCCTCAGTGACTTCATTAATGGGATGGAGAAAGATCCTGGGGACAATAGTTTACCTTCCAAGGCCATCATTATTCCAAGATAATTATTCTTATCTTCCTGAAAGGGCAAAGACAGTTTTGAGACGGTAATGCTTAGCTAGAGCATTTCTAACTATGGAGAGCTCTTTATATGAGCTATATATATATATATATGAATTTATATGATACTCTTTATATGAGCTATTGCATTAACACCAACATTCAACACAGGAAAAAGAAGAGTAGAATAATGCAGTTGCGCCATTAGAGATGTTCAAAGTTTGGAGATTCATGGTTTCATTCATAGTCTGAATAAAATATGTCTTGAGCACATCCAAATCCCATTTCTGATGCATGTGATTCTAGGATAAGCACATGGAAAATAATGAATCGTATGGCTTCATCTTTCTTTCCCTTCCTCCAACAAAAAATAGAAAAGCTGGAAGTCTGGGTAAATAAGAGTCAGACATAGCAATTAATTCAGGAGGAAACTGTTTGATTTAAAAATATGAAAAATCCCAAATGGCGGATGTTTTTGGGTTCAGTTAAAAACAAAGCAAAGTTGGAAGCTCAGCTTGATTTGTCTTTCATTGCTTGAAAATTAAAATTGCCTAACTATATTTTTTAAGGTGTTTGAGTCATGTCGTATTCTTTACAGTTGCTTGGTTTTTGGCTTGGGTTGTTGTTTTTTTTCTCTTGTACTTGATAAAAGATGGGAAAATACTGTTTTTGTAAAGCTGCAGTACGATGTAAAATTTTGAAAATGTACCATACAGTTAAAAACAAAAGAACCAAGCATGAAATCAATGGAGAACCTGTCTACAGTCATGTTTTCCCATATGAATGCAACAGATAAAAAAAAAATGTAATAAATTCATTCATCTACACCCACTTTAAATATCTGAGCTGATCAGCAGTTTCACTGATGTACGGCCAGACTTTGAAGTCTATCTTAGCTCTCTGGAATTCGACCAGCCACTTTCCAGACCATGTAATGCATTGCAGATCTTTCCACGTTATGTATTCCAGATGGCCATACTCTTTGTGCATTTTGCCTTTCTTATTTAGGTTACTGGGGTAATTTGGAAATAAAACTTGCATGTTACAAAGTGACAATTGACATATTGTTATGCTATCATGCTGCTTAGATACCTATGATGGACTTTAATGAATGTTTACGAAGTTTGGGTTTGCTGGGTTGTTTCCCTCCTCCCCCCTCCTTCAATCATTTTTATGCTCCTGGATAATGAGACACTGAATGTGGCAGATTCTTCATGCATCACACCTAAGGCTTGAGTTACAGAGGTGCAAGCACCCACAACCTTACACGAAATTAATTGGAGGCGGCAAAACTTTGCACTTTTTGTAGATCAGTCCTCTGGTGAATGCAAGTTTCTTCTGGCTTTTCCACAATAAGGAAAGCAGACCATAAATTGAATTAGCTGAGGCCACCAAGCTTATTTTATAGGGACCAAATTATCTGTATCATTGCAATCTTCTGCCTGAGGTTGAATTCAATCATTCTCACAGGTCTCAGCAAGATCTTATCCACCGCCACCCAGAACATAGCAGGTAGGCAGCCAAGTGATATAAGGCTTTTGTTCTCCTGAAGGGCTCTGAGGACATACTACACCTTGGGAGATACATCTGTGTGTCGTTTGTCACTCATGCCTCAAGATAGGTCTTCCTCTTCCACTTCACACTGTCTGTTCTCCTCCATAGACCTGGAATAAAGCCTTGGGTTTCCTAAGGCTACACTATTCTCATCTCCCTGCCCTCACTTTCGACTAATCTCTCATTCCTTCCTTGTATCTGATAAATCAGGAGAAGTTGGAACCCATTTGGAAAAATGTAACTCCAGAAACCACTACTTCTCGCATGTTTTACTACAGCAAATGAAGAAAAAGTGGAGAGTACTGCCAAAAGCCTTAGAGGAACATATATCTGAATCCTGCAAACACTTAGGCAAGAGCACATGGGAAAAAGCCAAATGTTGGTGATATTTGGGGCTACTATTGCTACTAGCAAAACCATTGTGGAACACCATGTAAAATACATCGCCGCAATTTTTATTCAGTAAACAGATTAAAACTTCACCACTCCAGACAAATAACTTTCATCTTTTCCAGTGCAGTGCCTCAAACAGCATCCGTCTTTAAGAAAACATAATTCTACTTGGAGAGCTAGCTAATTGAAATAGCTTGCTTTATACTGGTGCTCAGCTAATGCCATCCAGAAACACAGGTGTGGCTGGAAAAATAGGGGTTTCTAAACATGGGTATTTGCTGCAGTGACCTACTGTGCCCACCAAAGCTTGTGTCAGCACTAAAGAAGTGCCACCTCTAAAAGGGCATGTTCTTCAGCAATCTGCCCATCCCTCGAATACTTACCAGAGGACAGAGGTGCTATAGCTGTATTTGTGGAGGGATAGCAGGGCTACAAAGTGAAATCAAATTTCACCCCTGACAGTGTATATTGTGTGCAGATATCGTTTGGTTGTTTCCTTAGCTGTTGTAGTTGCAAATAACTGTTTCTGTGTTTATTCAGGTTCCTTCTGGAGCTCTCTTTCTTTTCACTGTATTCATAAAGAGCACTTCAAAGCAGAGCAAATTTAGAACCCTCTGAATGTGGTGTTACAATAACAAAGCCCTCCTCATGTAAATTTCGGAAGGTTGGTGGGGGTTTTGCCTGTCCCTGTGACTGGCCAGCTAGCTGTTAGTGAGAAAGCAAGCCATGAAACTGACGGGTGCTTGTTCTGTGTTCTTTGACAAATCTTCACAGACAGAATAGCACAGTTCAGTCTCTAGACACCAGGTTTTCTTTTCTGCCTTTGCTCACCAAACAGGAAATGAAGCTATCTTCATACTTGCTGCAGGGTATAGCATCAAATGACAATACAGCCTCCTGCTTTGAAAGAGGAAGCTGCATACTTTCCAATAGTTTTTGCACAGGTCCCTCCCAAATCATGATCTCTCATTTGGGTTAATGTTTACTGTTTATTTTGATTTTTGAGAGCTGTAGCTTTTCAGCATTGTTCTGTACTATGACACTGTTCCTCAATTTAGTGGTTTAGGGATGAAAAAAATTATTCATGAATCATCTGTATTCTTACAAGACATCTCTTATCCTTACAATTTTACATAAAAGTCTTGGGAGCTAGCTACTTACCTTAGCTCCTGCAGTTCATGTGCTGCTCGTGTTCCTATTTTTAGTATCACTATACCACCAAGCTTTTCAGGCACACAGTTGAAATCTGTCTGGAGATGCTTACATTTTCCCTGAGGTGTTTTTTTTTCAGCCTAATGCAGCTGCCACTGTCCAAACCAGAGATCCCAGCTAGTGCAACGAAGGAGGCCGGGGCCTCCTTCCATTCACATGGACACAGGAGATTAATTTTCCTGATGCTGGAGTCAGGGGCTGCTGTCTCTGAGTCTGGGATACTGACAGTCATGGTTGGGATAGATGTCAGGCAGTGTTTCTGTGACACCTCTTTTTGGCCTCTTGTTGAATGACTGAAGGAATCACATTCGTTTTCACTCCTGATTCTGAGTGATGAGGAGCAATGAGGGACAGGGTTACATCTCTCCTATTGTAGAGCAGATTGGGCCAAAACGATTCTTAGCTGAGCAACCCTGAGAGCTGCTCCACAGTCATTTGGCCTATAAATGGTGTCTTCAATCCTGGCAACCCAGCAGCCCAGCCACAGCCATGTGGCTGCCAGTACATGGCCACCACTGCAGGGAGCAGAGGACAACTGCACAACTTATCTCAGGCAATGCCATTCCTACTGGGGACTCAGCTTTCCAGTGACGTGGGGAGGAGAAGAAGTTGTTACCCTCTGTTATGCTGGAAAAACATGCAAACAAAACATTTCTCTAGGTCATGTAAGAATTTTTTGTTGAAAACAAAACCAATGCAAATCTCCCAACTCCATATTGTCCCTCTGTCCTTTTACATAATGCATTGCTTTAGTAGCTGCATCTGCCCCCAGTGCTGAGACATCAGCTGATGCTGGAGAAAGCTTTTAGACTTGTATCATGAGTCAGTAAGTATTGGACCCTCCTTGATCACAGACACCACATCTGTGTCATTCCAATATTCCAAGAAAATGTAAACTGTGATGGGAAGAGCTGTTCTGTTTAAAATATGTTGACTTTATTGTATCTTAAAACATGTATCTTTCAGCTTTACTTTATCTGCATTTGTCCAGACACCTGATACTGAGGATCACAGCTGGCACGTCACTAAGGTTGGTTGTCCAGTTACTACGGTCTGATTCTAATCCTAGTTAAATATCCTAAAAACTTTCAATTTATTTCCATGACAGCAGAATATATTAACTGGCAAATAAACGTGACTTCTGCATAGTTGGGATGTGGTTTATTGCAGTATGCTGAAACGCACCAGTGAGAAACCACCTCAGTAAAAAGGGGAGTTGATGCATCCATTTTAATACTGTTGCAAGGTCTTTGGTTTGCTGTTGACAAAATTCCCAGGATTCTGAAAAGTAAATAAAAGTAGGACAGATGCCCATCACGTGGAGTTAGTGATGGATAATCATTGTTTAGTTGCATTGGGAATACTGTTTACTTACATATCAACTCCTCCTTCAGAAAAGCTCAGACATTGTCCATGATCTTGAAATATGGATTCCACCAAGAATCCCTACTGGAAACACAGTAGTATGAAGAATTTGGCTTCTACATCAAGTAGAACTTTATGCAGGAAAGGTGCTGCGCATCCATGCGCACTCCCTCCTATGCACACCTTCCCTTCTCATAGATCTTCAGCTCTCTAAACCCTTAGCCATGTGTGTTACAGCAACAACTGTATAGCTTAGCATCTCTCTCGGGAGCAATTGTGGATCCCTGACTTCCACAGAGAAGGCAGGAGAGCTGTAGAGGCAGTCTGTGTCTGGGGGGTGGGGGCAGAGGTACCCATAGCAGATTTACAAACCTAAGGGTCCTCCCTGTGAGGGGCATACAGCCAGCGTGTGTTGTGGCTGAGTACTTGATAAAATAGTCTCCTGTAATGCAAACTGTGTACTAGGCATAGGAAGAGCTTTCTCAATTCAAGTTTCTTTGCTTGAACACTTATTACCAATAGGCTTGATATTGCTTATTAAAGCATAAGACCATGTGATTACGCTGACACACGCGTGACCTCAGTAACCCACAGACAGCCCTGCTGGCTGCATTTTAAGGGATACCCTACGGCAGACAAGGCCTGTGGCTACAGGTGTAAGCGGCTCTAGAAACAGCATTTTAAGATGAGATAGGAACAGAGCCCTGGCCTACACTTAAAGGGTAGTGCTGTGCTTTGCTGTTTAAGAGCAAAGGCAATGCCATAAACATGAAGAAGGCAGGAAGGTATAGTGCTAAACATTAACTACACCAGTTGTTGCAGACCGTACTGCAGTAATTTGTTCCAGCAGAAAGAAAGAAGGGATGAAGGAGGGAGCTGACAAAGGTTTAAAGGTTTACATACCAGGGAGGGAATACAGGAGACCTTTTGTTCAAATGCATATGGAGACAAGTGATCTCAGGTCTGTTATTACATGCATGTCTGTTACACCAAGACTCAGGAACTCAGTGAAAGAAGGCAATTACGAACCAGTTCTTTACAGTCAAAGACTATTCCCCACTCATAGGCAACTCCTTGTCAACATGAGGATGTCAGTCAAAACTCTGCACAGTCAAATCTGAAAGACCAGTGAATTTTGAACTCCACCCCACGTTTTTTCTTTGTATATTGCAGTCCCACCAACAGTACTACTCAAATTTCAATTCAACCTATATCAAAAGATGCACACATTTAGAAAGAGCAGCATTCATATCTTATCTGTATATTCTTTTCTGAATCCTCAGTGTGTGATAAATATTGAAGATTGCAAGCATGTTAGGCTTGGGAATGATTAGCAAGTTGGGTTTTTTTCCTCAGTGAGATTTTTGAAGTGAAAGCTTACATGGCTCTTTTCTAAAAGCAGAAAAAAAAAATGTTAAAGTTTAAATAACGTGTTTCACCACCAAGAGATATATAAACATACAATGACAATGATGATACAGTGTTAGCATCAATAGCCCCTCCACAGCATGACCAAAGCCATGTCTCCAGAGGAGCAGAACTGTTGCTCAGAGACATAGAGTCACAGTATCATTTAGGCTGGAAAAGCCCTTTGAGATCATTAAGTCCAACCATTAACCCAGCACTGCCAAACCCACCCCTAAACCATGTCCCTAAGCACCACGCATGCCTGTACATCTTGTAATACCACCAGGGACAGTGACTCAACCACTTCCCTGGGCAGCCTGTTCCAACGTTTGATAACCCTTTCAGTGAATAAATTTTTCCTAATATCCAATCTAAACTTCCCCCTGGTGCAACTTGAGGCCATTTCTTCTTGTCCTATTGCCTGTTACTTGGGAAAAGAGACCAACACCCTTTAGTGTTACAACATGCATTCAGGTAGCTGTAGAGAGTGATAAGGTCTCCACGCAGCCGCCTTCTCTCCAGCCTAAATAACCACAGTTCCCTCAACTTCTCCTCTAAAGACTTGTGCTTCGGACCCTTTGCCAGGTTAGTTGCCCTTCTCTGGACACACTCCAGCACCTCAATGTCTTTCTTGTAGTGAGGAGCCCAAAACTGAACACAGCACTCAAACTGCGGCCTCCCCAGTACTTAGCACAGGAGTACAATCACTTCCCTAGTCCTGCTAGCCATACTATTTCTGATAGAAGCCAGGATGTTTCTGGTATTCTTGCCACCACATAGCAGAATATTTGGCAGAGTTTTGACCAGGAAAAGGAATAATTTCCCCTATGCTCTAGAAAGCTATAGCCTCTGATACTGGTTCTGTGTTGCAACATAGTTTACAGATTAAACATGTCAAGGACGCTATTAAACCCTGGCAAGCTGTCTCCAGCTTCAGGACACTTGCAAAGAGTTTAGGCTGTATTAGTTAGGGAGCCTGGTCAGTTTTGAGCCATTCCCCTTCTTCCTCCCAAGCACCACAGATTGGTGAGTGAGGCTACATCCCTGCTTTGTCCTTTTTATGCCCATTTATAGATTACAGATCTTGTCCAGGAATTTGTCTAATCCTTTTTCAGGGGCCTGCTGGCACTGCCTCCCTTCTCATCCTCCCATGGCAACAAGTTTCAGAAGTTCACTGTGTGCACTGTAACTGGATACCTTTTAATCCGACTCTGGGTGATCTACGTGCTTCACTGAGTGCCCCTAGCTCCAGTATTGTGGGATTTGCTGAACAGCATGCCCACTTCCAAGTTATCTACACTCTTTATGACTTTGTAAACTTGTCATATCATCCCTCAGCCATCTCCTCACAAGGTGTGGCAGTCGTTGTAGACCCCTCCTGCTAAGCCTGCTGTTCTGCCAACCTAAGCATTTTGCTTTCCCTCCTTTGTATGCTTTCCAACTATGCTATACCCCTCCTGGGCTTCAGAGACCAGCTCTACATACAGCACTACACAGTTTTATTAGGTGGCAAAACAGTGTCCTCTGCCATCAGGTCCCTTCTTGTTGTTGCCCAACATCTTGTTGGCTTTTTTTGGGGCAGGCAGAAGGCTTTACTGGACTAAAGTAGAGGAGAGAGCAAAGCTGTATCCAGAGACTTCAGCGCTTTTGTTGCAGAGAACTGGTCAGCTGAGAAGGTATTTACAGAGCTGCTGAAAGACCTGGCTGGTGTGTCCGAGGGCATAAACAGTGGCTGATGTTCACTGCCTGTGTAAGATGACATAACAACTTTGAGAATGAGAAGAAACTGGTACCAGTTTTTGTTCTGCATCTTGGCAGCCCAAAAGCAAACAAGTGCTTGTTTTGCTTGTCTCTTCTGAAGAAGAACAGTGGTCCAGACAAAGGGTTACCACTCAGGATGAGCCACGTTTTCTGTAGATAGCACTTACTGGCTCAGATTTAAATGTTTTAAGGTGAAAGCATCAAAACCACCTTGAACTCCCATTCAAACCACTGCAGCACACTTTTTATTAGAGTTGATTTTCATTAAAGGCCATATATTCCATAGAACAGCAAACCATTTCTAGCAGAAGTATCAAAATGCTGATTACAATAAGTATTTCCTTCAGGAATGTCCCTTTTGCTCGAGTTTCTTTATGAGTCCCAAGAAATCAGCAGGCTTCACTTACAATTTGCTATGGACCTAACAGTGTTTGCTAAATTTTGTGCTTAATTGAGGCACAACTCATATTCTAATATACCATTCACATATTTTTTAAATCTATTTCTCATCAAAACCCTTCTATTACAGGTGCACCTCAGGAAAGAGAGCTAATAAGCCAACATGATTCATGTAGTGAGGACCCGACACCTCCAGTCATTCTTTTCAAGTGCTGTTGGCATTAGTTAATATTTTCCACCTTTACTTTAGGTAATTTCCTAGTTTTCTATAGACAAGAAAAACATTTCAATAATGACACCCACAGCTCCAGACCACTACTTAGCACATAATGAACTAATTTAAACCAAGTCAATTTGATTCCAATTTTCCACCATGTGAAACAGATGCGTTTGCCAAGGCCAAAAGCTGGACATAAAGAACAGTAGCATGGGAGCACAATCCTACATCTAGGTGCAAATCATGCCTACACAGTACCATATTTCAAACAACATTAAGTATAAAGTAAGAAAAAGAACTTAGAGGCAGAACCACTCTGCATTTGCCATTTCATTCCTGGTCACTTCACAGTCCTAAAATTTTGCCTCTTGTGAAGTTTTGTTTGGTTGGTTGGTTGTTAGTTTGTTTGTTTTGCTGATTAACGGAAGGTTCAGTAGCTATTTTGTCTGTTGTGAAAGTGTGATTTTGTACCAAAATGTTTGTGACACTTTGATGAAAATGTAAATCTCCACAAGACTGAGATGCTGAAATTTAACCATTAAAATAAACAGCTTAGTAAAAATAACACTTTTTTTTTCTTTTTTCCCCATAATGCATTCCACTCATACTGGAGCAAAGGTGGCCGCAGTACATAAGACAACCTGTGTCTGCAAAAGATGAGAGTCCTTTGAGTGATACACACATCAGTCTATTTGCATTTCAGGCCTGTGTATCATTTTTATCACCACACTGCATCAAAGGTAGGGTTTAGATCTATTAACAAAGGCGAAATACACAACAGTATCTCTCTAACAATAGGACTGTAACAACAAGTTCTATTTAAAAGTCACGACTCTGTGTTTTCTAGTCACAGATTATACAGAGCGCTTTCTAACACACCCTACAGAAAGGAAATGCTAACTTAGGAAAACGTTTGATGCTTTCAGGTCATTGCTGGTGGAGGAGGGTCACCAGAGGTGGTTCGCTTTGCTGTGCTCCTTGGAACAGCATGCATATTCAGACAGCTAGCTCCCTTCTGCTGCTACAGAAGGTAGGGCTGTTTCCTAAAAAAAAACCCCAGCCTTGATAAAAGAACAAAATTTTGGTTCCCAGGAGCTAATCAGCTGCTGGGCACATTTTGCCTAAGCAAACACAGCAAAAGCCTGTCAGCAGACCTGGGATATGTGGGAAGTGATTGCCTGAAGGAGACATGGTGAAATTTGCTCTAAAGTGTTTTCCTATTTCTTATCAACTCAACAGCAGGTTCAACTGTTTATCCTTGCTTTTATTGCCTGAGTGCTCACTTCAAGCTGTTAGTGAATGCAGCCAGTAAGTGAAATGAAAGCCAAAAGAACAAGTGAAAGTCTGAGCTGGTAGGAGCCGGGCACACCCATCGCACCTCAACATCTTTTTGACAAGGGAAATTATTTGAGAACCTTCCTAGAAAAAAAATATGGAGTACTGCAATACAGTCCTATCTAGTATGATCTGAAATAATCCTGCACGGACACAACGTGAACTCTGCCACCAGTGACCCCACGTACCTAGTAAGTGGCTTTGAGAATGCCGCTGCTTTGTTGTGACCCAGCCTTGATGCTTGCACCTGTTCTCATCTTCCACGTGTGGTGAGCTCACCCAAGGGCAGGAGTGCCAGCAGCTTTTGCTTACTACTTTGCACTACTCCAGTCTGTTTTAGTTCACTTCCAGTACAGGTACCAGATAGATGCAACTCCATAGGTAAAAGACGAGTCTGGAATGACTCTGTTAATGCCGTCTCAATATAATCTGTCATCTAGCCTTATGTGGGCAGATGCTAAGGGCCATTTTCACATAAACAACTTCTGGAGCACAAGAGGAGCAGTACTGGAGAACCAATGTTCACACCAGATGCATTTTAAGAGTTTTATTTTGGATTAGCTCTGGTCCAGTTTTGTGCTAAATGTCCTTTGACAGTGGGAATCTGGTCAGTATGCTTCTAGGCTGTATCTTCTGGTTTAGTTTAGCCATAAAGGGATGTAGTTTGTGTGCCCTGACACCAGCCAGCAATCTCGAACTCCATGTGCTAAGCAGGAGTGATCTCTTATCTGAACCAAAATGCTAATACTACCCAGTGGAACTAGAGCAGCAGCTCCTTCTGTAGGCCAGCAGGTCCTATTGCTTCAGCTGTCCATGCTGCTGTGACTGAGAACTCACCGGAGTAATGAGAGCTGATCAGCACAGTTGCTCATCATTTCACAGGACTGGGTGGTCGTCTCCCCACTGCTCTGGTTCCATGATAATGCAACTCCATTGGCAGCTACTGACAATAACAGAATCCTTCCTCAGTATATGCTTAGGATGTAAGGCATATGCTAAATAAAAATAAATGCTATTTAACATGAATTTCATGTACTCTGATGTAATATCTTCCTCAGAACAACTAAATACTGGCATGGAAGTTCAGGTCAGATGGTATCAGGTGATTCCAGGAGGAACACCAGGCACACTTGTTTGTGGAATAGGTGTCAAGTGCAGCGTTACTCCCCAGAGTAGAGGCTAACACCAGAGCTATCACTGCCCATGCCAGACTTGAAGCTCTTCCAAATACTGAAAACTGTTCTCTGTGTTATAATGGAAAGGGTGAGGTGGAGACACAGGCAAGACAAACAATGTGTCCAGGTATCTGTGGCAAGTCTGTATGTGCCTGACCGGTGGGCCCATGTTTCTGTGGAAGTTTCTTTTTCCTCCTCTGTGAGCAGCAGGACCCTCAATGTGGTTTAGGTATAGTTCCAGCCAGGCTGGCTAGATAGGTATCTCACACGCTCCCCAGCACACCCAGGGAACTTGGCGAAAAAAAGGCTGGTTTGGGTTTTTTTAGCATTCCAAATGAAACAAGGAAGGTAATTATTTCTTCGATTTGGAAAATGATACTGAATTGGTCTCTAATTACAAGAACTGCCTGGAGACTCTCCCGTGTTTGTTTTGGGGGTTGTTTTTTTTTTTTTTTTAAATTCCTTCAGGAAGGTGTCTCAGCACAGCACAGTTGTTACAATCCTCCTCTCCCCTGAGGGATCACCCTGCCATTCCTTGCTCTGGCAAGGGTCCAACTGGCTCTAACAAGTGCTCATCTTGAGTCAGTATTACTGACTTGGGCCCTCAGTGCTTAATGGGTTTGGGAAATAGAGGTTTACTGTGTGTCTGCTGAAAAAAAAATCACAATTATCGAAATTATTTCAGCTGCATTCAATTCACCTGAAAAGAGAGACTGTTTGTGTGTCAAATAGTTTGGTTGATGTTCTTTAAATGACACAAACAATCCATACACAGTATTTTAATATTTCCATTGCAGTGTTTTGTGGGTTATTTCCAGTTTCAGAAATTAATTGTCCTGGCTCGCAGCTGGTATAATTTCCACAAGAAGATAGGAGGAGACACAGTTGGGACATCTGACCCCAACTAGCCAAAGGGATGCTCAATATCATGACATGTGTAGTATATAACTGGGGAGACCTGGCCAGGGAGGATAGGCTGGACATTAGGTTCTGGGTGGTGAGCACATTGTGTTGTATATCATCTGCTTTGTATATTCTGCTACTGTACTGCTGCTGTTTCCTCTTCCTTTGCTCTCCCAGTAAACTGTCCTTATCCCAACCGAAGAGTTTTACCTTTGTCTTCCATATCTCCTCCCTACCCTGCCAGGGGGTGAGGATGAGCAAGTGGCCATGTGGTACTCAGCTGTCAGCTGGCACTAAACCCTGATATTCCTATTTGGTGCCTAAGATGGGTCATGAAGGGTTGGGTAATGACAGATCTGACCAGAGCATGTTAAAACAAAGCTGTTACACATATTTATTATGTGAGGAAGACAGTCACTGGTCACAGCAGTGCTTTGATTGTTCATATGCTTCTGTTGTGGGGTTGCTGAGGGTTGAAAAACAACACATGGCAATAGCTACCACAACAGTGCACCTAAAATACATTGCATGCATTATCATATGGGGCAACACAGCAGAAGTCATCTCTGAGAAAGGAAAGAAAATATTTCAAATCCTTCTGAAGGCTGTTTCTTCCATAAAATGAAATAAGGTCAAGGGACCTGCACAGGTGTCGTGGTTTAACCCGGCAAGCAGCTAAAACAACCACACAGCCATTCACTCACTCCCACCTCCCAGTGGGATAGGGAAGAGAACTGAAAATGGAAAAGGAAAAAACAACTTGTGGTTTCAAAAGAATGTGTGGGTTGAGATAAAGATGATTTAATAGGACAAAACAAACAAAAGGATAATAATATACAAAACAAGTGATGAACAGCACAATTTCTCACCGCTTGAAGCCAATGCTCCTCAAGACCCAGAGCTAACTCACCTCCCAGACCACTCCCCAGTTATATATGGAGCATGACATCATATGGTATCGAATATTCCTTTGGTCAGTTTGGGTCACCTGTCTTGGCTGTATGGTCTCCCAGTTTCTTGGGTGCCTCTGGCCTTCTTGGCAGAGCAGTGTGAGAGGATGAAAACTCCCTGACTGCTTGGCAACAGCTGAAAACATCAGCATATTATCAACATTGCTGTCATCCTAAATCCAAAACACAGTATTACACTAGCTGCTAAGAAAAAAAATAACTCTATCCCTGCCAAAACCAGGACAACAGGACATCCAGTTCTTAAGAATTAAATGGCATGATGGGTGTCAACAAACGCCAATGGACGTGATCAGTAAAAACCAGCTGTGTCTCCATTTACCCTCAAAAAGGAGACACAAGCTTTCCTAGGCCTTGTGTGTTTCTAGAGAATACATATCCCAAATCACAGATTCACTGTAATCCCTCTCTATAGCATAACCTGGAAGAAAGATGAGACCCTGAGCAGCAACAAGCCTTTGAGCAGATCAAACAGGAGACAGTCCGTGCTGTAGCCCTTGGACCCATCTGGACAGGGCCAGATGCAAAGAACGTGCTCTACACCACAGCCAGGGAGAATGGCCCTTCCTGGGATCTCTGGCAGAAAGTACCAGGGGAGACTCGAGGCCGACCTCTGGGGTTTTGGAGTTGGCAGCATATGGAAGTGTTTGAGCTGCTTTGGAGGTGGTTGGTACTGAAGTCCAGCTCCTTCTGACATCCCAACTGCCAGTGCTAGGGTCAATGTTCAAAGGGAGAGTCCCCTCTACACATCATGCACCTGATGCTACATGGAATAAGTGGGTCAGACAGATAAAGCTTGGGCTTGAATAGGAAACCCAAATCATCTAGGAATTCTGTCCAGAAGGCAAAAATCTGCAAATGTCACCAGAGTAGGGGTAACACACACTGAAGAAGCCCCACCATGCAATAAACTACCAGAGAAAGAGAAGCGATATGCCCTTTTCACTAATGGTTCCTGTCACACTGGGGGAAAGCATCAGAGGTGGAAGGCTGCTGTGTGGAGTCCTACACGAAAAGTCACAGAAACTACTCAGTGGGCCCATGACTGTTCAGGCCATTAAGGGGAGATGCAATATATAAATAGGCACATGGTCAAAGGGTGGACTTAACGAGGTATGCAACTGCACAGGTTATCCATGACTGTGAAACATACACTATGATCACACAAGCTAAGTAGTTAAACCCTCTCTGCTATTGAGAAAAAAGACTGAAATAAATATGCAGAGGTCTAGCAGGCTGATTATGTCACACTCCCAAAAATCTGTCAAGGCAAGCAGCATGTCACAGAATCACAGATTCACAGAATTGTAGGGGTTCGAAGGGACTGCAAGAGATCATTGGGTCCAACCCCCCTGCCAAAGCAGGTTCCTTAGGACATATCGCACAGGTAGGTGTCCAGACGGGTCTTGAATATCTCCAGAGAAGGAGACTCTACTACCCCCCTGGGCAGCCTGTCCCAGGGCTCTGTCACCCTCACTGTGAAAAAGTTCTTCTGCATATTGATGCAGAACTTCCTGAGCTCCAACTTGAGGCCATTGCCTCTTGTGCTGTCCCCACCAACCATTGTCCCACATTTCAGATATTTACAAACATTAATAAGATCCCCTTTCTGTCCTCTTTTCTCAAGGCTGAACAGCCCCAGTTCATTCAGCCTTTTCTAAGTATTGTTATTTTTTTCTTCCTTTGCTGCCCTTGCTATCCCAACCCATGAGTTGCCACCTAGTTGCCCTTTGGGAGGGATAGGCACTGCTGCTCTCATTAGTCTGGTTTCATGCACAACAGAAATCACAAGTGCATTGAAGCACCTGAGGATGATGCCAGGGTGCTGGGTAGTGTCATCATCACCTCTGGTGGTCCTAAACCTAGGAGGGGGAATAGAAGGGGGCAGAGGAAACATGCACTCCTATGTGATGTGGGGAAGCACAAAAGTTTTAGCTTCAAAGCTGAAGAATCAAACCTGCAAAGGTGATTGTTCTTATGGATGTCCTCAGAAGAACAGCCTGATTTAAAAAAAAATGCTGAAAAAGTCCTGATTAAATATTGTTTACCAGTGATTTCTGGAGTCCAGGGCAAAAGAAGCAGAGAAGAAAAAATATTGACTGACCATATGGATTTAAATGTCCTCTTTCACATAGAATTAAACAGTCTTGAAGATCTTTATTATAGTTTACCAGGAGTCTCTAGCTGCACCAAAAAGCTGGCAGAGACAGTAAACATGGAGGATAAGAAACGAGGTATTAGAGGTCAGGAATACAGGTGAATAAAAGACAAGCCAACCATGTTGGAAGGCAAACATGAAATTCCAATAATATAACTCTGACATTGAAGGATTTCATCCTTGAAAATAATGGGACAACTTTGCCTCTAACTATATATAAATGCAGGAATGTAATCTTTGAAAAAAAGTCATATGTCAGGGTTAGCATTACATAAGTCACAACCATCTCACTTCAGTCAGTTTTAAACAAGAAAAAAAAATCTAATCCCATTTTGAAATATAATACCCAGAACAGAGCCAAGCCTCTTACTAATGCATTTATTAATAATTCTGGACCACTGATTATTTGGCAGCATTTAGGGCCTCAATGTTCCAGCTGGGTTGCTTCATATTGTCTAGAAATACATGTAGATTGTATAGTCTGTGATTGGACGCAAACCTTTCACATGCATGTTTTCATTTGAACCCAGGTAAGGATCACCCTGCTACAAAAAATGGATGGATGTGATTAGGTAACACGTATTACTCACCTCTGCTTAGGAGTCACTGTAAGCAACTGAAGTGTCACCCTACTTTTTGCAGCTGCCAATGCAGCTGTTCGGTGTACAACTTTTTGGTACACTTCTGAATGTGCAGAAGTAAAAAACCACCCCAAACAGTGCAGCTGGCAGCACCACTGCAGAAAAAGTTTTTGCACTTTCCAGAGAAAAGGCGGCACAGTGTAAATATGCCTATGACACTGAGGTCAGAAATTCCTTTTTGCTTACAGTGGAGACACATGTATAAATGTCAAGGACATGCTAATTCTCCTATGAGGTCAGGTCAGAGTGACTCTCACCAGTTACGCTTTTAGGCTGCCAGCATTTCTCAGTTCGGTTCCCTCATGAAGTCCTGTATCTAGACGTGTGACACTTGCAGAATGTGGCATGTTATTTTAGGTCACAGACAGACGTGCAAACATCTTCCAAGAGATGAAACCTCACTCAGGGTAGGTTTGCTTTCTGGCTTTGGTGCCATGCTCCTAACTTCATTTCTATGCTAAGAAACTGTTCGAGTTCTTCCTGAACACACTGCTCAGCCTAGCCTGCTGGGGCTCCATCTGTGACTCCAGACTTGTCAGGGAAAGCAAGGTGATCAGCAATTATGTTCTTCATTGTTGGAGTTAGCAGAATAAACAGAAGCAAAAGAAAGTTAGGGAAGATGGAAATCTAGGGTCCGCTTTTCCTTTATTTGCTTGGTGTAACTCTGGGACAAAATCAGGAATGATGTAGCCCACTGAAGGTACTGAGACCCTAAAAGCTGAGCAGAAAGCCTGGCTGATATGATCTTCTGGGGACGGCGCACAGCCGTGCCCTGCTGCATCTGCAGCTGCTCAGGCCACGTAGCCCTAAGTGAGGAAACCACTTGCAGGCAGAACAGCACTGGACAGCCTGATGGCTGTGCTCAGTCTCATGGCAGTGCTGTAATCCTTGGTTTGCCAGCAATGCAGGCTTTGGCACAGCTAAAGCATGTAGCTGTCCATGCATTGGGCTCCTCCTTACGAGCCTGGAGGAAGCAAATGTTGGAAAAGATGCGCTGTAAGTGCAGCTCATTCCTGGGTTGGTTACAGCTGCCTCTTGGGCTTCTCGTCCCTAGGAGGAAGAAATCACTGTGGTCTGTGCCAGTTAAGCTATACCTTTGCTGAAGGAATCTTCCCACATTGTGTAACTAACAATCTATGAACACCAGCAGGCTGGTGCTGGGATGTACAGGACACAAGTCAAAACACAAGCTTCAAACAAACTTCAACCTAATCCAGGGAAGAGCTTCCCGCAATGCTCTTTCTTGCTTTACCACTACATAGCATTAAAACTTTCTTTTGTCTGCCTTGAGTTTAATTGCAAGTCCAGTCCTAATTTTGATTTGCAGGTGCAACTCTTCTGTTTATGGCTTTTCTGCTGTAGAGAGGACAATATGGTCCTTATTGCTATTAATCCAGGGAAGCATTAGTAAAGTTACAGAAGGTTCCCTCACATCTTTGCCCACACAAGTCCTTTTTAAACCTTTTAAAGAAACATGCAGTTAAACTTCTAAGTTCTGGTTCAGAAAAGGACAGTATTGATGGTAAACGTATACTATTTGAACCAAGGGCATGTTTCTATTAAACACTGTAATTAAATGTTGTCTTGGATAGGACTGCATTCTGGATTTGGACATTAATGAGGGTGTGCAGGGACAAACAATATCTGCTTTTTTAGCATTGTGTAAGCTCTACTTTACCTTATACATGAAGGAAAGCAGTGTTGTTATAAAGTACCCAAAGGCCTGTGTGAACCTTGCTGTTTACAGAGAGATTGTTAGATTTAGGGCCATAGCTATTTAAGGCCTTTCGCGTTTGCTTGAAAGACACAAGTCCTTGCTATGCTTCCTGAGTTCAAGGACATTCAGCGCTTTGCAGGACTAGGTCCAGATACACAATTTTGAAAAATTTATCTTTGATGCTTGGCAGCTGTGTTTGGAGTTGGTATCATGTATTATTGTTGTTGTTGTTAAATTATTATTACTATTATTATTATATGGAGTGCAGCACTTCAAGCATATTCATATGTCTGAAACTGAGATGAAAACAAATACTCTGGTGTTGAATCCAAGTTTCCAGTTATTTCTTTTCATGTGTGACTTTGAAGACAGAGCCTTAGGACGCATTTCTGGGCAGTGTTTGCTGTGTACTACCTGTAGCTCCAAGTACTCATGCTAGAGAGCTGAAGGAGGTCAAGTCACTACCTTGTGTCATGTCACCTTTTGCAAAGACGAGAGGTTTGCCTTTGATGGCAAGCATTTGGCATGTGATACCTCCAGTGGTCTTCCAAGTGTCAGCTGTAACATAACACGTCTCAGCTAAGACAATAAATTGGTCTAAATTTAGCAGGAAAAAGACACCTGGCTTTGTACCAGGCCTAGTAAGCAAGAAACAAAAATTAACCAAAAGAAAATATCAAGTGGATGTCAGGAAATCTCTCGTATATTAATTTTTTTTATCCCACTCTTTTAGATTTATTTTTTGCCACTTTCTCATCAGGTCTGCTGACGGAAAATGATCGTAGGCCACCCGGATAATTGCCCCGGATTCCTGAGCTGTCAGTCCTTCAGCGGGGCCAGTAAGGAAGAGGCAGGCTAGAGAGGCCTAGATGTGCCTGCCCGCCTGGAATGCGGCTGGAGCTGAAAGCTGACACCAGCTCTGTGGAAAAGAGCTTGTGAGCAAGGGCTGTCTCCAAGACAACAGAGTATTTTCCCTGTGATGCATTTACACAGTGGGGTTAAAGTTCTGTGAAAGCAACAGCTGTTGTAAAAACATTGTATTAAATATGCTTAGGACTGTAAAACGCGTGCTCCTCATGTTGCACTTCGCTTGAGAGAGATGTGAAAACCCGTGGTATGTCTGAAGGAGAGGTTCTGCTCTCTCAGAGGCTGTTTTATAAATGTCATGCTCCATTTTCAACTATTTACCGCTGAGAGACCTGCTTCTTCAGACCATTTTTCTCGAAAGTTGACTTTCAAGTTAAAAGTTAATGACTAAAGCATGGCTGAGTCTGTGCCTTACTTTCACATTTTAAACTATGCCATTTGCTTCCACTCTATGCATGCCTTTGTGTTTGGTCATAAACAGCTACAAAGGAAGCCTGCTTGCCCTGGTACCACCCATACATGCAGCGCAGCTCTCATAACGCAGTTCAGCCTCACCAACAGTGTTATTTTCCATCCCCAGAGAGTACGTCTCCTGCAGTACTCTCCTGTTACAGACTTTGCTAACCTCTGGGGAGGCGCTTTCTACATAGATAAAATATTGCCATGTCTGAAAATTTGAAGGCTAGCACAGGCCAAGGACTGCTTCAGACCTGTTCCCTCAGTTTTATTTCACAGTTGTTTAGTAACTCTTAAAACCATTACACAATTTTCAAGTCAAGAAGCAGAGAGCTAGATGCTGTAAGAGCATCATCCTGTGTGACCCTTCCCGAGTGGGACCATGGGGACACGGTGGCATGGTGGCACAGCTACATGTGTGACCTGTGAACCTCTTCAGGCTCTGACACGATGGCTGTGAAAACTCTGTGAAAGCTGTAAAAGCCTGTAGTGAAGTGTGTTGGCATGCCTTGTTTAAATTTCTGACATCTCTTCTCTTCCTTGCTTGTAGTTTTGGTTTTGCAGCAGAGGGAATCCTTTTTCTATTGACAATATTTTTGTGTTGGCACAGATAACTTTATATATCTTTTTAATAAAGTATGCTGTATTTGATAAGAGGTGGACTATAGGATGGCAATTCCTATTTTAAAATCCTTACTGTACTTCCAGAAAGTTAGATTTAAGAGACTGATATTCTACAGTCTGGGTTTATTTATGATTTTTTATTTATAAGTTTTTGTTTCCATTTCACTGCCTTGGGTCCACCACCCTGGTTCCTGTCTTTTCACTATAGATTTTGTATTCTTTTTCTGACAAAAATCTGTGGGTTTTTTCCTTCCTTCCCAGAGGTCCTCAGAATAAATAGTATGTGAACATTTACTAAATTTTCAAGCCTCCTGGGTCTGAGCCAATTTGGGCAACATGAACCTGCCCATGCCTAATAATAATAATAATAATAATAATAATAATAATAACAATAACAATAATAACAATAATAATAATAATAACTCTTCCACCCATACCACTTTCCAACATCTGGAGGTAGCCTGTCCTAATGGACTTGGCTGTGGTGCCAAAAAAGGCTTCTCCATCCTTCACCCAGCAGCTGCCGTCATCACAACAGCCCAGCTCCCACTGGGATGGCTAAACATTTCTGCAAAGCTGTTTGAGTGTGTTTCAGGAATCCCAGAAAAGAGGGCTTGAGAGGAAGGTGTTGTTTGCATATGTGAACTCACAAGTATGCCAACTAGGGGAGCAAGAGAATGTTGTAAACCTCATTCTTCTCCACCACTTAAAACATATTCAACCAATTAAAATAATCAGTGTAAAGATTAATTTTGACCATATGAATGCATGTGTGGGAAAAACTTGGTGATTTATAATATGTTGTGTTTTGGAAAAGAACACTCAAACACATGCCTGAATACATACATATGAGAGAGAAATCTCAGTATCTGGGCTTGATTTACTACCATGCCCTTGAAGGTACAAACTTCACATATATACTACATCCATTGGAACCTGGAAAAACAGGACGTGTGGGCTTTTTACTGCTGCCAGAGTTCATGAGTATTGGATTATGCTGTCGTCCCACTTCATGTTAGAGACTGGATCCTCATTTGTAGTTGAACGTTTGAAAAACACGAGACCCACCCATCTTCACTGGGAAGAGCATGCCTAAACTACTTTGACAGTTTTGAGAATCTCAGCCTAAAACGTTTTAATACATTGGCAGTGAAGACATTGCCTCACTGAGACAGAGTCAAACCCACCGGTTGCAGTGGAAGATTTGAATGTTCAGCACTCGTCAGGTGTGGCTTCTGTAAGGCAAAAAAATTGCCAGATACTCAAGAAAATTGTTGCAATTTTGGGAGCCAAACTTCTCAACTGGAAAGGAGGCTTTCAAAATGCTTTTTCAAATTTGTCTAGAGGAACAGGCTGTACCAAATGTCTGTTCAACACCGACCGGGATCTGGAAGTGTACTTTTTGAAGCACCACAAATGACAGCACCTTGTCTACTTGGATCCGTGTCCACTCCCAATTTCAAAGACATTTTCCTGTCCACCACTGCTCAATTCCTCTGTCCCCAGAAAGTGCATGGCAATCGGAGAAACGTTGTCAAGTTCAACAGCCAGAAGGCACCGCAACTGCCCTCATTACCAGAGGGCTCTCACCATCAAGGGTCATTTTATTTACTTGAAATCCTTCCAAACATCAGTTTTTTTCAACTTTGATTTTTAATATTTTCTCACAACCCCAGAGGTTAAGGGCCAGATCTTCAAACAGAGCCTGTGCCTGGCAGTATCTCAGTTTGCAGGATGGAAGAGGAAGGAATTCCGTCTCCAGGGGGAGGCAAAGAACGGAAAGCACTTAAAATTAAGGGGCATTTTGAAATAACCCCTGCGCCTAGCCCTCTCGCCTCTGGGCTGAGTTTCTAGTAATATCATCACAAAATTCTTCTTTGGATGAAGGGTGTGATTTTGTTGGCTTTCACTCCCCTCCCCACGGAAGTCTCTGGAAGATGCACCACTGACTGGCAACACACACCAATGAGTTTGGTTTAAATCTTTGCATTATGTGAGCCTATGATACAGGCAAGTAAGAGAGATGATTTTAAAACACACATATACATATTTAGAGCTACAGAGACAATTCATGCGTTCAATCAAACACAAGTTTTTAAACAAGTGAATCTATAAAAATTAAGTAGCTGATTCCCCACAAAGCCAAAGCCTTAATTCTATGATGAACCCATTATCCCGCTCTCAACCGGTACACAATTCTCGGTTTTATATCAGAAAAAGGACATTGTACGTTTCTTAAGCCCCAACCTATATGAAATCCTATTGTTACGGCATTCACCACAACAATAGCCCTTTGGAGCCTCAAAATGCTTGGCTGTCAATTAGGTTACTATAAGGAAGGAACAGGACATTGTTTACATCACAATGCAGCGTCAATGAAGGTATATACATTAGCCAGATGAATGCATTCTGCTGCGTTTCAGTAAGCCCAGCGCAATCAATGCTCATACAATGAATATCAAGCAGATCTCCAGTAACCGGCTCGCAGGTATCAGCTGCACCATAACTGTGTGCTCAGCATAACTCCATACGTGATGTGCTCCACAGATTGGCGATGTTTAGGACTGCTCTGCTGCAGGGGAAGGTTATAGATGGGATGGGGAGTGGGGGGTGGTGGTGTTCAAAGATACCTAACAGCCTGGCACTGACCCATTGAAAATAAGGAAGCAGTTTCATACAGCCTCACCATTGGCCTTTGTTATTAGGAAATAAATCAGCCTTTGTTTTTTCTGGACAAAGTGAAGGAATGTCATTATGACTTATAAATTGTGCAGTTACAAAACAATCAGGAAATCTTCCCATTTAAATCTGAATAACTTTAATTGTTTGGAATTTAAACTTTAGTCTATTGAGTGAAAGAAATGCTTAAATAGAGCTCTTCATTGAAATTCTGAGTTTGAGCTAAAACTCACATAAAAAAAACCAAACCTGTGAGGCTGGTTAAAGACTGCACAAATCTTACAGTTATGTTATTTAACACCTTTGACTGAAGATGAGACAAACCCCAGAGATGACAATGTGGCAGATTAGAGCGGCTGACGGTGCTTTACTTGCGCTACTGCAAATGCATTCAGAGTGTTATCTCCATTTCACATTACAATACAGTTACCTCAACTCTGTCTGGAGTCTCGCTCCTGAACATGCTGGTGCATTAGTAGTTAGTACATTAAGACAAAGCTACTGAAGCCACATGTGCGCAGGGTTCCTTGGTTGCTTGGGGAAAAGCATCAAACAATTTTAAACAGTGCTTACTCCCAAGTTACCAAAGGTTGTCCAGGGAACATTGAGCTAAACTTCTCTGACTTGATGACAGCAAGAAGAAGAAAAGCCCAGCAGAAGAAACAGTACAGTTTTTAAGAGATGGATAGAAGTACAGCTCTTACTTTGTGTATTACTAAGAGTAAACCCCACACTTAAAAACTGCCTTTTTGTCCACAAGCAGATGAACTGGCATCACTGAGCTGGCAATTGGAGCTGCAGGCTTAGAAATGGTCTTTGAATAACCTTAGCATTCTGATAGCTATGATTTTATTGGTGCTCTCATGGTGTAAGAGCCTTACCACTCCTAGGATTTCCTTTCTCCAGCCTTTATCTCCAGCTAAGCTCCACCTCTCGTGGATTTTCACACTGTCCCTTCTCAGAGATGACCTCTCTTCCACCTCTGACCTCTTTCAGAGTTTTCACCCTTGCTTTAACAATTGATTTATGATGTGCCCATGAAAGGGTCAAGCCTACTTTTACGGTTTGCTTAAAATATTTCTTTTTTGGGTAGATACAGAAGTGGTGCTTAATAAGTGCTAAGTAAATAAACTAAGGATTGGAGACAGCTTCCCTTTTCTGCTAACTACTAGACGTCTCTAAAACTCTTTGTAACAAGTGTTTACCAAGTCTTCAAACAAATTAACTGATAACTATAATAATTTTGTGCCTAATGAAATGTGTCAAGGGTTTAGGATTTCCAAGAAAGAGTAATTTCAAATTAAGTTGTCTCACAGTTCAGTGAAAAGGCAACCGCTAAAGATAATTCAAGGACTTGTATATGTAATGGACAGGAAGTCTATTTTTCTTTTACTTTGACAGATTGATCTTCTACAGGAAAAAAAAAAAAAGGGAGAAGGCTACTAGGGATAAACTTTCATTGCCTCCAGGGTCCCTCAGCCAAAACTCTTTTTCACCTCTCTTCAGGTGAAGTCAGGACTGCAGGATCAATCAATCACCTGAAATGAAGATTTTGTTCTGTTTCACTTGTGTATTATTCTTTATATGCACCATAAGTTATGCAGATTCAGTTGTGTGGGGTTTTTTTTACGTGGTCTTCATAATTCACTGTATCTGAAGATCATAACTGCATATATTTAGATAATAAATTGGGTATTTGTGCTGGTATATATGAAACTCTACTGTCTAAATGACAATGCTTATCTTTCTTGCCACAGATCACATCAAGCATGAAACAATTCAGACATATGAAGAGTGTGTTTTGAGGCTCTCTGTTTTAGTTGAACTCCACACTAGCGTTTTCTCTATAAACTTTGTCACATGTGTCTCTCCACAAGCTAAATGGTACCAGATGATATTTTTACAGATGCCACAAGAGACATTCTGTTGGTTTCTTAAATGTACTGATTTTTTTTCCTAGCCATTAAAAACTTGATTTACTGTCCTGACAATTTTAATAGGGAAAGAGACAGAGGTTTATTGCTAAATTTAACTCATTTCCACTTTTCCTTGAAATGCTACCAAAGTGGAAAACCTGCCAAGATCACACCTAGCATTCTATATGGCTTGAAGTGAAAAGTTCAGAGAGGCCAAATGTGGATGATCTTTCCCTCTTTATCATTGAAAAAAAATTCTATTAAAATGTTACAGTGCTTGCATGGTTTCAAAGCATAGTCACACGCCGGGAGGAGAAATGGGGAGATACCAGGTGAACAGGAACAGTCACAAGGTCTCACTCAGCCTTGTTGGCAGTGCACTCACTGCTAACTGCTGGTGTGGGACCAAAATACCCATTTTGGTCTGTGTTGTGCCTGTCGCCTTGCCAGAGCCAGAAGGGAAGGGGATGCAGTTTTATAACTATCCATCCCCATCTAGGAACATCACAGAAGGATCAGACAGAGCAAAACAGAGGTTTCAAGAAGATCGTCTCCCAAACACAAGGACTGCTGTTAGGACTGGACACTATCAGCCTTGTCACCATCTACCTGTGTAATCGCCAGGCACAATGAAGTCTATTCATTAAAACGGCCTCACTCAGGGCTCCGCTGGCATGCTTAACACTTCTTCTGACTACAAGGGCCTTTGGAGTGTTCAAAGGATAAAAGACTGAACCCTATTTATAGTTTTGCTGCTGTTGGGAGGGTGGCTGAAATCCTAAATTCCTTTCTCAACCCATACTCAGTCCTCAAGATGAATGAATAGTAAAAATAAATAAATAATATCCATGACAAAGATGACCGAATGAAAGCACTGGCTTCGTTTCTGCCCTGTCCCTTGTTACATGCTGGTGTTTGGAAAATGGCTTTTGATCTCAAAATTTGCTTTCTTGTTTTAGTCCTTTTGCATTAATCCCCCTCTAAATTAATCTACAGGAAGCAAACTATCCTTTCTTCCCTATCACTGATCACTTAAACCAGTAGATCAGTGAGCTGATAGGACAGTATGTAAAAGAGTTGGGAAAAAAAGTTTACCAAAAAAAAAAAAAAAAAGAAAAAAAGAAGCTGAAAATACTTACAAATCTTGACTACACTTGACAAAAAACAGAAGTGGCCTGTGAACTATCCATTAGCTGAAAAGCTGGTATAGATCAGTGTCACTGCATTGAAGACAGTGGTGGTTTGTCAGCTGAGAAGCTGGCCAAGTGGACAGAAAGAAAATGGTCTTTTCCTGGCAAAGAGCTTAACCAGCTCACTTACTCCTTGCTGAAAACTTCTTTCCTCTGCCCTCAATAGAAAGCTTTGACTTGGGAATATTGGGAGTGTTGGTGAATAAACACTATGACTATGTCAATACCATACTCAAAGTATTAAAGTCTAGCTGCACAGGTTTCATTTTGTCATTGTCCCTCTTTCTACACTATAGATGTTTTCCAACAACATCTTCAAACAGAGAGATTAAAAATCCATATTCTGAAAGCTTGGGATGTGGGCTTGCTAAAAGGTTTTCCCCTTCATGCCTAGCAGGAGCAGTGACTATAGCTTGGTCATCCTTCTGAAGCAGAGTTTCAAACTTCCCTCCATTGAACTCAACTGAAAAAGCCCTCCTTGACATGAATTGTTTGGAAGCAGGACCTTTTCAGCCTAAATCTGGTGCCTAACATGAGGAACATTGTAGGTTCATAGCTGGGATAATGCCAGCAGCTACCTACCTTCTGCATCCCAGGAATTAATACTCGTCTGAAAGCTTACTTAATCTTTTAGATACCTTGGACTGGAGAAATAGGAACAAATGAAAGGAGAGGATTACAACAAAAGCAAATTTGCCATCATAAATATTAATTCTGTCATATACATGTGTTAATTACACCAATAATGACATATATAGTAAGCTTCTGTTGTACTCATTCGTACTGTTCTGAAATACTCTTAAAGGAATTTGAAACTTTCCAGCTCTAAGGAGCAGTTTGTGTAATCCAGAGACCCTATGGAGTAAGGAGAAGTACAAAGGCTTAGGACACGAGCAGACCTGGTCTTTAAGGTCCATCAGTGTCAGAGAAGTGTCCTTTGAGCACCTCACCACCACTTAGCAGCAGCCCTGCAGTACTGCAGTTAGCAGGGATCCCATGGCCACTTCCACACCTGCCTTGGGCAGTCAGCCAGATCATCTCAAACTACTTCCATGGCAGTTTAATGTAATCTGTCCCATTTTACCTGAAGAGGAGGAGAGAAAACTCACCTGTCACATGCAGAGATGTTCCAACAGTGCCCACTAGCCAAGACATGTTACTAATCGTGAGGAGCACCCAAAATCTGCAAAGCAACAGCTTTGCATCTTGACTGCCTGCAGGTCCTCCACCTTGTCTACTTGAAGGCGATGTGGATACACTGGTTAGTTTCTGTTCCACCATCACGTTTCAGAGGATGGTCCCTGTCCTCCAGAAGCACCTGACCTGCTGAGAGAGAACTCACATTTTACAGAAACACTGGAGGAAACTGCAGAGAAGTTATGAAAAGCAGCAGGAACAGGAACTTGTCTCTCCCTCATTCCAGTCATCTCGCCTACTGTACCAACAGAGTGTGGGGCTTGCCTGACCCATGGCTGCAGAAGCAGCTGCTGTCCCCAAGGATCTTCTTTCCTCTTTGGACTTCACTTAGGTAGCAGGGCATTTGGCACAGCTGCCTGGCACAGGTGAAAGCAGCAATCTGTGACAAGGTAGCAGCATCACAAGGGGGCTCTAGGAAAGGCAAAGGTGGCCCGGACCTGCAGAGCAGTTCTGATGTTACCGTGCTGTTGGTAACATCATCCTGGATCTGACTGATCGTTGGAACACCATATCAGGTTTGAAAAATTCCTGCACAGAAATACCAGCTTTCTTCAGAACTTTCAGTCCCCAATATTTTGATATTTCCACATGTAGAGTTTGGTTTCATCTAACACAGATAATTTGCTTTCTAACATGTTTCTTTTCCAAAAGAGAGACCCAGAAAAGTTTTTTGAAGCTGTGGACCTGCAGTCAGCACTGGAGGCTGGCAGAAGCATGTAGTAGGTCTTGGGAACAAAATTCCCCATAATTTGGACTAGTATAAATATGGGGAAAAGCTTTATAAATAAAGGAAAGTCCACACATCCTTCTCCCCCTCTTCTGCCTCCTGCCAGTTTTCCTACAGGACAGGAGAAGACCCCGAGAGCAAAAGCTGTCCCACTGCAATGTCTGAATGAAAACTACTGTTCTGGGCCCACAATCTTATTATTATTATAGGGCCAAATCCCGACAGCACTGACACTCGATGAATCCATGTTTATTTTAGTGGTGGGTATAAGTCAGGTCAGGAATTGACACACAATGTAAAGCTGAACAGTGATCTTGGCCAAGTCCTAAATCTTCCTGCAGTTTTGCTTAGCTTCCCTATCGTGATAAATGACTGATCTTTGTGGAGGAAAGAATTCAGTTTCCAATAATAATGCTGAGAAAGAGTTATCAGTTAAGTTATCTCTGCAACCACTTCCTACCTGAATACCATTTCAGTAAAATGTAAGGCTGTGTTGTGTCATGACTGTCCTGCTGGAATGAATTTTTTTAAGGGGAAGGAAAAAAAAAAATTAAGTTGTTGGGGGGGGGGGGGCAAAATGTGAATTTCCCCTTAAAACATTCCTATCATGCTGCTTCATATTCATTAATTAGTCTGAGGTTTCCCTCGTGTTTAGTTTACAAAGCCACTTAAACCCACGTACCCATTTAACATATTTATGACCCCAGTTTTCTTTCTTTTCTCTGAGACTGTACCGTAATTGTTCTCTGGACTCAGGGACTGCAGAGTGCCTTCACTGATGAAAAGAGACAACATAAAGAAGGAAATGAATGTGTGAGGGATGAATACCTTCCACAAAACAACTGGGTGCAATTTGGCCCATGGCCCCGGGGGTCACTTTAATAGAGTGGAGCCTCAGTCTCTATTGAGTGTATGGGAGACTATTAACTCTTAACAACTCAGTCTCAGGTTATTTATTTATTGCTTAAATGATTTGTTATTGCTACTTGAATTTAATATACCCTCTGGGAACTGAGATGGCAGCATCATGTTACAGAAAAACTACAAGTTATTTTAAAACTGTAATTGGGTTTTTATGAGCACCATAAAATCTTTCTGAACAAATAACTTACCGTTAGTCAGAAACTTCAGCAGGAAATCTGTAAAATTAAGGATTTATTAGAACAGTACTGTAATTGTGTGTTTCTCAGGGAAAGAGGGGGTTAAATATTTGATGCTTCAAGTACTTATTTTATTATTTGAATTTAATAATACTTAAGTAGCACCTGAGGCTTTCAGAAACCTGCATATATACAATATTAACAAAATAAATCATTCCTTTCAGCCTGGGAATACCTTGTGTAGGGGGATTGAGACTGGTGCACACCTGTCCAGTATGAATGTTTTTTCAAACAACTGCAGGGTATCTGCAAGGAACAATGATAAGTCTCGACCTCGGTTCTTGCTAAGTGCACGGGTGCTCTGGGTATGTTTGCGCAGTTACTGTTTTTCACCATCCTTGCCCACGCACTGCTCTGCCCTCTGAAAGTTTGTACTGGTACACTTCTTCAAGTCAACCCCTTTCCCTTTCGCTTTTGTAATCCTGAAAGTCATTAGGACAACTTCCAAACCAAACAGCGCATTTCAGAGGGTGCAAGGGGGCAAGGGAAGGAGAACTGAAGGCACAATAAAGAGCAGAGGCAAAATGAAATGCTCAGAAAAGTAAAGGGAAAGTACTACATGAAGAATGTTAAAAAACAGGTTTTAAACTAGAAAAAATAAATGTTGGCTGGTATCTGTTACCTGTCATTTCTAATAC
The DNA here is from genome assembly GCF_964237585.1 of Gallinula chloropus. NCBI lineage: Eukaryota > Metazoa > Chordata > Aves > Gruiformes > Rallidae > Gallinula > Gallinula chloropus. The sequence goes on from NC_140089.1 coordinate 44,902,569, forward strand.
TGAGAACTGCAGAACCAAAGATGTCTCTTACTTTCATCTTACTGTTGGAAATCCTGCCATACATAAAGAGCATGTTAGTTATATATGTAGGTGAGGTTCTAAACACGTTAGTTTTATAGATGTTAGTATCTATATACGTTGGTTTTTCTCTACTTGAAAATGATAAAATCTGAATAGAAAACAGGTGTTCCAATTATGTGACTGATACCACATCCCATAAAAATATTTGTATCATACCCTTTTCCATTCTTATTATAAATCAGATAATCAGCATTTCTGATTGTTTTATCATATTGTTTAGATAGCTGTTACCTGCAGAAAGTCAAAACAAATTCTATATTCTAATTCTCTTTGGTTCTTTGGGTTTTCTAAGTTTAGAAAAGTATGATTTGCATTCATTCTGTGGTTTTCAACAAGATCAATACTTCTTGATCTCAGCAGACAAGGAGAGAGTCATACACAATTAAGTATGAAAGACTTGCTTGCAGAGTTGATGGCTATGTCATTTGAAGTCTACTTTCTTACAACCCCAGTGACTGAAACGTAGCAGTTAAAATTGCTTCGTACCCTGAATGAAATTCAAACATTAATGGAGGTATCTTGTGGGCTTCCTCCCGATAGTGCAAATTATCAGTTTTCTAAATTTAGCCTTTCGGAATTTATAAATAAGCTCTCACAAATAAGAGCTAAACCATGGTGTTGTCCACTTTTTTCTGTTATTCTGAAGTTGTTGATCCAATCTAATCTTTCAGTGGTTCTAAATATTCTTTACTTCTTCTGACCCTTGCTGGTACTCTGACTGCTCCTTACTCCTCTCAGCGTACCTCTTGACATGAGATTATCTCACCTGATTTCACCTAATCAGTGGAGAAACTCTGAGGGCACTTTGTATCACTTACCTTAGGTGTGGTCCTGGCAGTGGAACGAGCCATCTTCTAGATACGGCTCTACCCTTCCATCGACTAGAAAGGCGCACATATCGCTTAGACTAAATGTCTCCGAGACATTTATGCTTGGTGAGATAATTTCACTTTAGGTGTCCAAAGAGATGTACACAGAACGTGAGGTTGATGACACCTGTCCTACAGCCACCCAGCCTCATAGCCTAAGATGGCCAAAGATGGAGCGAGGTTCTCCTGCATTCCTGTCAGCAGTCCTGTGGGCAGTTCTTCCTCCTGCCACAGGTCCTTTCTGACATTCCCCAGATTATCCTGTGAATGCAACAGCAGCCTCTGCATAACTGACTTACTCTCTGTGCACAGCCCTATACACCACACAGTCCCATGCTCTGAAAAAACATAAGGTTCATGTGCATCAATGGTCTAGGGTCATGTACCTACTCTTTTCAGAAGGAAGGGTGCTCGCTGCAGGGCAGAGAACTGCAATAACACAAAGCAAACCAGGAGAAAATGAAATTTCCTACAAAGAAGGAAGTCTGTATTATAATAAATAGATATTTAACTGGCACACTAAACAACCTGAAGCCTTCGAGCTAGTGCAGTTTTACTTCCAAGTATATGAATATTTTTCTTGTTAGAGCTGTAGTCTGGCTTCCCTAACTTTCCGAAGAAGTCTAGGCACAGAAAATGAAAAGGTCCAGTGGAGCACAATATTTCACAGGAAATTTAGTTTCCTCAGGCTTAACATATCAACTAGAACTTAGTGCAGAATTTCTATCCAGAAGTAAAAGGTGAAAGGTTCACAGACAGTAAAATTAACCTGTAATCACAAACACTGACTTTGCCTTTTTTGGGAGTCTTCTCAGGCATGTGAGTCCTCTGTAAAACTGCAGCCTGACTGAAGAACCAAAATTCACTAAGCACCTTCTAGGTCCAAAAATACTTCCAAGGAATCACTTCTAATTAGCACTGGAAGAATACCAAGAAGTTTGGAAGAAGGCTTTGTTGGATAATCTGTCCTACAGAAGGGTGTTTAATCTCTTAAAAATCTCTCTTATACCTACACTCTTCTCTCTCCTACCATCATAACCTCAGATCTTGCTCCAGCTCAATCAAGAAGCCTCTTAAAAGCTTATGTTCTCCTACATGTCAGAAGCCTACTGGGAAGGATGGTGCTTTTACCATTAAGCACCAGGATAATTCTTCAGGCAGCCTCCACAAATTATTTTTTTTCTGCAACCCTGGAGAATACCTAGATTGCTGCACTTATTTTAAATATTGCTGCAAGCTGCGTCAGATGGAAGGTTATTAAAGCCAAAAGTCTGGGATTTTTTTTACATTTAGCACATTTATTTTCACACAGACTGGAGTGTCTTTAATTATTCTCTATTTGTAGAAAATGCACCTAAAAACCTTAACTAGTTAACTATAACTCTTAAAAATATCTAGTATACTGCTTAAAGTATGTATTGTGTTTTAAATGTACAGTATTTGCAGGTGAGTAGAAACACCACTCAAGTATTGAAAAGTTGTGTGAGAGTGCTCCTATTCCATTTTCAAATTATTTAGCAATACACTGTTTCTGTTATCCTACCACACTCTAACTCAGATTCCCAAATACCTATTCATCTATGACATAAATTGCTTTTTGTCCCATGGGATAAAAAAATGTTGAATATTATGATATACCAAATGCCCATTCCACAGTCTGAGTGTTTCTTTGGCATGTGTATCTGTAATCCTTGCAAATTTTTCAAATATGACCTTTCTTTTGCAGAAGAATTTATTAGCTGTGGTGTGAGTCATTTTGGAAGTTTCTTAGCAGTTTAAACTAAGGATTTTATTGGACCTCTTGCCTACATAAAGATTTCTAGACTGAGCCATCTCCTTCAAAAGCCTGTGCCTTGCATTGACAATGCCAACAGTGTATGGCTTGTGATGGTGACAACTAAAGTACCCAGACAATATTAACTCTGACTATTTCACTTGTCTTTCCAGGATTTATACCAGTTTCAGTCCTGCAAAGAATCAGGCAGCCCACATGTATTCCTAACGCAATGGCTTTCATTTCCTGCATCTTCAGGGGGAAAAAGCTACCCCAAAATAAAAGAATCCAGCTGTTTTACTACAATTGTACTAAGAAAGAATTAATTTAAGCATTAGGTCTTGATTTTATCTAGAGTCTTATCCTGCATATATTCTCTTTCTAAAGCATTAAAATGGAAAAATAGCGGCATATAACTTTCCTTCAAAAACTAAATGAAACAACTGTTCTTCTACTTGAACTTCCCACTTAGGAGACAAGCTGGTGATACTTTAGAATCACAGAAACACAGGCTAGTTTGGGTTGCGAGGGACCTCAAAGCTCGTCTAGTTCCAAACCCCCTGTCATGGGCAGTGCTACCCTCCACTAGCTCAGGTTGCCCAAAGCCCCATCCAACCCAGCCTTGAACACTCCCATCGAGGGGACAGCCACAGCTTCTCTGAGCAACTTGTGCCAGGGCCTCACCACCCTCATAGGGAGGAAGTTCTTCTTAATATCTAATCTAAATCTACCCGACTTCATCTTAAGGCCATTATCCCTTGTCCTATTACTACATGCCCTTGTGAAAAAGCTCCTCTCCGTTTTTTTCTGTAGCTCTCATTTAGGTACTAGAAGGCTGCAATGAGCTGTCCCCAGAGCCTGCTCTCCTCCAGGCTGAACAAGCCAAACTCTCTCAGTCTGTCTTCATAATAGAGGTGCTCCAGCCCTCTGATCATCTTCACAGCTCTCCTCTAGACTCACTTCGGACAAATATCAATGTCTTTCTCGTACTAGAAAAAAAAAAAATGGATCACTTTACAAATTTGCCCATCATCCTTGTTTAGGGAGCCATGCTAAGCTTCTGTCATTCTAATTCTTAGTATATGTGCTGCCAAAGCAAGCACCCTCCACCCTCCTCTCTGTGCTGTGTTTGGTTGCTTCTGGAGATGCTTAAAAAGTAGAATAACATTTCATCCAGTCAAGCATGTCGTATAACTTCACCATTTCATCTTTCAACCCTTCACCTTCTTATTTCGCGCCCTTTCCTGTGACACTGTATGTCACACATCTTGCAGACACTGCGTGAGAGAGAAATGCAGAAATCTTGTCAGATGTAGCGCTGGGGCACTATTTCTGTAAAGATAAGCTGCTATTTGCCAGTTCACTGAGAGGTTTAAAGAACCAAAGGTTCATTTCCTGAGCATATTTATCATGCGTAACCCAAGGAGAACTCTGATTCATGCACTGTCTAAAGTTCTATCAGGCCAGTGTATACTAGTTGTGACTTTGCTCTAAAAGAGCACAGTTTTTATACCTGTGCAGGTCTCCTGAAAAGAAGGGCATGCCATAAGGAAAAATGGTGAGTGCAATATCCTGCACTCTGCAACATGGCCTACCATAGCATTAGCTTACCCTGCCACTTGAAGAGCCAGGGAAGTTGTCCCAGTACTATCCCAGTGCCTGGTTGCTAGCAGTGAAGCATCACTGCAAACAGCTCAGGTTGATGTGGGTAAATAAAGGCATCAGAGGACACAGGGTAGACTCTGGTGCCATGTTCCAAAAATACAGCTGTAATTAACTACATAGACTCATTCACTTTCCACATAATAGAGTTTAGGTCTCCAAAATATAGAAAAACTCTGAAAATTTCAGACAGCTGGTAAGGTGTGAATAACAGGGCAACAACAGGGACTTAGCTGGGTTTAATGGCTGTTAATGGCTGGTTATCTGCATTTATTGGCCAGATCTTCACTTTTGTTGCAGTAAATGGAAAAAAGACACCTATCAGTATCTTGACAGAATACAAGGTCAAGTACAATAACCATCCAGAACGACATTGTTTATATGTCTATGCTCAGATGGAAAGTATAATATCACTGCTGGACTGACTGCAGGACTTGACCTTGTTGAAGAGATTGTCAAGGGATAGCCACAGAGCATCTTCTCTCCTTCAGTTACCAGAGTTTGGAATACAATTTGGGAATTAAAAAAGGTGTTATTTTATTTAATTTCATCCCTGATGTAGGCCTGAAGTATCCTGAGGGGTTTTTTTAAAAGTACAGATGTCACCAACAACATAGCAAACACCACCAACAATGTAGCAATCTAAAAAAAAAATGAAATCAATAATTCAATTCTTTTTTGTACAGACTTCAAATGAAAAATGCTGTTGTGATGTTATTAAGCTCCGTGTACATGAGAAGTGCAGTCCATGAAACATAAAGGTCTGGAGGGATGTGAAAAGTTGAACATTCTGCAGAAAAATAGGTATCTTTTTTCCTATTGATGGGGAAAATAGATGTTTCTCAGCATATTACACTTACTTCCCTGAGGTAGATTTATCACAATGTTTTATAGCGAGTAAACCCACGTATCATTTTTTTCCTAGAACTGATTTATCTGCCACTATAATGTCTCACAATGGGCCACAGTCCAGCAAGTAAGAGCATAAACTGCTTGCGATGAAATATATAAGTTTAAAAATGTGACTGTCAAGTGCCATTATTCTGAGTCTAACAAGCTGATGGAAAATAGTTCCAAAATAATAGGATATCTACAAAAAGGAGATGTGGCGCCAGCTTCTATTCCATATGTAGTACAGCTGCCCAACAGAGACTGCAACAGCAGCAACTGACACTTTGAAGACTTATAGAAAAATAGAACACCTGAAGTAGTAGAAATACATATTGGAGCCACTGGGGAGCACACCAAAATATACATGAGGAGATGGCAAAGGAAAAAGACCCCAAGCCTGCCTTATATAAACTAGAGTTCTGGAGGGTGCCCTCTCTCAGAAAATTATAGTCATGCACACCTGGGTACGTATATGAAATATGCACACCCATGCACAGTCCTTTGCAGATGTGTCTAAAGAACAGTTGGGTGTGTAAAAGAAATGGTGCACTCTACCTCTGGCTGATAGAGACTCTGGAGGAACAGGCAAAATGTCTAAACCTTAAAAAGTATGGATAAAAGAGCAATTTTTGCTTTGAGCAGTCACTTCTGGTATTTATCATAAGTAGCAATTCAAAAGACTGTCAGAAGTCAGACTTCTAACAAAAGTAGAGTGAATGGCACTTAAGTGCATTAGGGGATTCATGGGTCCAGTCTTCTAAGGCAGGCGGCTGCTTAATTAATTCAGATGTTCAGGTTCCATATACAAGTTCACTCTGATCTCAGATCTTATTTCCATCTATTACTTTATTTCCATCACTGCCTGTGAGTTCATGAAGTTTTTGCTGTGGTTTAAGTTACTCCATAATTAGTTCACCAAAAGAACAAAAAAGCGTGTTGCTGCTGCTAGATATGGAAAGTTTTAAGGATGTGAAAACTCACTACTACGTTGCTTTGAATCCTCATATTGCTGGGTCACTTATTATCTTTGCATTAAAAACATGCCAATTAAGGAATGCTGCTAGCCAAGGAAGGCAAGTGCTTGAGAGAGGAGTCCAGACAAACAGCTGGAGTAAATCAGATATTATACTAATGGCAGACAATGGAAGGATGCTGATTTACATCCTCTGCAAATCCAAACCCCAGGCATTCTTCTTGTAAATCACACCAGTTTTTCTGGGAACATAGTAAGGAAGTATTTTATCTATACTTTCTTGTAACACACAGGGATTTTTTATGATTTCAAAATTGTTTAGGTTTTATTAGTACGAGTTTACGGCTCTTTGTTCCCTGGACCGTGTGAAGAATGGAAGCAGGGGCACTCACTGCTATTTTACTTTTAGCTGGTGAATCATAGAGGATGTCTCACATTTCATTAGTGTCTGAGTCCTTAACTCCTCATATTTCTCAGGTTCTTTTCCCCTTTGCACAATGTATGTGAGGACAGGAATGTGTAAGTGCTACAGCTACCCCATTCAGACTTTCACTGAATTGGTGTAATTGGATTTTGCACCTCAATTTGCAAGATACAGTTCCTCTGAAAACCAACCCATTTTGGTGGGCATAAAAATAAAATGAAATAATAATAATAATAAAGACAGGGCAGGCATTCATAAGGTACCAGGTCTCCACAGTCTTCAGCTGAGAGTCCCCAGATTTCAATGTACCCTGAAAAGGGTGATTAATTTAAAGTGAGTGGAGTCTGTTTCTTTAAGACAAGCTCATAAATCGTGAAAGATCACCACTTCTTTTCAAAAGGCTCTCCACGGTCTGAGTTTCCCTTCTGGGTCAGTAAAGGCATTGAAGTTTTAATGGCATGCCATGGCAGATTACACGATACAGCTGTCCCGGCACCGTGAAAATTAAGTTATGCCCCGTGTCAGCAAGGTTTTTTTCCCTTTTCTTTCCCTACCCTCCCCCCTTCACTCTACCTCTTTCTTTCTCTCTCCCTGTCCCCTTCTTCATTCTCCTTTCTGCTGGGAAGTGCGCATCCGAGGAGGAGGTGGGAGCCCGGCGGGAGCTGCTGCCACGGCTGCTGTTGAGGCCCAGCTATTGAGACTGAGTAAATGGAGCTGATGGGTGAAGAAGAGCCATCAAAATGGAGGCTTTTGTTCCTTCTCCTCTCCCCAGGGCCCGGTGGCAGAGGCAGCCCTCCCAGCTCACTTGCTCGCATGCAAGCACCTAACTCTGCCTTCCCGGCACCGCCGGACACCTGTGACGGTTCATCCCTCTGCATCACACCCCAGAGGGCCGGTGCTGCCTGCCCACCCCTCACCTCTGTGGCTCATGCACCACCCAGCCCCCTAACGCGGCTAAGTACTGTCAGAGGAGCTTTACACTGCCTGAGGTGCCTTTTTCCCCCAGGTCAGGGCCTTGTGCATTGGCATGCACGCACACATGCAAACATGCCCATGCACAAGTGCAGCTTCCTGCATTAAAAGCGATAGCGGTACAAGCTGGCATCCTCCCACCCTGCTGCTACTCTACCTTCCTGTCTTCCTCTGCAAAGGAGAGGGCAAATCGGTGATTACAGTGTGAGAAATGGATCATGCTGGTACTTATTTCAGCAGAGCAGGGATGTGTGGATGGATATTAAGAAGTGAGGAAGCAGAATGGACAGAATAATCAGCAAACCTATCTACAAGCCAGTCTGCATTTCCGATCTGCTCCTCATTTTTATGAACTTAAAAATTCAGCCTCTGAATAGTTATTTAAACATGTTGATCTGTGTCTGATTTCTTTAAGGGACCTTCTGAGAGATGCCCCAGCCACAAACCACAGAGGGCCACCAGTTTAATATTATTGTTCTACATAATATTTTTAATACTTCACGATACTGAGTTATGACAGGAGATAACCCCTATGCCTCTTCAGTCAAGCCACAGCTGCTTGGTAAATCTTTGAGTTGGGAAATCGGTAAGTTAATTACTTTATACTCAAAAGTAGAAATACCTATTCTGATATGACACAAGTATGTTGGATAGTTTATTTCTTCCAGTCTAGGCTTACCTTTAATAGATACAGAGATAAACTTTATATGTTAATAATTTTGTCCACCAGAATCACTTGCATTACACCATATGCAGTAGCTTGCCCAACAGTTTGTGGCTTTAGACTTGCACACTTCACAGTTAGCCTTCTATTCTAACCCAGGACAATGATTTCAATGGGATTATTTGTGCCAGGGCTCACTAATGCAGGGATATTTTGATCAAGCTCTTTATTTCTTCTGCTGGTTTTGTGTGTATTGAGAATAGAGGATGAAATCTGACTACCTGCGTGTCCAGCCACCTCTAGTTTATGAGTGCTCGATTGGATATTAAAGTATTCTACACTGGAATTATTTACTGATAGGATTTGGTATTTTTTTCTTGCCTTCCTCAGTTGTTCCTAAGCACAGCCTGCTGTTCACAGCCAGCGTATCACTCAATATGCTAGAAGCAAGGATTTTTAAAATTAATGTAATATTAGTATTAATACTGCAGTATGAAATCAGCTATATTGCCTTGTATTCCCAAAACCATGAACACGTAATTCAAGAACACAAAAAGTTAAAGGTAAGTGCCAATATAGCATGAGCCAAACTTTACCAGTCCATCACCCAGACCTGGAACAGAATGAAATGTGGAACATTATTCTTGAGTGCTTGCTTGCAATCCTTTTCACAGGTGTGACGTGTTCCTAAGAAGAGGGGACTTTGAGCCAAAGGATTCTGGATCAGGAAACATTGACTAAGAAGTTGTAGCATCCATGTGCTCCTTACATTTGTAGTTGGCAAAAGTGATTTGAGAACTGAATCTATATGATACCATTAGATGGGGATGGGGGCACAATATGGGCTTTTCAATGTATCTCCTGTACAGGTGATGAATGGGCACTAAATATAGCAACTTTCATAGCACTATAACAATTGATCTTGGGTAGTAGCAGAGACAATGTCATTTGGGACTAACTCACTGCATAGCTTTACCATTGCACTTGTTTTCTTGCATCCCACAGTTTCTTAATGCTCATCGGGGACCGGGTGGGGGGAGAGCGGGGGGGAAGCTGGTTGCTATTCCTATTTGTGTTGTTGCTATTTTCAAAAAGTAAACCTTTCCCATGTTTTTTTTTTTTTTTTTTTGTGATAGGTTCAGGCCTTCATTGAGTGAGGAGAGCTGTGAACTGCCCAAGAGCTGTTTTGTTGGCAGGGGGTTAAGGAGAATTGTCTGTCACATCAATTATCTGCCCCTGGGCTCTTAGAAAGAAGGTGCCTAGAGACCGGCCACTTCTCTTGCTTGTACATCTACACACATGGACACCAAAACAGCTCACACTTTGATTGGGAGTTGCTCTCCCCCTCTCTCAGCAGTGCCACAATCCATGTTAAATCAGCTCATTCCTCCTTCTCAGTAAAACTAGACAGGCCCTGCTTTGAATACACAGGACCACACAAGGGCGAGGGGAGAAATATCTTTCCCTCAACCCTTTCTCTCCTTCGTCATTTGGAAGCCTGTGTTCTAATAACAAATGGTGATTTAAAAAAAAAAAAAAAGAAAAAAAGAAAAAAGAAAAAAATAAAAAAGAAAAAAGAAAAAGACAAGCCTTCCCTTCTTCCCTTTTTGGAGCGACAGCTCTGAGCCTTGGTCAGGGAAGCCCATGAATTGGACTTGCAAAGGGCCCGGGAGGGGTCCCTATAAATCTTCCCCACACAGAGGAGGCTGTCTGTCTACTTCTGGGCTGTTGCTCATTGTGACGAAAGCTTAACTGCTTTACTTTCATTCAGGGTAAAAAAAAAAAGTCACATAAACCTGAGGTTTATGGATATTGCTTTATTTCTTTGTCGTTTTCAAAGGCGTCTGTTTCCTTCATTATTATTCCCGTAGAAAAATAACTGACACCATTTTTTCTACTTTGTTTATTGCCTAATTTTCTGTATTCCTTTATATCCTTATGCTGCTGCTTATGAAATGGAAGCTATATTAAGTCACCCAACATTTGTGAGAATATAAGCTTTGGCTGCTCATCCTAGAAAGACCAAGACAACTAGCATCAAAATAATCCAAAATATATTTAAAAGAGATTATGTATAAATCCCGTGTGCCTGTGTGTATAGATGCATAGGCCCACAGATACACAGACACACACGTACTTGATACCTTGGAGAAATGCCAGCTGTAATTGCCACAAACTAAACATAGCTTTATGTTTTCTCACTGACACTTTTACGCATCATATTCTGCCTTTCTGCTCATGACTAATTTCTTGATCCCATTTCATGGGTCACAGAGCAACATACCAGCCCATTTAGTAGCAGTATATACATACTTTCCAGGTATAGTTTGAGTATGATGTCACCAAAATTACAAGAATATAGACCATAACTAAACATCACCAATGTATGTGAATTCTTATAATTGTAAGAATGGATTATCCAGCTTTATTGCTGTAAAACTTATTTTTTTATCTCCATGTATTACCTTACCGTGTAATCTGAATCTGAAAGCACGACAGCCAATCTCCGACACTGAAAATTATAAGCAGGGTAATGGAATTGTTAATTTCAGCTTTCATGTATAGCAAATTATCCACAGTCTCTCAACATTTATTTTAAAGAGAAAGTTGTCTGAAGACTGAATCCAAAACTAAGCATTGTATAATGAAAGTGAAGCAAAGATATTTTGAAAGCTTGCTCCTTCCATTCGCAGATAATGATACAGGTAGACAGCAATTTGCATCACTTGCAGTTACTATGAATTTTGCCCAGTTCTCAAAATCATTTGACTAACTAACAAAAATTAGACCTGCAAAACAAGGACAGAGCTGACTGTGCTGGGGGGTGTGGATGTTCCTTTATATCAGAAAGTGGAAGGGAGAAAGGCGTTTCCCAGTTCTTAGACACCAGCTTGTTTGGAGTACTGTAAGTGAGCAAAGGATGGGCAGTTTGCTTGCGCCTGCATGTGTGTGCATGGGTGGGTGAGGGGAGTTTGAGAATTCCTAATCCTGCAGCTCTCAGGACCTGGAGAGTTGTACCCCATCTGGGGTAACTGGATTAAAAATCTTTTCTCATTTCAAAGGTTTGATCTCAACAAGGGTTTGATGTGATGAAATCAAAGTGGCAGCTTGGATTTGAAAACTATTTGGATTTGAACTTCCTGAAGTCTAGATCTGAGGGAATGGCTGGGGTGGACACAAATGTGGGGTTACTGCACTAATGCCTGTATAAAGAAGAAAGTTATGCTTGAGGAAATATAAAAATACTCAATTTCTGAAATAATACCAATTGCAGTGAGAATAACCTTGTAGTAAATTAACTTTCTGTCAACTAATGGTAAGTGTGCTCCTGGGCTGTCTGATTTTAACAGAGTCCCTCACTCAGTGGCAATAACAGAAGGCTTTGTCATAACACAGGTGAAGCTACAACAGTGATAGCAACAAAAATTATGTATTATATGGTAATTACTGCTATTATTTTGCTGCCCTTGTCACTACCAAGTGTTCGAGGGCCCCAAAGACTTAAAAGCAGTTTGGTGACCTATCCCAGGGAAGGGGAGATCCTACGTGATTTTAAGCAAGTCACCTTCCCTCTTTCTCAGCCTCAGTTCCTAATCTGCAGACAGAGTATAATAATAATAATAATAATTATAGCATGGCTATTTCACAATTTCACCATTTCACACTTTCTGAGGAAAGTGTGCTGCAGTGCTTTGAGGCATTCACCATCTTTGCAAGGAAGCCTCACAACGAGTTCGTGCATTTTTTAAATTAAACACAAATCAAGTTCTCTGTAGAAGCAAATAATAATCTACGGATCCAGCTGTAATTTCACACATGGTTAGAAACACAAGCTTATACGGAGGGTTAATAAATTAAGTTATGCATTCATAACAAAGTACACACAAAGAAATAGTGCATATCACCTCTTAAAAGATATGTACTCAGAATGAAAACTTGCTGTATGTACAAAGGGCAAAAATACTTCAACCTTGTGATAGGTTGAAGTTACAATAAAGGCAAACAAGATATCAATTATGCCTTTTTTTTCTAATCTTCATAGGCAGTCTAGGTGGGATATATCAGCCATGTGTCCTGTTCCACACCTAACTGAAGCTGACTAATGTTTTTGAATGGTACAAGATCATAACTTTTACATGGAAGAATTTATGTCCATTTTTTGGTATATGAGGTGAAAAATCCTCAGATTTGCCCTTTTGGAAGATTTTTTCTATTTAATTTAGACGAAAGCGTCATATAGTATAAAGAATGAATCACAAGCTCGCTCGCGCTCTGTCGTGAAAAAAAACCAAACCAAAACCACAGCATGTAGGATGTAGGTTTATAATAAAAAAACTGTAACAACTTATCAAGTGTACCCCAAAAAGCTCATGATGTATGAGAATGAAAAACATCACCAACAGCTCTTTACTGATGACACATTGGGGTCATCTACTGAAAGAGTGAAACCCTACTTTCCAAGCAGCAGACCTTTCTCAAAGACCTGTGCCAGCCTGAAGAACCATGCACAGCACGTATCAGACCGCTGGAAACCCCAGCACTCTACATTCTAACTGCAGATTCACTTTGGCCTTTTCTTGCTGAGATAAACACACAGCCTACGATACGTATATGAGTGCCTGTACACGTATAAATATATAAAAAGAGAGAATGAAAAAAGTATGTGTTCTGAAAAAATCTGATGAAAAACAGCACACAAGAGATGTCACTCAGTCTGCATTCTTGGGAAAATCTTGGACAATTTAGGGATACTTCTTGAGGTGACTGACTTCTGGGAGTGAGTTTTAAGTATTCCAACTATTAAATTTTACTTCAAAAGAAAAGGGAAGAATAGCATACAAAAAGTAGTAGCGCATTATGTGCATCTGGAAACAGAATTCAGCATAAGAAAACTGGTACGAGGTAAATGCAAATGGATGAAGAAATATGCTGTGGCAGTAACAGACTATTTAAGTTTTACAGCTCTGTCTTCCAACAGTTTTTCTTACACAATCACATACTATGGTCAAGTCTTAAGTTTTCCAGGGCATCACTGAGTCACCTAGTTCCATCCTCTATGCCTACTTGTACTGTCTTTGGCTGAGATGGAGTTTGTTTTCCTCACAGCAACTTGTATGGTGCTATGTTTTAGATTTGTGACCAAAACAGTGTTGACAACAGGTTGTTTTGGCTATTGCTGAGCAGTACTTACAGTGTCCCTGGTGAAGTAGACTAGAGGTTGACAAGAGACTGGGACACAGCTGGGACAGCTGACCACAACTGACCAGGGGGATATCCCATGCCTTATGGCATCATGCTCAGCAACAAAAATGGTGATGATTGTGGTTATGGCGTTTGTCTTCCCAGGTTATGCATGATGCAGGACTTCTGTCCTGGAGATGGCTGAACACCTGCCTGCCCATGGGAAGTGAGGAATGATGTATTTCTTGGTTTGCCGTAATTTGCCTATGAAATCATAAACTGTACTTATCTCAATCCATGAGTTTTCTCACTTTTGCCCTTCTGATTCTTATCCTCATCCTCTGGTGAGGAGTGAGCAAGGGGCTGTATGATGGGGCTCAGAGCCTACTGGAATTAACTCACAACACAAGTCCAGACCAGCTACGTTTTGCTAGATGTTCTTTAAATTAGTCAATGAGGGAAAATCTAGTCCCGAGTAGATACATGTTCAGCTCTAAACCATATGAAATAATAACATTCTTTTTTTCCTTGAAACATCCTTTTATATTGTTGAACATTCTTATTACCTCTTAAATTCCAGCTAATGTTTATATTAGTATTTTTAAACACTATGGTTTGTACTGACAATATTAACTATGCTGTCCCAGTCACCATTTTTAAAAGCTTTTTTATATCAACCTGTAAAAATAAATGTCTTAATTTCATAAAGCTTTATGTTATCACACATATGTCATCAGTAGGATAGATCAGATGTTCTAGACCTGAAGAATTTGGTCCAAAAGGCATTTCTGGCTTGGAAAGAAATGCTTTTTAAATACCTGTCTCACTGAACAGGGCTCACTGATCTTGTGTTACAAGGCACTACCTTGATAAGGCTTAAAATAATACCAAGTTCGCCATGAGTGAATGAGTCTGGGAATATCCTGCAAGACACAGCATTGCTCCAAGGGAAATCACAAGGAAAAGCAGCAGAGCACACCATGATCTTTTGACTGAATACCATGATGCTGTACTACCCAGAGCAGAAAAGACAAAATTCAAGGTTTTGTATTTAAGTAGGAAGATTGCGATAGCAGTCTAACAGAAGAGGGTGGCAAGCAGTCTTGGACATTCTAAGGGTAAGTGCACTGTGAGAATCCTACTGACAAAAATAGCAAAGAGCTATCTGAAAAAGGTAAAAGAGATCAAAGCAGAGTTTGTCCTTAATAACTAGTAGTGCTCAGTGTTTCTTTCTTTTCTAATCTAGTCATGCTCATGGAATGGACTACAGTAAGGCTACCAAGGCAGGAGAAGTCCTGGGCTACAACAGTAAAAAATAATAGTATCTGTGCATAAAATGGGGAATGTGCCATGTAATCCTTTCCCTGGTACATCTTCTCAGTTACCAGACACTGTAAGTATCACAAGAGCCAGTGAATTTATATTTCCATCTCTGCATGTTGGCCATCTTTTAAAGAAATCAAATGGGAAAAAAGGCTTGCCCTATCTTACAGGAAACTTTGACATAAATGAAAAATCTAAACCTCTTGCATTCATTAAATTCCTGTCCTTAACTAGGCTCATCCATTGTGAACTGAACTGAGATGCTTGAGTCATTGCATAGAGGGCTCCAGCAGCCACTTCTGGCCATTACTTTTCAGATACCCAAAGACACTCTGTCATGATTAATTCTCTGAATCAACAGGTCCAAATCTATCCACATATTCTTGAACTTGGAAACCATCTAAAAGAAGGGAAAGAATGTCTTCCCATAAATCACTTGCAGTTCTGCTCCTCTTGCTCCCAACATACTACAAAAAACCTAGAAGTAGTACAGAAAGGAGCAGAAAGCATTATCAAAAGGATAGAATGGCTCCACAGAAAAAGGAGGACTGAGAAGGGATGTGGAAAAGCACTATAAGATCATGGTGGGGCAAGGAAAAGGTGTCAAGAAACTTTCCCACAAAAAAAAAAAACAACAAACAAACAAAAACAAACAAAACCTACAACCCAAACAAACAGGGCTTCAGATGGCAAAGTCCCACCAAAAAAAAAAAAGGAAACTTTTGGACTGCATAGTTAAGCAGCAGAACTCCTTGGTGCTGGATGCCAAGGATGCAGGAGGCATAGTTGTAACATGGCAAACTAAAGGCAGAGAAATCCTGCAGTACTTCGAGAAAAGCAAAGCCACTGGTACCCTTACACTGTTTCTTCATCCACCACATATGTGAGAGAAAAGCTATAAGCTACAAATGAGTATTATTCCACTGAAATCTCAGGATAAATTTTAGTTGCTTAAGACAAAACCAGATTGCTCTTGAGAATATGGGTATATGTGTGCCTGTGAAGTCCTCCTGTTCATGTAGAATGGAAGATGTGCAGTGAAACTGTGACAGTGTGGATTCAAACCACATGGGCTGATTGCTTAGATGACTTTTCTCATTCCTGCCTACCTGGCTAGGGCTCATGCAGTGTACGTTCTTTGCAGGATAATGATGTGCTTCTAGCAGTTACTTGTTAGCCTGGCAAACCGAGGCTGTGTACTCAAGGTTGGCACTGGAGACACTTAGCCTGGGGGCCTTTTTGGAGTGGTGGGATGGGGAAAAATAAATAAATAAAAATGCCCCTGCCAACCACAGCGATCACACACAAGGTATCACCTCCTTCAGCATCTTACCCAAAACCTGTCTCTGTGTGGTGGCAGCCTCAGCAGCTTCCTCTCCTAACCCTCCATGATACTCTTCCTGCCTTAGAGAAGTAGTGGTGTGACTGAGGGAACGGCAGCAATTTAGTAGGTGGGTTTTTGAACACTAGGTAGAAAACAGACAAGACATTCCTCTAAGTTTCTGAATACCACTTAATATCAGGGAAAATGAGATTGCCCCAAGTATTCAATCTTGCATGTCAAATGCAGCCTGTGTCTTTCATAGGAATTAGCATAAACACTTGATTATAATACAAGTTAATAAACAGGAATACCAGTGTTTTGTAAAGAACAAAAATTCCTGTCTCCATGACGTAGCTATATCCTGGTAGACAAAAAGAAGATTTTGAAGGGGGTGGAGAGTAATGGAAAGATAAAAATCACACAGCACTTGGTAGCAACAAAAAACTGTTTACGACTGAGCGGTGTTTAAAAATATACACTTGTTATATACCATATATGTGTTAAATTTATTTTCACAGTGTATGGGCAAAGTGATAATTCATTTTATTAAATCAATACGCACATCAATTTAATATTAGACTACTAAATGTGCAGGCATATTTCATATTTAAACAACTGTGTCTGTATTTGAACGCGCAATTAGCCCCACACATTAATTGTTCAAAAGTTCAGGTTTAATGGCAATACTTCCTTAAAAAGTTCTGGGAAAATAGCTGTGGAGTCAGTTCCTATAGAGATTACTGAAAGTGGTTGTCTGAAGGATAAAATTTTGCTTAAAGTCTCTTCAGTTCTGCCTCTTATCTAGTAGTCACAGTTATGTCAAATGTCTTACTATTTTTTTTCACCAGCGAGAAGATAATAACTCAAAAGCCTCAGCCAAAACAAACTCTTTGAAAAGATCTTATGAAATCATTTCTCCTTGCAAATCCATAAAAATCGCCTCGGACTCCTTATCAATAGAAAGGCTTAAAGAGGGTGCAGAAGTCGTTGAATTATGATGTGCTTGTTTTAATGAAATTCCACTCCTGCTGGGATGTTCCCTGCAGATTTTCCATATTTCAGCATGGGAAAGGTTTGATGCTTTCCTGCCGGTGCCAAGAGTTAATTGAAAACATTTCAGGATAAATTCAGCTTGGGGGCCAACGCTCCCATTCCTTCATTATTCTTAACAATAATAGAGGAGTAATACAATTATTAATAGGCATGTTGTATCCTCTTAAAGTGGCAGTGTGTTTCTGAAACCCTGTCTTTCACATTCTTTTTCTTAAGCAAATCTGAAACAAATGGAAGAATAGGAATCTTGGGAGAAAAGCAAGCCTGGCTGGTATATTAGCCTGTTCATCAGTTTTTTGCCACAGTGAAAATTTAGCTATTGTCAAATGCAGATAGTTACTTAAAGTAAATTAAAAATAAATATTTTTTTAAAACCCACAAAAAACCCCCTAACAAACAAAGAAAAATACAAAACAAAACAAGACAAAAAACCTAACCCCACAACAACAGTCACCTAGACCAGAATTTCTTGAAGACTTTTGTGTCTAAAGTCTCAGCCCTGGTGTGGCATTAAATTAATTTTTTTAAAAGTTTATGTCCTCAGAGTTAGTCAAGGAAATTCAGAGAAGCGAAATGCAATTGTTAATAGAACTGCCATTCTTCTAAAGATTATATGTATTTTGAAATTACATATCCTTCTTAGGATTCATGTTTTTAGTATAATGAATCTGTTTGCTGGGTTTTTTTTTTCTTCCAGAATACAGGAGATTGTCTTGCTGGCCTATGGCTACTTATTTGTTATTGCTTCAAGGTAAACAATTTATAATTTTGCAGAAAATAATATTTTCATTTTCATTGCTTTTCTCTTGACCTACAGTCTTGACACATTCATTGCAATTTTGTCAGTATTTACCCACTCCTGTTAACTTAAATGTTGAAACTCATAAAAGTTATAAGTAGTTTGGGAAACATTTCCAAAATAATGTTATGTTTGCACTTAGCTTATTATCATCACTGAGAACCAAGGAATCAGGACAAAAGGTTTAACATAATTCTCTGCAAATTTTAGGCAATGTTCTGAATACACTTTTATCTCTTCTTCACACTACTCCTCCCAAAACAGACAACACAAAATACAAAGCAGCTCTAATTGTTTGCAGAACTGTTTTGCCATAAATCTTGCCCACTGAAGGATCACATAAATAGTCTGACTGAACGGAAGTTAAAGGATTCCTATAGACTACAAGAAGTCAAGGCCATATTTGTACCGTTTCAAAAGACTCTACCTGACTTACTACAGTTATTCCCAGTTTTAAACAGAAGTCCTGCTGGAAATTTAGAACTGCCCTGGTGTAGAAGACTCTGCAGACAGAGCTGAGGTAGCTTAACAAGCTTTCTGCACCCTGTCTTAATCTCCTCACACAGAGGGACAGCAGGGGTAAAAGGGATTAAGGCTGGAACAATTTTCCAAGCAGCAGTGCCCAGTTGATGTAGCATCCCAGGAGACAACTGAAAGGCAGGTGTAGTTTAAAGTAGTTTTTATACCCTGGTACAAGGGTAGGGCCTGAGTAGAATCAGTGGTGGGGTTAGGAAGAATTCCTGCCTCAGCTATCCCTACTGCAAAACCAGAAATATCTGATGAGTCAGAGCTATCAATGTGCAACCATCTCCTTTGATCAGCATGGCAGCTCTGAGACCAGGCTGGGCTTCAAATCTGGGCTGAGTGAGCATCTCCACACAACACCTTCACTTGTTCACATAAATTTAGCAAATTTTCCCTTTCTAAACTCTTTGAGAAAATCAAATTTGTTCCAGTGAATGTCAAATTTCACCTAGCTTACAGGACAGGATGCTTCCTAACACAAAGGAAGAACTTAGTTGCTACAGCTCTTTTCCTTGATTGCTGCACACAGATTTGGGCAAACCAGACCACATTGTGACCAAGGTCTTCCCAATGAGCTCTGAAAAGACTCAGAATTATTTCTGAATATAATGGGAGGAGTTATATGCAGACTTTACATGCTGTCAATATGTTCTAAAACTTAGCCACGCAAGGTTTGTACAGCCCAGAAGAGAAAAGGTTTCTCAGTTTCTCAGATTTCCATATCTTTCTTATCTGCTCTTTATCCAAAAATGTCCCCTCCACTCTAGCAACAGCTTTTGCATATTAGCACATTCTTCAACACATCCAGGCACTGATCTTTACTCACCTCAGTAAGTTTCTGGCCAGCTCTCTAAACTATCCCAGGCCAAAACCAAGAGTTGATTCATATAACTTTGTGCTTTCTCAACCACCATTTATGTAACTGGGTAATCTTTCAATCTAAGTACAGAAATAAAATAAAGCCAGGGGCTAAATACTGACATCACTTAAACTATTGCAAACTTGGACTTTCTGTGGCAGGAGTCAATGATTTGGAACTACGCAAACAAGACTCCACATCTCAAAAAATGAGATGTTTTGGACAAACTACTTGTCACAAACATCCTTTAAGTCTGTCTTTAAGTCCTTTCTATACAAAGCACACACTTATACTGCATTTACTTCCACGTCTCAATTACTAAGATGCACAGACTGAGACATTATATGTCTATACTTGACTTCCCCATGTCTTTAGACTAATTTGCAAACACATGGTATATGCCCTAGTACACTAATATGAAAAAGAAAAGTAAGGCAGTGCAAGGCTTTCTGTGGACTGCTGCTTTACTTCCTGTTATGATCCACTCTTCTGCGGTATCCACAGTATTTAATGAGCTTAGAACGGCACTGTAACTCCTGAAAAGAGGTAACATGGAGACCATGACTACCGAATAACTGTTCTGACGACACTTTCTTTTCCACAGGCTAAAAAACATTTCACGATTTCACTCTCCTATGTCAGAATGCAATAAAATTTCAGAAGACAGGGATGTATCCTGACAGAGAAGCCAACAGATTCAGGTGTCATCACAAAGATCATGCCTACAGTACTACTTCCTCAACTGCTACCGCGGGTTGAAGTAGAAGGTGGCTTAGCACCATCGTCAGTGAATGACAGGAAACTTCCATTTGTTCTGTTTAAACAACCTAACCTCATGTATTTTTTAAACAATGAAAACTAGTGCAAGCCAAATATACACTCACACCATAAAGTGGTGGGTGATTGCATTATTTTAGCCTAAGACATTATAAACAGATGTGGCTTGATTTCTATATTAAGAGAGGACACCTAGCAAGCTATGTTTATTGTGTCTTGTGACTACAAAGAGCACTGGAATCTCTCAGATAATACTATGTTAAATACAGACTGTGTCTGCACTGTCTGCATTTACGTGTAGGCACACTTATAAAGAAGACTCAGTTGTCTTGCATTACTGTTGTTTTGAGGCTGTAAGATACCGTGGTGATGAGTGCCAAAGACATGTTTATAAACAAGTATTTCTCTCTTGGAAAGGAAAGGGAGGTCCCTCCTGCATTTCAGTTTTCTCCATTTTATCTTCCCAGTCCTGTCCTTCTCCAGTCAATCTGTCCATTTTCCAATCCATAAGCATTACCATCAGACAGACCCTTCCCTTTTCCTCATTTTAGTCCCCTCTTCTCCTCCTGTCTCCGGGTCCTGGACTAAATTACATGCTTTGGTGTCCAAAACCAAAAGGAAACCTAAACTTCTAAGGATGGAGGGGCTGTAGTTTCTCTGGGAAACCCGTCCCTGTGCTGCACTACCCCTCCTGGCAAAGTTCGTCCTCGTGGTCAGTCTGAGCCTCCCAACCACATACTCTTTGTGCCTGCGGCACCCTGCCATACTTTATAACATTACCAAGAAGATTCTGGCCCTGTAGTCTTTCAAGTCCCCTTCCAGTGGCTATAGGCTGCCATTAGATTAGCGGTAGCCTCTTCACAGCTGGACTGAAGTTCATCTCCCCCACTGGTAACAAACTCTACCCATCGTGGCAGCCTTCCAGTAGCCCCTCCAGTTTCTCAATTCCCTTCTTGAACTGGACACGGTGTTTGCCATGCAGTGTCATGACTACCAAGAACATGGGGATCATAACTTCCTTCTCCAGCTTCTGGAGGTGGGGGAAAAAAACCCAAAAGTCTTCTACAAAGATGAATGTTCATCTCATTCCACATTGCTCCTTTTCTGGCTGCCACCATCACTAAAGCCATTGACTTTTCTTTCCCCCTCCCCTCTAATTTTCAATCTGTGTTTCAGCTAACCTTCTGGTAATAGTAATAATAACCATATATAATAATAATAATAATAATAACCTTCTTGGTAGCTTATTTCTCCTTATTAGCAAGTGCACTATTTATTCACTCTCCAAACATTTTCTACACAATGGTCATCCCCTTTCCTCACTCTTTCTGCCTCTCAACCACTCAAAATGCTATTTCTGAAAGTGAATTTTTACACAGCCATATCTTTGCTCCGTAACATTTTATTAACATATTTCAGCATTGCCTACACCTCACACTTCACCTTCTGACCCATCCTACTAAACCTCAGTCCCTCTTTTTCCTTACTCTGGGGCGTTCCTCCTTCCCCTCCCTAATGTGTGCACAAGGTATAGTATTAGCACCATGTCACTGTGTGCTTACATAATTCTCTGTTAGCGCATTCACCTTCTACTTACTATGATATCCACTAGGATAATAACAAATTCATGAAAAGAACTTTAACAATAAAGGAGAGCTTGGTCAATGAGTATTTTGATTTTGGGCACCAAATGCCGATCACTAGCACTAGTCGCATAAATCATCCCCCCTTAGTGTTTTATTTTTATGCCCTTCAGTTACATTTGCACTGCCTGAGTTTTGGAGGTAAATATCCAAAATATTAGCTGAAAGCTTCCTCAGAAAGCAAATCTTTCCCACATCCTTCCCTGCAGTTCCTCTTTAAGAGGTGTCAGCATGGCTGAGAGAATGAAGTGGCTCCACATTGTTTGCCTGAACTATTATGTGTTTAACATTTCCATAACAAAAGTGCCACTCGACTTCTCCCCGATTAATGCAGCTCGAGGGCTCTTGTCCTCCTTTAATAAAACATTGTTGAAATCATTTATTTAGAGCCCCTGGTTACTAGTGGGAGAATGACCATCTTTGTGCCAAAATATAGTGTATACAGTCCACTATTTTGTAGTAGATCATTCTGTTATTTAAGAAATTGATTAAATGGATGTCTTAGAAAGTATTTATGCTAATAGCGCATTACTTATGTCATTCAGACAGTCAATGTGAGCCTTTTCAACTGTCTACCACAGCCAATGCCTCAAGTAAAATACAGTAACTTTCGACTTTACTGCTTACAAATCTGTATCGAGGGCTCCAAATCTCACAGAGAAGCACTGCTCTTCCTATTTGAGAAAGTTTTCTGTTGCAAGACTACCTGCTTTCCCTGAGGGCTTGCAATGGGCATGTTATGACAGGCGGTGTGTGATGTTATTACTGGGGGCAGGAACAAAACCAACTGAAGGTCTGCATTTGTTTTAGTGACACTGAAGGTGCAATGCAGCGCAGCCAACCAACTCCAGCAGCATTTTCCATGACTCAGCTGCTGATGGTTTTGTGTCCCGACGCTTTTTATTATGTGCACCTTGGCTGTTTTGGGGTTCCTGGCACCCTGCTCCGGTGTACTCAAAAGGAAAAAAGAAACCAAAAAAGGCAATGCTGGCTTTGCATTGCATGGAGGTGGGATTTCTGGTTCTGCACCTGCAGTGCTGCCTGCAGCCACCTTAGAAACCTCGCCATAGGTATGTGCTACAGATGCACGCTTGTAGCAAGAGATCTGGTGCCCTGGTGGCTCTTAGGAGAAGAGAGGGTAGACAATTGTAACTAAAATCCATCATGCTTTCCAATGTGACTGTGAAAGACTTGGCCAAACCGGAGCTCTGCTCTCCCTCATTGCAAGCCTTCGTTTCATAACAATTTTGAAAGTTATGTATGCCTGCCTGTATACATCGGTGTATATTGTTAAAAATAAACAGAGACCTTATGTTATGCCCATTGTGATTGCATACAAAAGCTTTGCTGTGCGCTTGGGTGATCAGTGAAGCTTGAATCTCCCTCTATTTACTGTATGGTCACTGTCAGTTCAATGAACTGCCTCCTTGTTCTCCACCATTGTCCCACACTCCCTTAAACATTTGTCACTGAAGTGCCTCCAAAGACAAATAAACTGTCACCAAGAATTCAAACCTGGTAACTGGGAATAAAAAGGGAGCAGAACCTACTGGATTATTTTACATGAAATGGTGGAGAGCTGCTTCTCCCCCCGGAAGAGATTGGCTGGACAGGACCTTGGCAAGGAGCACTTTCAAATATCCAGACAAATGAGAGAACTTCCTTTCCTGTGGAAAATCTCCCTCCATCAGGGAACATGAAGTCTTTTCCCTCACTTAAAGCTGTCATTTCTACATCCCCTGACATTTCAAGAATTTCCATGTGTCTTGAAATCAAGCAAAAGAAACGCGAATTTGATGGACATCAACATCTGCACAGGCTTTGTAGGCTCAGACACATACCAATACAGGAAGCCATTCCTCCCGGAAATTGTGCTTATTCCAACAACACGACAAAACCCACAGAGTTATCTCCTTATGGGGAGGAGCACACATGATAGAATTAGTTCAGCTGTATTTGTTGTACAATTATTTAAATTAAAACAATCCACTTTCTGTGAGGGAGGAAGCATACAGATGAGTCCTCCCTGCCTCATGGTGCTCAGTGTTGATTTATTCCAGGCAGATGCTTTTGACAGGAGCCTGTAAAATCAAGTATTGAGTTTATTGTAGCAGTTAATTATCAGTTCTTTTCTAGTACTAATGTCTTTACTCCTAACTGAAGAAAAATAAAAGCTTTTGGCTGGGACTTAATTTTCATCAACAACGAGTTAAATAGTCCTTGTGGGCGCTAACTGTTGACAAACTGAAAATACGCTACTGAGCACCTCCTGAAGAACTGGAGGAAATATTTAAGATCATCCCTACGCAGCCCCGAACTCAGCCCTTTGGAACGAAAGCTGACTTCTACTCACAAACCTCACCCAACTAATCTGTGCTCTTCCTGAAGAAACACCGTTTCCAGCTTTAACAATAAGCTTACTGAACCGTTAGATGACTCTAAAACCCACCTTCAGATCATAGTCAGGCACCATACTCCTGCACTTGCTCCGTATCCCAACTGCTTGGGAGGGGGGCGGGGGGGCTGTTTTATGCGGGTGCACCTCTGCGCGTTCGTCACAAGGCAACCTAATCAAACTCACGGCCCCGAGAAATAATAAAATAATCTGCCCTTGAAGTAACTAATCCAGAACCAGCGAGTTCTAATTCTGTTGATTTATACAACAGGCAGATGTGGATTTGCCCTCTGTCGAGATCTGGTAAGATGAAAAAGACACTATCTTGCTAATCTGTCGCCCCCTCAGTCAAAGTTTATTTGTGGTAGCTTTTAAACTCCTGACTCGCCTTCCAATCGCGGCATTTAAAACGAAAAGCTTTAAATAAACACCGTGAATAGAAGATAAATAAACTTCCCCCCTCCCTCTCCTCCCCCCCCCTTTTTTTTTTTTTTTACTTCTGAGTGCCTAGCTTGACACAGTCCAAACTCAAATCCCCGGAGGACTGAGCTCTCTCTTTTGTGTTAATGTTTAAAAGATTTTCCAATGCTGGAGTTTATTCCTACTGCAAACATTTCTATTTACAAGGTCAAGTGTATCAGCACTCGACACAGCTTAAGAGTGTAATTATTTATCTAAGGGCGTTTGAGTGTAGATCAGTAGCTCTGGCAGCCAACCAGGCTTCCCGCGCGATGCAGAGCAACTCCTAAGGAACAGTATTACAAGATCTAGTAATTGCTGATCCCTCCAGCGTGTTTACTTTTGCATTCTTCGTTGTGGGAGAAGGCAGGCTGAATGGCAAACTTTCCCTGCGTTTTGTTGCAGCGCCCTTGGTGTGTGCGCCGCCGCAGCCGGCGCGAGGCCTTGTTCGAAACGCTTGCCACCTCTGTGTGATGTATTTCTCACCACTTAGTTGTTTGCACGCCTAGGAGCATTTCTAAGAGCGTCAGTGCCTCCACTTCACGAAGAAAGCGCGGCGGGCTAGTAATTCCCAGCAACATACAGGAGCAGCGTCCTTGAATTGCTTTGCTCTCTTCTGGCACCGGCAAGTTACCATGCCAACGCATTATAAAATCAACCACTCTTTTAAAGTAGTACTTTCAAAGCTGTATTTACTTCTTGCATGTAATTATTCATTAAAGTAAGAATAGCAGTAATTTACATCTATGCAAAGTATTACAGGCAGACAGAGATTTTTTTGTTTGTTGATTGTTTTTTGGTTTGTTCTTCTGTGGTTAGATCCCTCTCCCCTCCAACCCTCTCCCCCCACATCCCCCCCACACACACACACACCCCCCCGCCCCCACCCGGGTGCTGAGAGTTCAAGTGTCCCTAGAAAACAATTTCACTACATCCATTATTTAAAGCTCTTTCTTTACTAATTTAAACGTTTAGAAAATACAAAAAGCCGTACATATTTAAAACACAGGCCTTTTTTGACGCCTCCTATAAAAAAATACAAGGTTTAAGGCAGCTCAGAAATGCATTTATACAGTTCTACAACGTTCATAAAGTCTTTCCGAATAAGAAAGTTAACTTCCAATCTATAAAATACACTGTACATTTGATGTTCTAAAGAATACTTCGCTGAACCACTGTTGCTGGTATCCCTTTAAACATAAAATGAAATCTGTACCTTTCCAGAAAAGAATAGCAAATGCAATTATCTGGCAAATAGGAAGTGGATTTAAAACTTTTTATTATTTTTTTTAAATAAATTATCCCCAAAGCATACAATTTATAAAATTCTATATACAAAGAAGAGCGACTGGTAACAAATCCCAGTTTTAAATACTTTTTTTTTTTTTTTAATATAAGATTTACCAGAGGTCAGCACCCTGATACGATGAGAGGCAATATAACTTTTCAGGATATTTGTACATACATGTTCTTGAGTTTAAAAGTGTCTTTCAAAGATGGCAGTGCAGAGCTCTTTTAAAACAAAAGTTGCATTGTTCAGTATAGCCAACAACTCTGAAAGGGGCAAAAAAAAAATAATTTTTTAAATTTTTTTCTTAAAATGTCGCTAGATTTAAAGAGATGGCTGCTGGCACGCTTTTCTTACAAGGGCAGATGTGTGTGCAAGAGGGAGTGCTAGACAGAGAGCACGGGATGTATTCAGCCTGCTATCTCCTTGCATTTCAGCCCCGGCAGCGGCGGCGGGACCCCCGTGCGAGCACCGCCGCGCCACCGAGAGCGGGACTCGGACAGTGATAACCACGTTGTTGACTAACCAGCACCGCAACAGCTTTGGCAGCAAGTCTGGGTAGCTCACCTCTTTCTAACCTTCATGTCACAAGCACTTGAAAGAAGCCACTGCCACCACGCCATTAACCCCGGTTTCTCCTGAGGGGAGGGAGGGAGGGAAGGAAGGAAGGAGGGACAGGGAGGGGGGGGATGGGGCAGCGAGGAGCCCGCCGCTGCCTTCTCTCGCAGCCTCCCCGTTAGCCCGTCCGCTTCGCTGCTAACGCGAAGGCAAGGCGGCAGCAACTGCCTGCATAGTGCACACTCGAGACCGACACCCGACCAAAAACCCCAGCGGCCGCAGCCCGTTCCCCTCCGGCCGCCACCGCGGCGGCCGGCTCGCAAGGCCGCGGCGACCGGGAAGGCCAGGCCGGGTGAAGGGTGCGGACGGGCGCTGCGGGAGGCAGCGGAGACGGGGAGGGGGGAACCCTCCGCCTTCGGGGGGCAGGGGGGAAGGGGAAGGGGGGATGGGGAGGTGGACTCCCCGACCCGCGCTCAGAGCGCTTAACCCCGCGCCGCGCGGAGGGGAAGGGACCCGCCGGCCGGGCCTCCCGCCGCCGCGGACGGTCCCGCCAGGAGGCTGGCGGGGGCCCGGCGCGGAGGCAGGGAGGCAGCGCGGGAGGGAGGGAGACTAGAGCCGCGGCAGCAGCGGCAGCAAGATGGAGGCCAGCAGCACCCAGGCCGCGGCGGCGGCGGGCCGACCGGCGCTATCCGCCTGCACGGGGAAGCCGGGCTCGGAGCCCGCATTGTCCTCCGCGTCGTCCCTCCCCTTCTGGCTCGGCTCCTCCTCGTAGTCCTCGTCGTAGTACTCCTCCACGCCGCCGTCCGAGCCGCCGCTGCTGCCCGCGCCGTTGCCGCCCATGTC
Source organism: Gallinula chloropus (assembly GCF_964237585.1). NCBI lineage: Eukaryota > Metazoa > Chordata > Aves > Gruiformes > Rallidae > Gallinula > Gallinula chloropus. The sequence continues at coordinate 44,929,906 of NC_140089.1, forward strand.
CGCGCCGAAGCAGAGGCGGGCCATGTTCTCCTTGACCGACTCGCAGATGGGCCGCTCCAGCCCGTCGCAGACGCAGTCGTTGAGCAGCACCGCCTTGGGCACGGCCAGCATGTCCTCGATGACGGCGCGGCACTCCGGCGTGCAGCGCAGCCCGTTGAACAGCTTCCCGCAGTAGGTCATGTAGCGGCTGAGCGCCAGGCTGCAGCGGCTGTCCCAGTCGCAGCGCCGCCGCGCCTCCGTGCAGCCCATGACGCCGGGGCCGGGGCCGCCGCTAGGCCCGCCGCCCGCCGGGCTGCTGGTGCGGGGCAAGCAGGGCTCGATGGCGCGCTTGGTGGCGCGGCAGTTCTCGTCCTGCGCGCAGTCGCAGTCCTCCAGCGCCGGGCCACGCCGGGTGTGGTTGAGCTGGATGAGGGCCGCGATGCAGTGGCTTGGGCACCGCCGCCTGGAGGAAGCGGCGGAGCCTGCAGGGGCCGCCGGGCCGTCCCCGCCGCCTCCCGCCGGCGGCTGCTGCAGGAGCACCGGGGCGCACGCCTCGGCGTACTGGTTGTAAGCGTAGCTGCACTCGGGCTCCCCCTGACACTGCAGCACCGCCTGCCAGCAGATCAGCCGCCGGCCATGCACCAGCGAGCCCCGCGGCGGCCACACGGCGCCCAGCGCCGCCGCCAGCCACAGCCAGGCGCCCGGCCGCGGCCAGCGGCGTCCGCCGCCGACTCCGTGCCGAGCGGGCGAGCGGGCCACCATCGCGGGCGGCGGCGGCGGCTGCTGCCGCAGGCGAGCGGGGGAGAGACGCTGGTAGACGATGAGGAAGAGGAGGAGGAGGAGAAGGAGCTGCCGCCCGTGGAAAAGTTTGCAAAACTCCCGCCGGCCGTGTGCATGAGGTCTCCTCGCATCAATCCATCCGCGCCGGCTCCGACGCCGTCCAACCCCCGGGAACTGAAGCCGGCGGGGCCCCGGTACGAAGCAGGCGCCCGGGGCCGTCCCGTGCCCCCCACCCGCTGCTCCCGGCTTGGCGAGGCGGCGACGAAGGCGCCCGGAGAGGCGGCGGGAGGGGGGGGGGGGAGGAGGGAGAAATCAGTGCAAACGGGGTCTCGGAGGAGAGCGGCTCCGCAGTGCGCTCGGGGACTTGCAGGCTGCGCCGGGAGAGCTCATGGTGCTGCCCCGCTCCTCATGCAGTTCCGTTCCTTTTTTTTTTTTTTTTCTCTTTTTTTGCACAGAATAAATGCCCAGCTGCCGCTGCTGCGTCCTCGGGAGCTTTTAACTCTCCGCTCGCAGCATCTCTGCACATGCCAGCCGCTCCGGTCCCATTCGCAGTCCCAGCTCCGCTCACTCCCTTCTCCGCGCCGGTTGCACTGTTCGGGTGGCGGGGAGAAGAGACGTCTCTCCCCGCTAGCAGGAGGATAGCACCGGGAAGGAAGAGGCAGCCTTCAGGGTCTCTTTCTCTCTGGGCGACTGATGCTGCTTCTGTTGTCAACAAGCCCTGCAAGCTGCTCTGCGGATCCGTCTGTGGATCTTTTTTTCTTTGCAAGGCTTTAAATACAAAAGTGCCCTCCGAGCAGCAGCAACGTGCTCTGATTAGGCCTCATTATGCATGCATGGAAAAGCAAACAAACAAAAAAAATTAGCAACGCTTCTTCTTTTACACATCCCCCCAGCCTGCGCTCTCTCGCTCTCTTTCTCCTTTTCTCCACTTTTTTCTCCCTTCGCTCGGCCCCCTTTCCCTGCTCCGCCACTTGCCATTGGTGCAGCCTGTTGCTGAAACTTCTTTTTTTTTCTCTCTCTCTTTTTTTTTTTTTTTTTTTCTTTTCCCCTCCTCTCCTTACGATCTGCCGGAGGGAGGGAAGGAGAGAGGGGGGCTGGAGGGCAGCTCACATTCAAAGCTTGAAAGGAAAGGCTTAGGGAGAGTGACAGCCCCCCGAGGAGCCCCTCCTCCCGTTAAGGCGGCTCGGCGGCCGGGGGAGAGGGGCGGCGGCGGCGGCCGGGCGCTGCGGGGCTGGCGGGCCAGCCGGCGGGGCTCCCGGGGAGCACTGAGCCGCGTCGCCGCGGAGGCGAACGGGCAGGCGGCGTGGGTGTGCGTGCTGCTTTTTGCGGGGATGTTGCTCTTAGCCTGGTCCTGCTTTTTACAGCAAAGAAAGGTGTGTGTGTTGGGAGGGGGGAGTCTCTAGCTTCAGTGTTGTGTGTACTCAAACTTCCCACCGATTCTAGCGAGGGCAGAGGTGCCCCCGAAAAGTAGGGAGGGTCAGGCTCGAGGAGGGGACTGACTTCGTCCGTACCGAAATCTTGAGCTGAGCTCGGGGTTTCAGAGCCTGTCGGTACACTGCGGGAGAGCAAAGCGAACTCTTAGTGGTGTGCTGCGACCGCCTAAGTTCTGCTTTGCTACGCCTGTTCAGTACCCCCAACTTCCTTCCCGCTCGCCGGATCTCCCACCGATTTTAAACTCGGCTCAACTTCTCGCCTGAGTTTTTTTGTGCACGGCTTTAAGACGCCGACTTACGAAGATGCCTGGTGACTGAAATACAGTAAAAATGGTTTTAAATCTTGTTAATTAAGAGGCTAAAACGTGTTTCCATGTAAAGCAAGATACCTTGCACGTCTTGCCTTCCACTGACACTCTCGGTTCGCTTTGCTTTGCTTTTAAGGAAGTAGACACAACAATATAAATATTAAGACACAGCGAGAGCCGCATAACAAAATAAGTCGTTGTGTATTTAGCCATGGGCTTTCATTTCAGTGCTACCTTAATTCCAGAGCAACATCGTCTCCAGCCACAAGGGGCACCGGTATCTGCTGCCTGTCAAAACTGGCGCTTTTTTCATCCTGAGACTATCAACTCCATCTGTCACAAAAATTAGGACTAAATCTACTTTCCAGAAACTCGGGGATCTTGAGATCCCGGGCAGTGCGGACTGGTGTCTGCCTGAAAATGCGTGGAAGGTGGAATCGTGCTGTGGTGTGGCTGGGAGTCGGTGTGGCTGGTGTGTTGGGAAGCATTTGTAAGGATTTGCTCCATTGTCACCAGTTGCACAAGCTGCTTGTGCTTCTCCTTCAGTACACTTTTGCATCCTCTGGTGCAAAAGTCGCTTTTGCTTCTCTGCATTAAATCCATGAAAACTAAATGCCTTCACCTACTTAGTTTAGAGGTGTTTGGTTTGATCCTTGTTTAATTCCATCACTAAAAATGCCGGATGCCTTTCAGGCAGGGTGCAGCAACGTGTTGCTGTCTACCCTGGGCTGGTTCACACATTACTTTGCCACCCCCTTCAATGACAGTAACACTGTTACTGGTGGAAGTGGGTGGTAGTTTGAGGCAGGTAAGGTGGAGGGGACATTGCAGGCACTGTATACCTGATTGCTGGAGAGGAGCGGGCCTGGATGCTGGGATGGGCCAGGCGTAGAGCACCCGGGCGAGGGGGTTTGCAGCTGGGCAGGATCATGCCTTGGCATGGGACAGGGGCCTCCAGGGCCCCTCCAGGTCGAGAGAACTGGAATGGCTGTGTGTCTGTTCCAGCGAGGTTGCCTTCTGCAAACAGCTGGAAGATGAGCTCTGCCGCTGCCTTCATCTGCAAAATCCATCCAGCTCGGCTGTTCTTCATTTCTGAAGCAGAAAGCAGGCCGTTTACTTTGTGAGGAATGCCAGCAGCTGAACTTCGGGCTTCCCAGGAGGGGGAGTAGAGGAGCCTTCACTGCCGGCCTTGCATCCTCGCCTGGCTGGGAAGAGGCCGCTGTGCTTGCTGCCTGGGCAAGGAGGGTGATGAGTGCATGGTCCCACTAGAGCTGACGGGCTTCCCTGGCTGGGGACACTTCATTCTGCCCGCTGGTCTGAAAGGCAGGGTATGGCGTGAAGTGTTGCAGCATTCATAGGGAGAGATTTTCACGTACACCTTTCAGTTAAAGATACTCAGGTTTCATACTGATTTAGTAATAATAACAATAATGGAAGGTTCGAAGTACGGAATTTGTAATTACCCTTGTTATCATAAAGCTGACAGAATTTGTAACAGATAATAGCTGGGCTCTTCACTTTCTACTCCTTTCAGCCACGTTGATCATGATCATCTATATCTGGGATTATATCTTTTTTTGACAATAAATTAACTTCCTAAAATGGTTTAAAGCACGCGGGTCTGTCTTTATTTAATGACCATTTGCATTCTGTTTGTATCCATAACTGCCACTTTGGGCAGGGACATTGGGCCTCACGGTGCTCCATTGGAAGGAAATCTCTTCTTGTGTGGAACTCAACCTAGGGAAATAACTCTCTGGCCCCTCTTCCGTGATGCTGGTTTTCTAACAGCAGAAAAGGTACTGTCAAAATCAGCTGTTCAACCTTCAGAGTAGCTCTAATGGTGTTGAGGAAGGCAACTCTTGCTCTTTTTCACAAAGCAGCATATAGAAAAGTATATCCCATGACTGGACAGTAAAAGAAGATCTCGTGTTTTCTGAATTCCCACATTTTCTGATTTCTGTTCTCCATCCTTTCCATAGCAATTAATTTTTTTCTTTACACCAGCTCTCCAAATTATTATAGAGTTGCAGTCTTCCATCGCTAGGGATCGTTTTGGCAGCTAGAGAAGCCAGTATGAATCTAATATGGATTTACTGGGAAGAGCTCCCCTTGCATCTTGTTGTCTAATCCTGGTGTCTTTCCCCCCTTTTTATTTCACACCCTTTTCTAATGGATCTCCTTTCCAACTAGTGCTTTCTTTAATTCTTTCTCTGACCTTTTTTACATTGAGGTTGTTCAGAAAATAAGAAAATCAGATGGATACTGAAGCAGTTGACCTTAAAATTTAGAGGTTCACATTCAGATGTAATTAAAAATACATGGCATATATATGTGTTTAATCCTCATGAATTATTTCTAAGCACATTTCTTTTATTGGATTATATTGCATTTTCTGCATTTCAAGAGATTTACAACTGCTATTAAAAATGTCTGGCAGGAGTCCTGTGAATTAATTAGCTGATAAAATTTAAGTTTGTTCATCCAGTAATATCTTAGTATGTGGCTGATAGACATACAGAGTTGAAAGAGCACTTTGATTCCTCGAAGAAGTGTTTGAATTCCCTATAAGAAGAGGGTTTAGCTTGTCAATAGTTCTGAGAACCTTGGCATTACGATACGTGGGGGTCATGAGAGGCAGTTAAAGTCCTACTCATGCACCAACATTCATCCCATAGACATGGCCTGATCAGGTGTCACTCACAGAAGTATGTACAGAAGACTTGAGTAGGGACATGCGCATGCTGCTGAGTTCTTGGATTTGATGTACCCTCAGAGACTCATAAATAATAACTTCTGTACTCTAGAGTTACAAAAGAAAAACCTTATGACTTATCAGATTCCCAGCACAGACTGGAGGGGGGTGTGTGTGCGTGAATATAATGCTTTCCCAAGCAGAGTCTGTTTCAATGGAGAAGTAAGGGCAACTGAAGGCATCTAAATAAGATTCTTGCTCCACATCTGGAGTAGTTTATCTTTTTATTGACTGTGCAGGCCTGTTTGGGAGATTGGTGTCCTACATTAGGCATCTAAACTAGGTGTGAATACTCACAAAAATAGTAATTTATTCCCTAGAATGAGCTGGGTTTCTCAATATGAGCATCCCTCCTCTCTCTTGCCTTACTCAGAAAGATAAATAATGAACTGGAGGATACTAAGTTATTGTACTGATTGCCAGTAACTCCATTGAGTTGAAGCTCATAGTTAATGAGATTACTGCACTTCATGCTGTAGGATCATTTAGACATTGTTGTGTTTGCTATCCATTTTTAAGGTTATCTTTTGCCTTTTAATCTTATGAACATTACTGAGGGCCTTCAACACCTGGCCTTCAGACTAGCTATTTTTAATTGATTCATCTATATATAATCTAGGATCAGTCCCTTCTGGAGCAGGATGCGCATGTCTGCTTGCACGGCAATCAGCCTGGGGCTCCGTTTGGCACCCTGTGTTACTTTATAGCTGTTTCCCACTCAGTGGACACTGCCAGCTGCCAGTGGGATTTGTTGGTGACGTTGTTCTTGTGACTGTGTTGCATGCTATGGGGGGTGATATAGGAATATGCAGGAGAGCAAAGCATGCTGATGTAGCATGGGAGGACTGGATGGGGACTGCACAGGATCATCTGCCCGAATAGACTACGTACGGAGGTGCTCCCTGGTTGCCTCCCAGAAGACAGGCAGGGATGCTGGATGGTATTGAATCATAGAATCATAGAATGATAGAATCATAGTGGTTGGAAGGGACCTTGAGAGATCATCGGGTCCAGCCCCCCTGCCAAAGCAGCTCCCCAGCTCATATTGCACAGAGAGGTGTCCAGATGGGTCTTGAATATCTCCAGAGATGGAGACTCCACCACCTCCCTGGGCAGCCTGTCCCAGGGCTCTGTCACCCTCACTGTGAAAAAGTTCTTCCGCATGTTGGTGTGGAACTTCCTGTGCTCCAACTTGCAGCCATTGCCCCTTGTCCTGTCCCCACAGACCACTGAAAAGGGGCTGGCTGGTTCCCCCTGCATCCCCTGCTTCAGATAATTATAGACTTTAATAAGGTCCCCCCTTAGTCTTCTCTTCTCAAGGCTGAAGAGTACCAACTTACTCAGCCTTTCCTCATAGGGAAGATGCTCCAGGCCCTTAATCATCTTTGTAGCCCTTCTCTGGACTCTGTCCAGGAGATCCCTGTCCATTTTATACCAGGGAGCCCAGAACTGGACACAATACTCCAGGTGGGGCCTGACCAGGGCAGAGTAGAGGGGGAGGATCACCTCCTTCGACCTGCTGGCCACACTCCTCCGGATGTGCCCCAGGATCCCATTGGCTCTCTTAGCCACCAGGGCACACTGCTGGCTCATGGCCAACTTGTCATCTACCAGGACCCCCAGGTCCTTCTCCACAGAGCTCTTCTCCAGCAGGTCATCCCCCAGCCTGTACTGATACAACTGGTTATTCCTTCCCAGGTGCAAGACTCTACACTTGCTTTTGTTGAATCTCATCTGGTTTCTCCCTGCCCAGCTCTCCAGCCTGTCCAGGTCAAAGTGACTCAGTCCATATGCAATTGACCATACTTTCCCTGAGGTGTTATGGGAGCAAAGGATAAAAAGAACTGCAGAGAGTCTTGTCCTACTACAGGAAGGGGATGGCTTTATAATGAGAATGCAGAGCAGGTCTGTTGGGAAGAGTTGGAAGCAGGATATAATGACAATTTTGGAATATTAATGACTTGAGTCCTGTGAGTACAGTGCTGTGATGAACAGTTAACTGTATACATGGAATCACAGAACGGTTTGGGTTGGAAGGGAGCTTTAAAGGTCCTCTAGTCCAACTGTCTGCAGTGAGCAGGGACATCTTCAACTAGGTCAGGTTGCTCAGAGATCTGTCCACCCTGACTTTAAATGTTTCCAGGAATGGGCATCTACAACTTTGCTGGGAACTTGTTCCAGTGTTTCACCACCCTCATTGTAAAAAAAAATATTATTCCTTTTATCTAGTCTCTCCTTTTAACTTAAACCCATCACTCCTTGTCCCTATTTTTTTAATAAGCTCGCTTCAAGTATTGAAAGGCTGCAGTAAAGTCTCCACGGAGCCTTCTCCAGGCTGAACAACCCCCAACTCTCAGCCTTTCTTCATAGGAGAGGTGCTCAATCCCTCTGATTATTTTTATGGCACTCCTCTGGACCAGCTCCAACAGCTTTATGTCTCCTGTGCTGAGGACCCCAGAGCTCGATGCTCTGCACTGCAGGTGGGTTTCATGAGAGCAGGCTAGAGAGGCAGAATTACCTCCCTCAACCTGCTGGCTATGGGGCTTTTGATGCACTCCAAGACACAGTTGGCTTTCCAGGCTGTGAGTGCACATTGCCAGTTTTTCATCCATCCATCCATCCATCCATCCATCCATCCATCCATCCATCCATCCATCCATCCATCCATCCATCCATCCCCCCAAGTCCTTCTCTTCAGGGGGCTGCTCTCCATCCCGTCATCCCCTAGTCTGTATATATTGATAGCAGGGGTTGTCCTGAACCATGTACAGGACCTTGCACTCTGCCTTACTGAACCTCATGAGGTTCACATGGTTCACTTCTTGAGCTTGTCCAGGTACCACTGAATGGCATCCTGTCTCTCAGGCATGTCAACCACATCACTCAGCCTGGTGTCATCTGCAAATCTGCTGAGTGCACTTCATCACATTGCCTATATAAATGATGAAGATATTTGTATCCCCTGAGGGAGACAAATCATCACTGATCTTCATCTGGACCTTGAGTCATTGGCCACTACTCTCTGGATGCAACAACCCAGTCAGTTCCTTATCCATCCATCAAATCCATATCTCTCCAATTTAAAGAGAATGATGTTGTGTCAGTGGCTTAGAATAATGAAAGATAGATGATACCTGTAACTCTTCCCATGTCCACTGATATAGTCACTCTATCATAGAAGGCTAGTAGGTTGGCCAGGCAAGACTTGTCCTTGCTGAAGCCATGCTAACTGTTTCGAATCACTTCTCTGTCCTCCATGTGCTTTAGCCGTAGCTTCTAGGAGGGTCTGGTCCAGGAGCTTCCCCAGACACAGAGGTGAGTTTGATAGTTGGCAGTTCCCAGAGTCCTCCTTTTTATCCTTCTTCAAAAATGGGTGCAGTGTTTTCCTTTTTACTGTCACCAGTCCTGGGGACTTCACCAGTCTACCATGAGTTTTCAAGTATCATGCAGAGTGGCTTGGCAACTACCTCAGCCAGTTCCCTCAGGACTGATCTGGTCTATAGACTGTCCAGGTTCCTCAGGTGGTCTTAAGGCTTTTACAGGGGGAGGGACTTTTCTGGTCCCTGCCTTGAGGTCCATCCACTCAAAAGCATACATAAACTTGCCTTAAGTAAGTTTTTAATTCAGTGTCTCCATTTTTTTCTTGCCAATATGCCTTTTCCATTTATAGTATTTACTTTAAAAATGAGTAGCATCCTGGTAAAGTTGGAGATTGTTATTTATATATGAAATAGTAAGTATCACTGAGAGTATTTACCCAGTGCATTCAGTAGAGTAAACATGGAAATATTGCACAATACTTTGCTAGACTTTTGCTTTTTTGAACTCTGCTCCAATCTAAACTACAAACTGGACCACACATGCTGTTAAAAGAAATCTAAGACCAGAGTAGGACTCAAACCCTTTTTTGGTTCTAACAAAGGCAAAAGTAATTGTGAAAGCAACACATTTCTGGTCACCTGTCAAGTTAAAATTTTAAATAGCCATGTTCTTGAAAGATGAATGTAAATGACACATGCTGTTACTATGTCAAACCAATTTCAACCATCACAGTTTTATGTGAGTTCTTGGTTACATGTGTCAATGTATAGGCACATGAAAGAAGTTAGATGTTTTGTTTGTTTGGTGGTTGGTTTTGTTGATTTTTTTTTTAAATTTTATTTTCAAATGCTTACAACTAGATATTCCCTGAAACAGCTAATAGGTTTGTGTTTACTTTTCTGGATGTGCTGCTTTGAAATTTATATAATACAAGTTTGTAACACACTGAAAAGCATGAAGAAATGAGTAACATTGTGGGAAATTAGTATTTCACTCTATAGTCTGAAGGACAAGCAAAAAGTATAAATTTCAGTTTTGTGGTTTCGGATTACACACAAACATAACATCTGCTCCAGAGAAGTAATACGTAAATTGGGGTCCTACTTCTACACCCAAATTCAGTCTCTGTATTAGAATTTGAAGATGGCTTCCATTCAAAAGCATCTTCCAAATCTGTTCAATTTAGTAGGTATCCTTTATGTGTCCCGTGATGATATTTTCCTAAGGCCTTGTTTACACACAAAAGTAGATGTGGTTAAAACAAAACCGTCTTTCAAACCAATTTTATTAAAGTAATGAAAATCTAATCCAATATAAATTTGGAGTTAGCAAACTGATGTTGGGTGTGTTTCAACAAGAATCTTTAAGCACAGCTGGCTTCACATCATTGAGCAATGGTGATGTCTTTATTGAGTTGACCTGCTGTAAAAAGAGTGTCAGGCTTGTTTATTACACCTTCTTAGATGAGTTCATTCTTTCACTGTACTAAACCAGAATGTGTATAGACTAAATAGTACACTAAACAAGAAGTAGGCATGCAAATATTTCAGAGTCCTGATCCAGATTGCCAAATTCAAATAAATACATGTTACTCAATAAATAAACCAATATAAGTGAGCTCAGGCAAGGATTCACTGTGATTTAACTAGCTCTTTCAAAAGGCAGTTTTAGTTAATCATCAGTGCAATTTTTTATATGGTCACCAGCCTAAACTTCCTTTTATTTATTTGTTAGTTTGCTTAAATATGAGAATACAAGAATGAATTAAGATGGATTTTCATGCGGAAGGAGATAGCTTGGATAATTAGGACATTTTATGACAAGAACAGCAGTCACATTCATGCAGGTACATGCATCTTTCTTCCTTTACGTCACCTAAAATTAAAAGATGTCAAAGCAGTTAGTAGAGTTCCGCTCCATTCCTCTACTACACTCTTAGCTGTGATATCTGAATGCCAGGATGAAAGAAGAATGCCTTTGTATCTAAAAAGTTTAATTTGCTGAAGTGATGAATGATTTTGTTACTTCCATATTAGGGGCACAGCCTGAGACAGTTCCAGACAGACTGATTTTCAGAATATGTTGAGAACCTAACCTTTGAAAATCAGATTTTCTAGCTCGACATTCAAAAGGGAATCCTTCACAGTCACGGACAGCTTTGAAAATGTATCTTCTTTCTGCAACTAACAAAAATTAAGGGCTTCAGAAGTGATATAGATACACAGTCAGTCATGAAGTTGTCACTGTGCCAATAATAAGCATTAAGCTGGGAGATCTCAGTAACAACACCGCATAATAACTGTGGTTTTCTTTTCAGGTGAAATATTGTGTTGAGGGCTTTGATACATCAAAATACGCTGATCCACCAGCCGTTCTCAGGCGTGTTGCAAATGAGTGTTTTGTTCTTCCTAACTAACAGTTACCATTCCCCTGTGTGCATCGTGGAGGTGAGCTATGCTGTCATCTCTCTGCTTGCCTGAGGCGACTGCTCTTTTTTAAGTTCCCTAAAAGGGATGGATCGGATTAAAGAGACTGTAACGATGAGACTAAAGTCGGCACTTTTGGGAAAGTGGTTAGCAGCAGGGGTGCTCTGGAGATTCCCCAAACTCTGGGAACCAAGCTGTATGTTGGCATCATGCTGCTCTCTGGAGCTGGATCTAATAACTGTGGTTGGATAGCCCAAACATGTCCAGAGGCTTACAGATATTAGACTATTAGAGATGGAAAAGAGGTTTTGGAACATTCTCCATCCCTATTGCAAGATTATGCAGTCACTGTGAGATTAGTCATTGCGTTAAATTCCCCAGTGGTTTATTTTGGCCTATTTTTAGATATCTTAGATGAGAGGTTAAAGGGTTTCTAGGGCTTTCTTTCAATAAATTCATTTGTTTGGAAAGATCTTTTATAAAATACTATTGTGCATAGCTGTATTACATTTTCCTATCCAGGTCATATTCTATCAGGATGAATTCCCAAAGCATTTGTAAGATTAATTATTAGAGTAATTATTGGGTGATTAGTTATTCATGATACCCATGCCCAGGTCAGTTCATTATGCTGCAGGTGAAACTGTTGTTTGTACAGCAGTCTAGTCACTTTTGTCTGGTGTTTTAGCATCCAGATCTTAAGTAGAGTTAGAGCAGACTAGGGTTAGAATTTAGTATAACAGGACTGCAAATACTCTTATAGAATCCTGTCAATAGCACTCACATTCACTTCATTCTGTTCTTCCATCAGGTTTGTATGTTCAGCCCACAAATCTGTTTAGCACCTGTTTCTTCTTTTTGTTCACAGTCCTTCCCCTATTCTTGATGCCTCACTTGTGCTTATATATGTAAAGGATTAGAACTGTGCTGTAAAATAAAGGATTGAAAATAGTAGAAAGGATGGTCCCTGAAGTAAGGGTCATGCCTTAGGAGAAAAACAGCCTTAGAAATTTATACCCTGTATTTGTTTTCCATGTTTGGCACTTGCTTCTTTAATTTAGCTGTAAAAGAGACATCTTCCCCACTCTCTGCCTGAGAATTCTCTGCCTGAGAATGCAAGATGGATTTGTTCCAGCAATGGTCTGAATTAAATTCGCAGAATACTTCCCTCTGTTATATTTGTTTAATATCAGTTGGAAGATGCTTTAGAGATGCTACAGAGACATGGTTTTGTGATGCATTCATGATCCATCATTCACCATTGCAAAGCAAGTCCTGCTTGAAAGCTTTTTCTAATATCTGGTTTTACAAGGATATGTCTATGTCATAGTGGTTTCTTTACTGAGTTGTACAACTGCTCTAGACATTGTTTTTTGACAGAAAAGTGGGGTTGTTAACTAATTGCTTGCTTTGGGTTAGCTAGGCCTTGTGACTTCCAACTTGTTATTTCTCCTTAACTGGAGTGAATTCCCATACACTGAAAATTTAGTGGTGTTTTTCTGATATGGATAATGTGAGGTTTACTCAAAAGTAACGTTTCCTCAAGGTGAGATCAAAGGATCATATGTAAGTTTGGGCAGTACCACTGTCTTTTACCTTTTCTTTGCCATTCTTTACTCCTTGTGTAATAACAGTCACAGATTGACAGAATCTGGGCATTGGAAGGGACCTCTGTAGATTGTCTAGTCCAATTCCCCAGCAAACGTAGGATCACCTAGAGCAGGTTGCACAGGACAGCATTCAGGTGGGTTTTGAATATCTCCAGAGAAGGAGACTCCACAGCCTCTCTGGGCAGCCTGTCCCAGTGATCTGTCACCCTCACAGTAAAGAAGTTTTTTCTCATGTTCAGGTGGAACTTCATGTTCTTCACTTTGTACCCATCTTCCCTTATCATGTCACTGGGCACCACTGAAAAGAGTCTGGGCCCATCCTCTTGACACCCACCCTTTAGATATTTATAAACAACAATAAATGTCCTCTCAGTCTTCTCCAGGCTAAACAGACCCAGATCTTGCAGCCTTTCCTCATATGAGAGATGCTCCAGTCCCCTCATCAACATGTCTGTAGGCCTCAGCTGGACTCTCTCTAGTAGTTCCCTGTTTTTCTTGAACTGGGGACCCCAGAACTGGACACAGCACTCCAGGTGTGGCCTCAGCAGGGCAGAGTAAAGGGGTAGAAGAACCTCTCTCAGCCTGCAGACTACACTCTTCTTAATGCACCCCAGGATACCATTGGCTTTCTTGGCCGCAAGGGCACACTGCTGGCTCATGGTGAGCTTGTTGTCCACCAGGACTCCTGGGTTCTTCTCCACAGCACTGCTTCCCAGCAAGTCAATCCCTAACCTGTACTGGTGCCTGGGCTTATTCCTTCCTTAGTGCAGGACCCTACACTTCGTTTTGTTCCACTCAGCCCAAATCTCCAGCCTGTCCAGGCCTTACTGAATGGCAGCACAGCCTTCTGGTCTGTTGGTCACTCCTCCCAGTTTGGTACTGTCAGCAAACTATCTGAGGGTACGTTCTGTTCCCTTCTCTAGGCCATTGATAAATACGTTGAACAAAATGTGACGCAGTGCTGATCTCTGGGGCACACCACTGGCCTTCAACTAGACTCTGTGCAGTTTATCGCAACCTTCTGAATGATTTCCCTTTTGTGATAACATTTTATACTTATTTTTCCCATGCCTCCATTTTTTCCCTTGCATGTTTTTTTTCACTTAGGCACTTTCTTGGTTGCACTCCTTTTTCTTCAGTCCCTCATGATATTTAGGCAAAAAAACCCCAGGTCTTAACTTTCATAGCTGAATTTCCCTTCCCAAAATTACTTTGTGAGGTATACAAACTCATACCAAAATGTGTTTCTGTGAGAATGTGCATCAGGATCATTTGGGTGGCCATCTTGAAATCTTTTTGTGGATTTGGGAACCCTCCAGAGACCAGGAATTACAGCCAGGTGGAAAATTGTAGCCTGAATGGTGCACTACAAATGTTCAAGGCTTACAGCTCAGCTTAGTGCAGATAGTTCAGAACAAGCCATTACTTGAATGTATTCATGTAAAGTGTTTAGTGAATTATTAAAGAATATGACAAAATTTAAGTTTGCTTGCACATCATTTGAGAAAATAAAATGGGGTAAAAACTGTCAAACAAGAAGCTTGCTGTGAATAGTTCAGGCAGTATTAGCCTTCTTTTAGGTGGAATGTGACCTTGCTAACCTTGGAGTGTGAGTTACACCTTTGATGTTCAAGGGGATTCAGAATTAGGCAGACAGAGTTCATCCAGCCTGAGATGGTCAGATCTAAGTGACTGGTGCAAACCCTCCCTTTCAGTCCATCCTGTTTAATAACCAGCCTTGAAAATGAGGACTAGATCTAGTAGAAATCTTTGAAGATCTGGGCAAGAGGTGGCAAGACATCTGTTCCTTGAAAAATTTTTTAACCCCCCCAAAACTAAACTAATGAAGATAGGAAGGAAAGAAAATGGAGGAGAATGAGAGATGGTAGAGGTAACAGGGAAGAGGAATCACTCTTTTCTGCTGTCTTCTTCATTGTTTTTTAATAAGTAATTAAGACATATTAAACTATCACTGTCATTATTATCATGTTAGTGTTTGCAGATCTAGACCATTACCTGTGTATTTTACATGTTTTAATTTGTCAACTCAAGTGAAAAAGAAACAGCTGGGGTTTTTTTCAGAACACATTAACGTCGTAGGAAAAATGTCCTGATCACAGGTGAAAAGCATCATTTTTCTCCTCTTTCGGCCTTTTAGGTTCAGTATAATCCTGGTAATGTTCACATCTGCAGGCTGTCACTGGATGTGTCAATTTTCATGGGCAGCTATGTAGTAAGTTAATGTGCTCAGACTGCACAGCTGAAAAGGCACAGGAAGAATATATGTTACATCTCTTTTTCATCGAGTAGGTATTTTTTTGTCATTGTGGATTAAAATCACCCCTGTACAAAGAATCACCAAAAAACCCTGCGTATGCTCTTCCCAGAGCTCCAACTTAAGTGCTTAAAACTGGACAGGTTTAAGGTTTAAAGGCAGCATCTGTCTATATGGTCCATCTATGTAATGAAATAGTTTTAGGCAGGTAACAGGTCTTTGTCTTTAAGGAAATCTTATGGAAATGAGCTTTTTTCCTGGAACATAACCTGGAAGTAAAGAGAAGGGGGGAACTCTCCACTGTCAACCTGGTGAAAACACAACTGCAGTTGTGTCATGGCCGTTAGAACCATTGGTGTCGATTGAATCAGCAGGCACTGTAGGACCATTGGCATTGACTGCTTCAGCAAGTCCTATCCTGCAGTTTGGGTCAATATTTCCACAAGAATGTAAAATCATTTGTCATGTACCTGCAAATTTTCTTGGTTGTTCTCCTTATGTGTATTGCTGGATTATTTTTGTCTGCCATAGATTTTTTATTTATTGGAACACATGAAAAAAAAAAGCTAAATTTTGTAAATCAAAATTATTAAAATTAGTTTTTATTTGACAAAAATACAATTTATTATCTCCCCCACTGCAAAAAAAAAGGAAAATTATTGAACTGTAGTGTTGTTCAAGAGGAAACAGCTTCCCTCTTTATTCAGCTAGGAGGTAGCTTACGAGGTAATTGGTTTGGAAAGAGGGTAATTTGTTTCCTGCACTTTACAAAATCTTGGTTTGTGAAGGTAGAAACCCAGCAATATCAAGAAGACTTGTGTATTCTGAACCATGGAAAGAGCAGTTCTTTCAGTGCCCTCTCCTTGCTCCCAGCCCTAAATAATCTGTTATCCACAGATGCTCTTATCAGTTGCCTTCTCTGTGGAATGACCTAGTCCTGTTTCAGGAAAAAATTCTTGTGCAGGTTAAGGTCAAGTGGAATAAGTTTTTGGTGGCAAAATTTTAATCTTGCTTTGTTGTAAATCATGAGAAAGCGGACTGATATTCATTAATGAGGATCATTAATTGGAACCCTGGACTCTGATGATTGCTTTGTAATGCCACAGGTAATCTACAATCTATTTTTAAGCTCACAGAGAAAAATCCCTAGGTTTGATTCTGTTCTGACATTGTTTTTAATCTAACTTTGTACTTTATGTAATTATCACAGAATAACATGCTTGGGGCACCTTTCATTTTTTGTCCTTTAAGGGACTAATAAACCATCAGGGGTATTTTACAACATGGTGAGTGCTATTTTGCAATGTTTCATTAGCCACAAATCCACAAGTCACCTTCAGGAATTCCAGATACCAGACTGAAGGTATTTTTGCAGCTATTCTTATGCAAGCTCATGAAAGTCTTGTTCCCTTAAAAAAAAAAAAAAAAAAAAAAAAAAGAAAAAAAAGAAAAAGAAAAAGAAAAAGAAAAAGAAAAAGAAAAAGAAAAAGAAAAAAAGAAAGTACTTTTCACACACCAGTCCTTCTCACAGTCCTGTGTAAAGCAAGAAGACGACTCATCTCTGTTATGGCTGAGTACTGTGCATTTTATCCATATGCCTGTGGATAGTTCAAATATCATCTCTCTTGTAAAATACTTCTGCTACAGCGCTGAAGGAAGTGAATGCCTTTGAATAGGATATAATATGCTCCAAAATGCTTTGAATGGCTGTTCACTTAATAAAATATCGCCTAAAGCGATGCTATCTTCTGACTATTATATGGTGTTTCATGAGTTGACTTTTAAATTGAATTCCCTGCCATCTTTATGTACCGGAGAACATCTTGAAAAAATCAAGCTACAAATAGTGAATGTTTTCTAAAGGTCAAAGAAATTGTAAAGGGGGGGGGGAAGTCTTTTCTGAAAAGAAATATTCAGGAAGCCCTGAATATTTATATACTGATATCATCTTTAGACCTCCAGGGTGTTTCAGAGCACAGACAGCTACAGTTTTTAATAAAAATGTTTTCAAACTGAATTTCATTTCTCATTTCAGATATATATAAAAAGATTAGTTTCCTGACTCATAGCCCTTTGTTTGAGTTTTAACAGTTAATGTTTGGTCCTTTTCCAAAACAATTTTCTGTCCTTTAAAAAAGTGCTACGGCTCAGAATAGAGAACTGCCAGTGACTCTGTTTGGAAAACCATATGCTAAAGACTTGCAAGGTGGTGGAAGGGAATGGACAGTTAATTTGAAATTATCTCTGTTTACATGGCAATATTTTATCATGTATTAGCTGGTGAGATAGTGCACATTCTACATTTGCTAGTTTAAAAGTCCAGTTGGTTTACCGAGTATTAAGTCGGTGTGGAGATGTCTGTGTTTGTCCATCTGCTCAGAGTGCTCTTTTGGCAGACCTCCCGTTTTCACCCTTGCCAGGATGCACCAGCATCTACTGTTCTTTTCGTGGTGGTGGGATATCATCTACCTGTGTAAGTGCTACTCCTGCTCAGGATCAGTCCATCTACATCTACGTGCTATACTGCCGTACCATGTTTTCTACACCTGCCCTGAGAAGTAAAGAGGAACTACCTCTGTTTGCCATATGGGGAGAACGGAAGGATCATGACATCCTTGAAATGAATTATTGCCTGTCCCACTGTACTGCTCGGTGGGAGGAGGGAGAGAAATCAGGAATAATTTTTAGCCTGCGAAGAAAGGAGGGGTGGGAGGAGATGTTTTAAAATTTGGTTTTATTTCCCATTATTCTAGTCTGTTTTGATCAGATAATAAATTAGATCAATTTTCTTCATTGTTGAGTCTGATTTGCCCATGATGGTAATTGCTGAGTGATCTCTCCCTGTCCTTACCTCAGCCCATGAACCCTTCATTACATCTCTCACCTGTCCAGCTGAGGAGGGCAGTGATAGATCAGCTTTGGTGAGCATCTGGCCTCCAGCTAGGGTCAACACACCACACAAAAGGAAAGGTAGCTCCCTCATTGATGCAGTTGCTATCATCATGGAATGAAGCATTTTATCTGTGTTGGCCAGACAGAGTGACATCCAAAAAGACATGGGTTGTAGGAGGTCATATATTGTGGGAGGTTTGTGAATTTGAGTTCTGTCCCATACAATCAGTTGTGGTCTGTCTTTTACACTGTCCATAATAACTGGCCAGGCAAGACTCTGGACAATGCAGGAACCCATAGGAGGAAGTTGGGGTATTAAATACCCAATCTGACTGCTGAGAGCTCAGTACAAAGGGAGTAGAAGATATGGTTGTCTTGTGGCTGTAGTTACATAAGTATCTTACAATATAGTATGAGGTACTTAAGGTGACTGAGACAGCTGCTAAATGTGACCCAGCCAAACTCCCCACGAACCACATGCACACACCATGGCCCCAGCAAACCAGAGACTGTGTAGGTTCATGAAGCAGCAGTAAGGGAGAGGTTAGAAGCTCACCTGCAAATACTGGAAATGTGAGCTCCTCTTCAGGGGCACTGCAGTTCATGCAGGTCTTGGGGAGCACAGGTTAGTGGAATTCTATCTCCCAAATTCCCAGGCTTTGTACACAGCTGTGTATGGAAAGACTAAGATATTTTGGGTAGCACCCAGAGGTGGAACCTGGAGCACTGGAAGGAAATTAGGAAAGAAATACATTCTCACCTTTGAGAAAATCATTAAAGGATGATGTAAGCTTTGCTATTTCTGTGTTTCAATCCTAGACTAGACAAAACTAAAGAATACGTGGTGTGGAGAAAGTCTCAATTTTATGAAGGGGGCATATGAATTGACTCCATTTTTGGCAGAAATAATGGGACTGGAGAAGTTTTTTACAAACAGCATTTCCTGGGAATTTATTAAACTTGGGTTTAATAAATTAGTGAAAAAGAAATATTTCATTTATTAAAGAGCCTGTGCAACAAATTCAACTTGAAGGAGGAATGTTCATTCTTCCTTGAAGCAGATGGGCTACTGAGGAATTTGCACATAGGATTCCTTAGTGTTTTTTTCAGCCTGGTGGTGAGGAAACAAAGTGGTGAAGAAATACTGAACCCTCCTATCTGTCCTTCTGAATAAAGAAATGATGTAAAAGAAGGAGAGCTTGCACCAGCCAAAATCCCTGGGTGCTGCTGACGTACATTCTCATGAAGTGGGCCTTGACTGTAGCATTCCAGATCCATGCACAGACTTGGCACATAAAAACCACAACATAATTTGTGACTCCTGAAAACAAATTAACGAATGCAATAAAGCTTTATGTTCTCTCTCTCTCTATCTCTCTCTCCAAGTTGAGGTGAGAGGGAGGGAGAAGTGAAGGAGAAGGAGATGCAGGGTTAGTTGCAGTGTTCTAGTTTGGTGCCTGTATCCTGCCTAGCTTGTCAGCCTTTGCTTTCCCAGCCCTTGGCTTCAGAGCTCCTCAGCCACTTTCCTCCTCATTTCTCTCTAAATGCTCCATGATCTACCATTTACCATGGCCCCCATATTCTCTTTCAACTCGCACAACTTGTGCCACTCTGCCACTGTATTTCTTTGTGTACCACACACTCATTAAAGAATAACTCTACCATGCATGCCATGACAGCGTCCTCATTTGTAGCTCTTATTCCTTTTTTTTCACAGTCCCTGTTTCCTCTTTTGTTATCATTTATGCAAGTAAAAAATTTCCCTGAATAATATTTCTGTTCTATTGTTTTCTGTCCACATAGTCTGAACCAAATTGCAGTGTAGGAGGTTAAAAGAACGCAGGGAAAGAATGATGAAGCCATAATAATAAGCTACAATTAAATAGACACGTATCCCACTCTGGGCAAAGCTGGAACCTGGTGTTCTCCTTAGCATCTATCTCCTGTTCCACATTTTATAGGCAGATATCTTAACTACACCTACAGTTTCTGTGTGTTTCCCATTATAAGGCCCTTTCTTACAGTTGCTGTTATGTTTGCCAAAGTGTTTTAACTGTGGAGGCTGAAAGTTTTCCATCCTGCATATCCACTTCAGATTGAATTTAGAGGGGCTTTAAAGGAAACAAATATGATGTTTGTGTTTAAATTAATCTATTTTCAGTTGGTTCTTCAATCCTACAATTTAAAGCAAGCCTTTAAATTTTGTGACAAGCAAGAGGCATGTTGTCCTCATACCAGATTGTTCCCCTTGCTTACTTGTGTTTGGAAAACAATCCTATGTATTTGGCCATGCTTTGTTTTGGTTTTAAATAATTAATCAGAAATGTAAGAGTTAAGCAGACACTTTGCCACAGAGTCCTTCTCCACTGAGCATGGTCTGCAGCAGACCATCAGACACTGCATAGAATTCTTTTTTTCTCAATTTGTTCTTTTGGGCCTTTCTTTGGCTCCTTTAGTTAGGGAGTTGCAGCGTAAGAAGGGATAGTTTACTGATTGAGGCAGATGAGGGCTTCTTCAGCTAATCTTTTGTTCCCCTACATCTCCTGACAGACCACCATTTTAGTCAGTCTCTTCCTGTAGAGCTGAAAACTACACACTTTCCTGCCCATCCAGGTAACACATCTGCAGACAGGTTTTCAGAATGTCTGAGAGCTTACAGGAGCGAGTGAGGCTGATTGCAGATGCCCCCCCCCCCTATGTGCCGGATGCATCCACCTTCTAGATATGCCAAAAAGTCAAAGACCAGCAATTTGTTTTGGACAAGTCTGTGATTCCTTTTTCAGTACTTCACACTTCCAGGCTGTAGGATTGCAATAGAGAGTACTGAACCTGCAAGTAATCCAGCAAAGGCATGGTGAGAGCATCCCTGCAAGAGCCAGGAGGTAGTGAATACTCTGCATACAGTGCAGGGCTGAAGTACTTTGTGTCACATAAATTGGAGGCCCATATGTGAGATAGGAAGACCAAAAAGGTGTAAGGAGTAGCCATAGAATTACAGAACCATAGAACAGATCATTTAAAGGTCATCTACTCCAACCCTCTTCCCATAAGCAGGGACATCTTTACTAGATCAGGTCACTCAGAGTCCCATCAAGCCTGACCTTGAATATTTCCAGGGACAGGGCCTCCACCACCTCTCCAGGTGACCTGTTCCAGTGATCTACCACCCTCATAGTGAAGAACTTTATCCTAATATCCAACCTGTATCTCTCCTTTTCTAGTTTAAAACCATTACCCCTTGTCCTAGTGCTACATGCACTTGTGAGCAGTTCCTCCACAACTTTCTTTCAGGTACCTTTCAGGTACTGCAAGGCCTCTAAGATCCCCTCAGAGCCTTCTCTTCTCCAGCCTGAACAACCCCAACTCTCTCATCCTGTCTTCACAGGAGAGGGGCTCCAGCCCTGTGATCATTTTTGTGGTCCCTCTCTGGACACGTTTTAACAGGGTCATGTTTTTCTTTTGTTGAGGGCTCCGAAACTGGACACAGTACTCCAGATGAGGTCTCTCCAGAGCAGAGTAGAGGGGCAGAATCACCCAGGATGCAGTTGGCACATTGGTGGCTCATGTCCAACTTCTCATCCACAGGTACTCCCAAGTCCTTTTCCTCATGGGTGCTTTCCAGCACATCATCTCCAAACTGTATGGATAATGGGGATTGTCTCGACCCATGTGCAGGACTCTACAGTTGGCTTTGTTGAGCCACATGAGGTTCACCAGGACCCACTTCTCCAACCTGTCCAGGTCCCTCTGGATGGCATCCTGTCTTTCTGGCACGTTGACCTCACCACCCAGCTTGGTTTCATCAGCAAACTTGCTGAGGCTGCACTCAATCCCACTGTCAATATCATTAGTAAAGATGTTAGACATCACTGGTCCCAGTATGGACCCTTGAGGAACACCACTTATCACCATCTTCCATCCAGACATTGAGCCATTGACCACCAACCTCTGGATGCAAACTTTCAGCCAATTCCTTATCCACTGAACAGTCAACCCATAAAATCCAAATCTCTCCAACATAGAGAGAAGGATGCTGTGGGGGACACTGTCAAAGACCTTGCAGAAATCCAGACAGATGACATCTGTAGCTCTTCCCTTGTCTACTGATGCAGTTACTCCATTGTAGAAAGCCACTAGATTGGTCAGGCAGGACTTGCCCCTAGTAAAGCCATGCTGGCTGTCTTGAATCACCTCCCTGTCCTCCGTGTGCCTCAGCATAGCTTCTAGGAGGATCTGTTGCATGATCTTCCCAGGCACAGAGGTGAGGCTGACAGGGTGGTAGTTCTCAGGGTCCTCCTTCCTACCCTTTTTAAAAATGTCTGTCATGCTTCCTCTCTTCCAGTCACTGGGGACTTCACCTGACTGCCATGACTTTCCACATAAAAGACATCTACTTACTGAATGAAACAGCTTGGATGGGTCACGGGAGGTTTCTGTATGTGGTAACGTATGTACAATATGCATTGGACAAATGGCATTAAGATTGGGAAATCTTGCAACTTCTCATTCGTAATTCTTGAGAGTCTGATTCTCCTGCCTCAACAATCTTTTTGACATAGGTGTTTAAGAATGTAGAAGGAGACATGCACAGACTGTGACAGCTCACTTTCATTAGCATGAGTTTGGGATCTGCTGTTCCTGACATGTATGTTATATAAAAACTCTTCTAAAATACTTTGTAACTTAGAAAAACATTTTTGGGAGGCTGTTCTTTGTGTATCTTGGCCTGTTAAGCAAAGTGCCTCGACTGCCATGAGAAAGAGAAAAATTAAAACTAGTACTTTTAGAACATATCTAGAATAATTTAAGATCAGTTTCAGGAATAAAAATTCACTGTTTTAAAGCCCAACATCTCAGATTCCCTACATTGCAGTAAGTTGGTCTGCTGGGAAGCTGCTAAAGTTCTTCCTGTTTTATTGACTAGGAAAATGCACATATATGGCTTTAAAACCAGGACCATTTCTTAATTTTCAGAATTATTCTTGCCTGTCCTGGATCTCATGGAGGTATAATTTCTAAGGAAATTCCACTTCATTGGCAGGGGGAGGGAGGAAATACTTCCGTGGCAGGTTGGATTTAAAATATAAATGGTGCTGTTTGAAGCTGCTTAAGAGCCAGGAATGCCAGACTGAATTGGGGAGACGGATTAATGGGCAGGTGACGCAATAGCAGTTATGTGATAAATTGGTTGATTATTTCTTTATCAAATGCCCTGCAGTGCCATGTGTCACATGCTCATCACACACACGCATAGCCTGCGTACACATAAGCAGATGTCTTGGGGGCAGATCCGCTGCAAGTATAAATTGACTGAAGTCCCTTTAAGTCCTGGAGCTTTGCCACTTTGTACCAATTTTAAGGATTGGGCCCCTTTGTCTCCATCTATGTTCACTAAGCCGCAGACCAAACTGGTGATTATTCGTCTTAGTAAGTGTTGCAAGTTTCTGGCTCTTACTTGCTGATGAAAAAAAAAAATGTTCTAACATGAAACTGGGCTTAGATCCCAGTTTTCAGTCATACTCTCCATTAAAAGATGAAGGATGTGGCATACATCACCTGAGAAGCATAAATCAAGTAGTAATAGTGCTGTTGTTTTCCTAAAGAACTTGGGGAAGGACTTAATTGCGTTCACATCTCCTACTGCATCTAGCCTGGTGTCTTGAGTCAGTTGCATTAAGATTGAGAAATCCTTACCAGGGATACAACACGCACAATGGTTACAGTCACTGATGTAATACTGGCGCCAGTAAGCTTTATTTTATTGAAAAAAATACTACTTTCCATGTACTTTAAAATAGTATAGACATAAAATATTTTTTAAAAAAACAGAAGCTCTGTCTGTGTAATTTGATGCTGAGCCTTAGCAAAACAGGCAAAGTTCCAAATATTTTTCCCTGCTCAAATGGTTTAAAATATGTTTCCAAGGGTGATTTGGCTGGAGAGGCGACCACTGGGGAATTACAAGCTGAAAAGTTTTATTTTTTGTGAAGATCTGTATTTCTGTGAAGAAACCGCAACAGCATTTAGGGCTGGCAAAGAGCCAGGAGTAAGGTATGCTCAAAAAACATTCACTCAAGTGAAGTCTCATTAATGGAGCTGAAAGCAAAAAAACATTTTTCTTGAAACTTAAAAGAAAGACACTGAGATAAGTCCACTGCAAACAGAATACCTCTACTAGTACGTCAGGCCCCAGTCTTGTGAAGCCTTCTGCACGCATTTCCCCGGCCTTGCTCCCCACTCACACCAAATTTTTCGCGCTGCCAAAATGAAGGGAGTTGGTCTTTCTTGCCAAAGGGTTTGCCAGACTGGGGCCTCTCTTTGTGCTTAATTAGTCTTTGACATATTTAGTCGGAAGTCAGATCAACTGGATGCGTAAGTAACGCATAATTTTTGCATTGCCAGGGGATGTTTTAATTTATGAGCTTGTTACAGTCATAGCCAAATGTTACTTTTGGCAAAAGGAATGTTTACAATGTTGTTGTTTGGACAAATTACAAGTATTTTGTCTTCAGGGCCCAGTCTACACACCCCTGGAAAGCAAAGGGGACTGCCCCTGCTTTCCATAGTGGGGGGCCTCACTCTGCCTGTGTGTAGACGCGTAACCGCCATCTGACATTTAGGAGGACTTGGCTCTTGGTTAACCTGTGAGCAGCCTGTTTGGGAGGCACCTGACCTATCTTCTCTACATGCTAGGTACCACGTACACAATTTGTTTCAGTGCCCTGGCTAAGACTTTGACAGATCTGGGCACATCAGCACCATCTGTATGCTAGGGTTCCTCCTCTGTATGCATCGCCCAAAGTGCTGGACATGTTTTCCTCAAAAACTGCAATCTATGCTGCAGTGCATGTGGCCTTTCTCACATTTAAAAAAAAACCAAACCAAACACTAAAAACTAGAGAAGAACTTGCATTCCACATGTGCCCAAGGAGACCTCAGCTTGGAGCACACAGTGATCTCCAACAATCAGCTTCAGAGGAGAATATCTCTGTTCATTCTTGATTAGAAATATTCCTGTCGTTGCAGTTAAGCCTGTGTCACAACAGCAGCCTGGTGACTAAAGAGCTTTTTCAGGAGCTGGGATGGAAAGGCAGGCACCTTCTTGTTGGCTGTTTCTTTGGCTTCATTCTTCTGGTATTCCTCTCTGCATGATGGTACAGCTTTGACAGGAAAGATGGGAATGACCTGGTAACGCAGGTTTTCTTGGTAGGTCAGAACCATGGGGTTTACATCCACTGTGGTTTTGGAGACCTGACAGCTTACTACCTCCCTTCTTGGGTGACTGCCTATGCCAGTATGCCAGGAACTCACTAGAAATGGCCATGTTATTTTTGAAGTCCGATGAATTTGTGCCTCAGTGTATTGACTCTGTGCTTTTAGATGATGTGAATAAGATGCATGTTGAAATGGGACATCTAAGAAGTGTGTGTGTGTTTAAGAACCAATTTACTGTACCAGCACTTCCTATGAAGTACTCTGCTGTCCACTTGCTCATCCTCTGGGTCTCTTGGACCTCTCTGAAGATGGTCACCTTTTCCTGTAGACCATAGTGGGAGTTTTTATGCTGAAGTCTGACTTATGCAACACCGACCTGAGAGCGTGGACCTAATTTTTAGAAGTAATTCATCCCTAAATTAGAAGCACTACGTCCTTTCCCTAGACCTCTCTCCAAACAAGAGGCTCTTTCATTTTGCCACCTCTCCATTAACTTCTCCCTTAATCATATTTCAGGAAATAGCTACTTTGTGTGGCGTGCTCCCCTATGGTGAAGACCAAAGAGTGGATAAGAGGAAATCTAGTTAATCCTGACCAGCATAGCATTTAAGGTAATTTCATGACTGACTTCAGGAGGACTTGTGTCCAGCTCCCCCGGGGCCCTGAGAACAGCTGTGTTGTGGAAGCCAGTGGCAGGGAATTAGTCTTGCTGTCCATGTTGCTGAGGAGTCGGTACTCAGAGTGGATTCATACCTTCAAGAGACCAACATTAGCTCTAGTCCCGACTATTATCACTGCAGTTTTAGTGTTCAGTTAACAATGAATTATTGCCTGGTAAAAATGGTAGGGATTATTATATAGACACTGGGCCTCTGGGAAATGGCATATGAAACTATTGCTACACTTTGATCATAACGTCCTAAGGGTCTTGGTATGCACACCAACTTCTGATTATATTTTACAGCTTTCTCTGCTCTTTTCCTGTGTCTAATTCCTTTATGGGGAAAAAAAAAAAAAAAGGACCACAAATACTTTTAGCAGGCCAGGGAATATCCATGGTACCACAATGCAGATCACAGACAGTTTTGCAGAAGTGACCCATCATTCAAACAGCCCACAAGGAAAATCTGAGCTTTATCATCTGTTCAGATATTGAATGATTTTTTCATGTAAAATCCTTTGATTTTGATTATTTTGAACTAGCTTCTTGAACAGCTGCTTCACTTTATTTTTCTATTTTTACTGCAATATAGTTTAGTGCTCTTTCATCTTCCGATCTTTTGTTAACTTTTATGATTTGTCCCAAATAATATCTGAGAACTGCCTTATTGAGACTGCATGAAAAATGAAACCAGAAAGAATTAGCAAAACCATTTAAAAAATCTATGTATGCAAATACTGCTGGGGCTTTAAACCATGGCAGTGCTCTGACAACTGACTACTGAATAGCTGTGCTCATGGCAGTCTAACTTCTCTAACAGCTTCTAGGATAAAGTAGGCAGGTTTTATTCTTTAATCATATCCTCTGTTTTTATACAACTAGTGCAATGAGTCCCTAATTCTCCATATGACCAGGTTCCTGCTCCACACACAGAGCCTTTGACCTGAACACAAATATGTGCATGAGGAGCCACAAGCCAAAGTTTTGCACTGGCATTTCATAATCAAAGCTCAATTACCAGAAATCTTTCTCCATTTAGACAATATTACAAAAGTTTTCTCAAAATTGTGTCAAGAGTCAAACAGTGGAATGGAAAGGTTCCTCCCCACCACTAAGCACAATTTAATAAATCAGAGTGAGCGTGTCTCCAGGTTGTATCTACTTACCATAATCTCTTCAGGCTGAACCAAACTACCAGGACTGGAATCAGAAAGCTCAGTGGCATTAGCTCTGTGATAATCTCTTTATGGGTTGTTGAATGATTCGTGCAGAGATCATAAAGCTAGATATATATTGGAGACATCTAGGTCAGGGGAGCTCATTAGGAGCAGAGCACATGCAAGATGATGCTCTTCAGAATCAGTCCTCACAGCCTCCATAGTCAGAGATTGCACTGCATTGGTCCATCATGGTCATCTGATACTTAAAAGGGTTTGTATTTTTCTGGGCTGTACCACAGACCATGGCAGAAAGGTCCATATCTTAATTATGCACCATGTAAAGAAGTGTTCAAGAGACTTTTTTTGTATCTGCTACCTATTGTGTCCTATTGTGTCCACAGGTCTGGTATTGTGGGAAGTGATGAACAGCCATTCTCAGTTTACTTTTTCCATAGCACCTGTGATATCATCAATATCCCACTCAGACTTTTTAAATTATTTTTTATTTTTAGGCTGAAGGTGCTAGTCTGTATAATATCCAACAATTAATCCCCATTAATAATATCTGCCAATTAATCTCTACTAGCTAGGTTACACAGATTGATTAAATTACATTTACCTTGTAAAACTTGTCTTTCAGGAGTAACTAGTATCCGCTGCTTGTTATGTTGCTGTTTGGACATCTTGATAAGAAAAGAGAGGGAGGATAGACAGCAAAAGATTAATTAAAATTGTGTATAAATGAAGTAGAGCCCTCCATTGGGCTGCTCTTTTTTTACAGTGAATTCAAAAGGCCTCAGCTGCCCTTAGGCAGATGTGGCTGGTGTTGCCTTTAGGTCATGGAAGGAAGATAATTTGTCTATCTGTGGCTCAAAGTTACCCCTGCTGAAATTTGCTGGTGTCTGAAAGTTACTGCTTGGGGCTGACTTGATTAGATATGCAGCTCATAGACTTTCACTGAGGTTGGCATGGCTTCATTATCAGTACAGTCCCATGCATGCATGCATGGTTGTTTGAAATACTCACTCCATTTCTTTACATCCATACCAATAGCACATAGGCAGGTTTTGTTTCTCGGTAGGGAGGTGGTACCAGTCACCAGGAGTGGACCGTATGCCTACTAGTAAGTACACTTAAGTTGCAGTTTTAAAAAATATACAGACTACCATTCAATGGATAATCATATACACAGTGAATCTTCAGGGAACAGTGGAGCCATTCTGCTTACGTTGTCACACATGACACTGAGGATTAAATATTTCAACAAATCAAGTGCAATCATCATCACAATTTGTTTTTCCTTTCAGCATGGCAAGTACCGTAGCCCGAAGACTGTTCTTTAGGGGGTAAATCTATTACATGGTGTATTAAGCTGGAATCTGCAGTAAAAATAAATTATTTTATTTGCACAGTCTCTAAGAAAACTGCAGCTGCTCAGCTGCATCAGTAAGGAAAAGACACTTGAAAACTTCAAAGTGCTATGGCAACTTCCTTCTGCCTTTCTGCCCATGAAGCCTAACAAGTGTGTCTGCTTTACTCATTAAGAAGCCATTGGTTGAGTAAGAAGGTAATCCTACCATAGATGCTTCTAAGAAATGGGGCATTAGGGAAACTCCATATTACATCTGAGCTGAAGGTGAGAAAAAGGTATTAACAAATAATGAAACACTTCTTACTAACATACTATGTACAAAATAGAACCCTAGAATCATAGTTTTGGTTGGAAAGGACCTTTAAGAGTCATCTAGTCCAACCCCTCTGCCATGAGCAGGGACATCTTCAACTAGATGTTACTCAGAGGCCCATCCAACCCAGCCTTGAATGTTTCCAGGGGCGGGGCATCTACCACCTCTCCGGGCAACCTGTCCTAGTGTTTGACCACAAATAAAAAGTCCATTCCTTAGCTGTAAAATAAATATAGACTGTTATCTATAGGATAAAGGTAAATATGTCTAAGAATGGTTATATTTTATTTTAAAATACTTCTGAAACATTAGAAAGTTGGTTTGTGTGTTTATTTTCTTGAAGACACTGCCTTACAGCTACAGAAAAACACTCGAGATGCCTTGTGAGGATAAAAATTTGAAGAGCTCCTTGAATGAAGGAGCCAACCAAAATGAGCTGGGCAATAAAAGTTACAATTTCACAAGTAATTTCTGTGCTTCCACATGTGAGTACTCCCTCAGCACATTTACCAGGAATGCCTCTCAGTCTGTTCTTCAAAAGTCTGTATATAAATTGTGAGGCTGCATCCTGCTTCCAGGCTTGATGTGGTCCATCTAGGATCCCTAGTTTTGCTGCAAAATGAGTGTGACTCAAGATTCAGAGAAACTCATTTTAGAAGGATTAAGACACTTGTGAAATTCTCAGAATACCTGGAATTTGAAATCGTATTGAAATCATACGCTTCTAATGAGCTGCAGTTTATCTACAGTTTAGAAGAGGTCATTAGAGTGCATATAACAAGAACTAAACATTGACCACTGCATAAAAATAACAATAATATTTTGTAGTTTTGCTTGGCAAGTATGGATTCTTGCTTTAGGAGAGCATGGT
This sequence comes from Gallinula chloropus, assembly GCF_964237585.1. Lineage (NCBI taxonomy): Eukaryota > Metazoa > Chordata > Aves > Gruiformes > Rallidae > Gallinula > Gallinula chloropus. The sequence continues at coordinate 44,959,277 of NC_140089.1, forward strand.
ACGTGTGATTCTGAAAGCTGCCATTTCTCCTCTGAAACGGCATAGCGAACTCACATTGCCTTTTATTTTTGAGCACCCAGAGAGACATACTCTGAATTGCCCACATTCCTCTGAAATCCTATGGGTGATTTCCAGAAGTAACAAGTAAGTTGTATCACTGTACTGATTTTTTTCACTTGCATTCACCAAAATAGAGCCTTTTCAATGGATAGCACAAAAGCACAAAACGCCTGCACAGAAACAGACCGTCGTTAAGTTTTGGCAATCAGAAAACACCGGACACGTTTTTATTTTAACAAACTGCTGGGACCAGCGGCTGAGCCAGGAGGCTTGGTGATGTTTCCTAAACACACCCAGGCTCCTCAGCTTTGTTTTCCACTGGCTAACTTAGATTAAATGCCAGTTAAAATTCATACCTTATTTTTGTAACTCAAAATGATTAAATAAGATATTAGGACTGGCAAGGCAGACATCCTCTGATAAATTACAGTGTACTTTTACCAGATTAACAACGTGTTAGCTTTGACATCAGCTGTAATGTGATCCAGTATTGAGAGACACAGGCTTGGATCCTGACATGTTTATTGTTGAGCCTGGGATTTTTGCTGGATTTTTAAGTTTTTATTATGAAGAGCTGAATGCATGTAGGTTATGGGGCAGGATTTTTTTTTTTATTATTTTATTTTTGCAAAGTGACAATATGCAAGCTCCTGCTTGAAACTGCTTTACATGCCAAATGAGGTTATGGAGAGTCTAGAAGTGAGAGCAAAAGTCAGTACACAAAAGGGCTTGTGTCTTAAGATGTTAGTCTGGAATTTACCTTTACATCAACCTCCTGGTCTACTCAGACAAAAATGTACTGAATGTCAGTCATGGATGGGCAAACTAAGAGTATTGCCGGTCTCTTGACACTGCACTATTTGGATATGATGGATGTTGAGAAATTTAATCCTTCCAGAGGGAATCAGGTGGCACTGTCAGGACAAAGAGTGCAAACAATTTTGTACTGGAAAAAACTTTCAATTTTTGTCTTTTCGTGCCAAATATGTTACAGTCTCCAGCTGTTCTGTGTTAAACACTAAATCTACTAGAGAAAAGAATATCAAAGAAAAGGTTAAACATCGAATAGCAGTTTCTATTGGCTGGATTATGTTTAGATCATATAAAACATGCTAAAAATCATTTCCCAGGCACTGTTAAAACATCTGCTTTCTGAATTAGAAAGCTAGACATTCAAATCCAAGTTGGGAAATAAACCTGATAGCCAAAAGCTGTTTTCTTTAAAGGCTCTTTGCTGCAAACAAGTGAATTGAGTGTTTGTGATATCTTCCTATTATCCCAGAAGTCAGTCTGGGCAGACGGAGAGAGAAAGCAGATGTCCTACAGACTGAGACACTGTTATTTGAAGAACAATATAAGTAATCTTCCAAAAAACAATTATTTAATTTGGGCTTTCCCTTATGTCATCCCTGTGCTAAAACCAAGTGTTTTCCTTTGCCCTTTTAAATACAGAAAGAAGAATGGAAGTGTCTGTTTCTGTGACATTTCCACTGAGTTTTTAGCACTGAATACGACTTTTCTGTCAGTGCAGGGAAACCCAGCATTCATCCTGGGAATCATGTTTTACTGTGCGCCTCACAGTTTCTCTACAGGTAATTTATTGGTTTCCTTTCACAATAGCATCTCTCTCTGGACTGCAACCGTAAAATTCTTCAAACTATAAACACCAATCTCATGGCAGGAGCTGAGTACCGTAGGTCAGCTGGGCAGAAGTTGCTCTCGACAGTGCTATCAAACCCTTGTGATTTTACCATAAACCTTTTGATATCTTAAAATTCCCATGTTTGTAGAGGTCTTCTTGCAAGAATCTGAATTTATGCTAAAAAATACTTGTTTCTTGTGGTAGCCTAGGGAGAAACAAAAACCACAAAACAAACACTAAAAAATGCTGTTGAACATATGAATTAAAGTTCCACAAATCTTTCTTTTTTTTTTAAATCTTGTCATTTTAAGCCCATCTCATGATTTTGGGAATGAGTCACAACTTTTTTTTTATTTTATTTCAGAGTACTGTAATGGAATGCAGAAAACTGGTTACAGAGTGTTGACTCTTTTTGTCTTCAGTGGCTGGCTTGCATAATTGAAGACAGATGAAAACATACTCTGGTCAACATTTTCAGAGCTATTTTGGGGTCAGACTTGTGAATAGAGATAGCTGAAAACATCTTGTAGTTACTTTTTGGTAATTGGGTTTTAATTACTTGTTTGTAAGAAGTATCCTGTTTTTTCATCAAAAATATCTTTCATCTGAATGCTGAAAATATGAACACCCAAAAGGTTTTGGGTTTTAGAATTTTGTCGAAAGGATATCCAAACACCAATTTCAGAAGTGAGTGGCTAATTTTTATTTCTTTTTTTTATGTGGACTATTCAGTGCTGAGTTTTCTGTAGCTGCTACAGAAGCATTATGTACCATCAGTAAGTGACAAAGTAATCGTCTGAAAAATCTTTCTATTTCATGAAAACACCAAATATTCCCTAAATTCTCCCCAATTTTTTCTTTGGTTTCTTGTATTCTGGAAAAAGCACTACTACCTGCAAAGTGCAATGGATCTGAAAAATGTTTGTAGAATGTTACTAGTAAAGAATTAACTGTCCATGGATTAGGCATGCTGCGATATCTTGGGTTTTTTGTGTACTAACTTCAAACTGCTTAATCAATGGTCCCTAAGAAAGTGAAGGTACACGTGCTAGTGGCTGAGTACATGGAAAACCAAAACACACATTTGACTGAATTACCAAGCAGGATATGAATATCTGTGAATATGCAAACTCCGAGAGTTTCAGGTGGAGAAATCAAGCCATCACAGACACATTCATAGTACATCCATTCATATCTTTTTATCCACTGTTTGATCAGCTCTGTGGTAAAATTGGTCCTTATCAAATTTAAGAGGCATCAGTTTGTTTTAGATACTTCACCATATCAGTTTGTCCTTAGCACTCAGAAATCATTTAGAATAGGCTGATTGCTCCCCTTTCAACACATAAATCTACTGCATTAAGTAACTGTATAAAAAACTGTATGGGAGGACCAGAGAGATGACTTGACTTTGCAAGGCAGACCTCTGAGCCTGAACGTAGCTTTAGTACAAAAGGTAAAGAAGGCTTAGGAGGTCACAGTTACATTGTTAATTTGAATGATCTATGCTTGTTGGTAGCTTGTGTCTAGAGCTATTAACAGAATAAAAGAACAGTCTGAGTTGGAAGGGACCTTCAAGATCGTCTAGTTCCAAACCCCTGCCACAAGCAGGGACACCCTCCACTAGACTTTGTATTTTGGAAGCCCAGAGAGTCTAAGACAAGGAAACATTACATATCCACAGTGCAAGTTGGATGGATACAGAGAACTTCTTACTGCATAAGATTTTAGTAGTTATAATGAAATCAAACTGAGGTCATGTGATAACCCGGCACTGTTACAGCTTTCAGCTAGCTTAAGGAGTAGTTCACTACTCTGGGGGTACAAACTAGAAAAAGCTTGCACAGCACTGCTTGTCCATGGTTGAGTAAAGCTTTCAGTGTTGCTAGACTCTGAACCAAGGCAAGGCAGCACCCCAGATTTGGGGATGTAACCTTCAAGAGAAGTAGACGCAAGAGTAATTCAATCACCTCCACTACATGGAGGACAAAGGAGGCCATGCACCATCTCATGCAGCTTGTAGCATTTACATTATAATTGAAAACAGAGCAGCCAGAGGAGGTTATTTGGCATCTGCAAAACATCTTAGTAGATGTTTAATGAATTAAGGTAGCTTATGATTTTCAGAAAGCTGAGTATTATCACTTTAGTTGACCGCCTATCCCAAGACAGATCATTATGTTGCTGTTGACTTTCTTGTCCTTTTCTCTTCCCCTTATCTTGCTCACTGCCATTCTTTCCCTTTTTTACCTCTCATTCTTTTTTCTTCGCTACCCTGAGGCAGATAGAAAGAGAATCCCCATGGAAGAGTCATGCGTTTTTTCATCCTTCCCTGGTCTATCTTAGTGTCTCCATCCTTCTGCTTGAATTCTGCTGGCTAAATCACCCTTTGTTGGATAAAACCCCAATCTCCAGTAAAACTCTGTTTGCTGAAAAGCCTTTCTGTGATGACTGCTACTTCAATAGTTCAGTTCCTTGTAAGCAAATGTTAAGATTCTTTAAAAAGACTTGTCTCTTTTTTTAAGAAGACACACCTTTTAGAAATTCTGAAAATGAGTCAAATTGGTAAAAAGAAAATGGTGGGCAGTAAAATATCTGTTTCCTGACTTCAATTCTATGTCATGACTACCTTTTTTTTCTCCAATTCAATTGCTGCAGGGTTTTTTTCTGTAAAAATGGAAAGCTGACTTCACATTGATATTTGTAAGAAGATGAAGGCTACATAGGAAATGTTAGCTTCAAAATTATACTGATTTTTCTTTTTTATTAATAAATTCAATTGCAAGATAGAAGAGGACATCTTGATATCTTCTCTTGGAATACCCTTCTTATTCTCAGATATTACTGGAGTAATTTAATTAATCAGTTGTCTTCCTACTAGGTGTTATTTAGCTGTTCTGTCAGCAGTATTCAGAGACTGTTGCGTAGAAGTGGAGTCTAGTCACATGATACTGGTTTTGATCAATTTTTGGACAATATAAACTTTTTAAAGAGCAGAATATGAATTAGTGGAATAATTAAATTGTTCATGCTTAAATATTTTTTCAAACACATTTTGTGTATAAAAGTAGTTCTGAAATGAATGCAAAGGTTCATGCTGAAACAGAGGGGAATTTCGAGTCCTAGCACTTTGTAATTAATTACTCTTCAGCAGTTATTAAAGAAAAGATGTGCAAAGCAAAAATAGACACACACACACACACAAAAACCCCAACAACAACAAAACCCCAGCTCCAAAACAACCAATCCAGTAACGCTTATGGCCACAGTATCACCCTTGAAATTGTACATGTGGAGGTTCAGTACATTGTATCCCCATGCTTGGCCAGTGGACCTGTGGATAAGCATGACACCACCGCTCACCTGCAGGTCTTTTCCTGAATTGACAAATATAGGCAAAAATACCACGGTGAGATGCAGCTAACTGTAGATGTTAGTCATCTGGTTGTTAGGTATCTTAACCAGTCACCTCTTTTTTTGACTCTCTGGTAAGCCATCTTTTGTCTTTTGTATCTGTGGCAATGCAGAGCAGATGAATATGGGAGGACAAGTTTTGAATACATTGTCCTAATCCTTTGAGCTCTGTGAGATGTCTAGAAGATCCAAAATCATCACATGGCAGCCCTCAGGAGCACTTCTGTTGTTGGACAGTTACTTGTTTACACCAAGAACAACAATGATAATTGCGTGATAAAAGTGATTAAGAAATTACAAACTAATAGTTCTATTTTCATTTTTAACCTTATGATTGAACTAGTCCATCTTCCAGTGGTATAGAAGAAAAGATTCCCACTGACATAGTCAGGAATTGCTCTGAGCCTGGAACGAAACCCACCATGACAGTGCAAAGACAATTGAAGATGGAACTAATAGCAGAAACAGCTGAAAAGTGATAAAAAAGTTGTAAAAAAGAACATCATTTCTATATCTGGATTACAATACAAATGCTATATCAAATAAATGTTGTAATTTTTATTTACAGAAATGTGTTTCCTGTTTTGGCAATTAGAACAACCAGACCTTTATAAACCTGTATTTCTTTCTATGAGTTACTTCTCAAATGGATAAATACTGCCTGTTTAAATAATTGTATGATGTAGATGAGACTGACTACATATGTGTTATTCTCCATGTGAGGATCATAGAATGATAGAATCATAGCGGTTGGAAGGGACCTTGAGAAAGCATCGGGTCCAACCCCCCTGCCAAAGCAGCTCCCCAGCTCATATTGCACAGAGAGGCATCCCGACTGGTCTTGAATATCTCCAGAGATGGAGACTCCATCACCTCCCTGGGCAGCCTGTCCCAGGGCTCTGTCACCCTCACTCTGTAAAAGTTCTTCCACATGTTGGTGTGGAACTTCCTGTGCTCCAACTTGCAGCCATTGCCCCTTGTCCTGTCTCCACAGACCACTGAAAAGGGGCTGGACATTCCCCCCTGCATCCCGTACTTAAGATATTTATAAACATCAGTAAGGTCCCCCCTTAGTCTTCTCTTCTCAAGACTGAACAGCCCCAGCTCACTCAGCCTTTCCTCATAAGGGAGATGCTCCAGGCCCTTAATCATCTTTGTAGCCCTTCTCTGGACTCTCTCCAGGAGATCCCTGTCTTTTTTATACCAGGGAGTCCAGAACTGGACACAATACTCCAGGTGGAGCCTCACCAGGGCAGAGTAGAGGGAGAGGATCACCTCCTTCGACCTGCTGGCCACACTCCTCCGGATGCACCCCAGGATCCAATTGGGTCTCTTAGCCACCAGGGCACACTGCTGGCTCTTGGCCAATCTGTCATCAACCAGGACCAGGATGAAGATCACCTCAGTGTCTTCTCCTTCATACCTCCTCTTTGTTTCCATCTTTCCCCTTCTGCAGGAAATTGTTTGTCCTCTCCATGCAGACCTGACATTTACCTCCCAACTCCTGTAATACCTTTCTTCCTGGGAGGCAGACACAGTTCTGAACTGGGATCAAGAGCCTTCTGAAGGGGTCAGAGCATCCCATGTACCACTGTCTCCTCCAAAATGACATGTTTATGTAATTATTAATATTCTGATGTAGCTTATATCATGCTGATTTTACATGGTAGAGACCAAGTGTATGTGAAGTTGAAATGTGTGTTCTCTGGCCTTTAAAGGACATTTTACCATGGCAGCAAGTACTAAAAGTCTGAAATGCTCATTGATGGAAAAGTGCACCACAAATACAGCTGTTCATTAGATGGTTGCAACAAACTGGTGTCAGTCAGTTTTTGAACATGGTTTACCTTTTCAAGGGATGAAGATAAGAATCAAATATTTAACCCAGTAGCTTTCTAGAAGGCCGTTGTGGTTTCGGGTAGTGTTAATTTTCTTCATAGCAGCAGGTTATAGTGCTGTGGTTTGGATTTGGGATGAAAGCAATGGTGCTAACACACTGATACTTTAATTGTTGCTAGGCAATGTTTACACAGAGCCAAGGCCTTTTCAGCTTCTCACACCACCCCACCAAAGAGGAGGCTGGGAGTGCACAAGGAGTTGGGAGGGATCAGCTGTCCCCAGCTGACCAAACTGATATTTCATCATGCTGTAGTGTGTAAAATTGGGGACAAACTAAGGGGATGATGTTTGGAGTGATGTCTTTTGTCTTCCCACTAACAGTCACATGTGATGGACCACCACTGTCCTGGAGATAGCTGAACACCTGCCTGCCCATGGGAAGTGGGGAATGAATGCTTTGTCTTGTTTTGCTTGCATGCATGCATGGCTTTTGCTTTACCTATGAAATTGTCTTTATCTCAACCCAGGAGCTTTCTCACTTTCACTTTTCTGACTCTCTCCTCCATCCTGCCATGGGGGCGTGAGCGAGCGGCAGTGTGGGGCTTAGCTGCCGTCTGGGGTTAAACCATGACACAGACGTAAGTTGGAACCATTCCAGTCCACTTTAACCCCTGGACATAATGTTTACTCTCTAGAGGGTCGAATGCCAGCTGTTACAACATGCATAGCTCTGCTCCAGCACACAGCACAAGTAGGTGTATTTATACAAGCTTGAGGGATTACTTAAAGACAAATAACACACATAAGATGATGCTAATAGACAGCTACACTAGGGAAAGGGGAACAAGGGAAAGAACCCACATTTGAAAGAAGTCCAGAGCTTGTAAAATAAGATCTGCCAGAGAATTTCTGATCTGCTTATGGAGAAAATCATTGGGAGTACAACACAGCAGGGCTTCTTTTCCAATATGTGGCACTTTTGCCCTGCAGTGCTGTTTGAGGTGGTCATAAGCCACACTAAGCATAGAACTGAATTTTTTTTTACCTCTCATTTTACTTGGTCCTTAATCATATTTCTCCTTTTAACCCTGTAAGGTTCCAAATGTGAAAAAATTTTTTCTGAGTTTCTGTGCTTGATTCTCTCTAAGATAGAGTCTAGCTTTAGTCTTTTTCCCATTTCTTTCTATCCATGTCTACACAGACACCCATTTCTCATTCAAACCTGACCTCCTTGCTCACAGACAGGTCTGCTGAGACACCAGCCTCTTTTGCTAGGAAACCTAATCTCAGCCTTTCCCTTTCCAATACTGTGTACCTGGTCATATACTCATCGAAAGCTACTCTGTAAGCAGACAGCTTTCCTGCTACTTGAGTGATGGTAGTCTCGTCATATTGCTCTGATTTCTGGATGTGTGTAATTAATTTACATCAATAGGCTCTCCTAAGCCTTTCAAGGAGCCACATTCATCAAGCCTTTCAAAAGTTTTGGCTCCCTAACTAATCTCAGAACTATGTGTTCTTTATTCTTGTGCCTGATTTAGTTATTGAAATCCCAGTTTATGGTATTTTCCTATTAAATATGTAGTTTCCCAAAGGCTAGTTGAAATAGCTAAGCACTCAAAATGAAAGAAATTTTGAACTTCTGGCAAACATTTAGTATCCATTTTGCAGTGGTAGAAATTACCCATGGTCATTGTTGCTGTTGGAAATAGTCTTTCCAGGCTGAAAAAGACTTTGCTAAAGGAATGCAACCAGGAAACAGCATTGTCTTCATTTGTACCATGACTTAGCTTGCACAAGGTTCCTGATGACATTCACTATCTATAGGCCCATGTGGGGCAATGGGAAACATTGTCTTATACCCAGAGGATAGGATGAAGAGGTTTTAGGACACTCTTCCCGCTGTCACACTTACCATGACTCCTGTGAGCATTTCATGCACTTCATCTTTTGCTAGCTCCTTCTTTGCTGAGATGAGGTCATGAATAGATGTCTTGTACTTCTCAATTGAGTTGAAAGGGTTTACATTTATAAAGTGCTTTGAACATGAAATGTACCAACTAAGGAAAAATACAGCCAGTCCCACTATATTTGTTAAGGTGAAAAATGTGCTTTTCTGTGATTTCACACCTATGTTTATGGGCGAACAGTTGCATGGGGGAATAGTTAAGCCCTACAAGAAAACAGCAATGTTTTCACTAATGGCAACAGGAAAACATGAGTATAAAACCTATTAAATTCCTGTAGGAACAGAGTATTGAGCTAAGATTGCCCACCTAGACAGCAAAGGTCAGATGCTGCCTTGCCATACAGTCCTGTCCATTTTGCCTGGATGACAGAAGAGAAATATGGTTTTATTTTTGCCCTTTCTGGTGAGAATGCAATGAACATTTTGACAATCAGGTCAGAAACCACAGGCTGCAGCTTCTCCATCAGCTCCTTGGCAGTGGGGAGTGCCCTTCAGAAGCACAGTCCTGCTGGTAACATTTCCAAGGGAAACATCACGGGGAAGGAATTGCCCCTGAGAAATCCTGTATGGTAACAGTGAAATGCGTGGTCCAGCAGTTTTGGGACCCAGTACCACAGAGAGACACAAGCGTGTGTTTCCTGTGCAAGGGGAGGCAATGCTGCCTGTCCCCAACACCAGCAATGGGCTGCAGTCTGCTTTCAGTTTTTTGCTGTGGCCAGCTTTGAACGTCCAGGCTGAGGTCAGAAGGAGGGTTACGGCTTCCTGTGATTTCACCCTCTCCAGAGCCTTAGTAAAATTTTTGCAGCCGAAGGTGGTGTAAGGCAGGGAGCAGTTCCTGCTGGGAAAAGCTGGCAGGCAGATGTTAGCTCTGTGTTCATAGGGTCTCAGGTACCTGGGTCCAGATCAGGTTGGAGGAGTGGCAGTGGGATGAGTGAGAGGGAGCAAGCCCTGCTTGTTCTAACTGAACTGGTTTGCCCCATGCTAGCACTGTAGAAATGCACATAGAGAAGCAAGGGTGTGGATGTGTTCACTGGGGTGAGTTCATTTGCATTAGAGCAAGGATTCAGTTTCTTCATTAGGCCACCAGATTTTCCATCTCCCCCTTCAATACACAATGGATTATTTGAGTGTTTCTATTCATATAGAGGTTAGAAACAATTAATACCAAGTCCTTTGAAAAAGTATATTGACTGCATTTGCATATTATCCTGCATAGGTTTGCACTCCTTGTGACATGGTGAGGCCATGGTCTCTTTCAGTTTTTGATTGTCTGTTTTTCAAGGCCATGCTAAGTTTGCAGACCAAACAGTACCTGTATTATTATCCCCAATGCCTTGATAAGTAATGTGCAATATATGGGACACTGACCAGTCACAGATGTAAGAGCAGGGGGCTTGACGATGCTTCCTTGGAAGGTTCAGCAGGCAACTAGCAGCTCTGTGTGTATGTCAGGGTCAAAAACACCTTTCTCCCCCATCTTCCTTTCTAGTAGTATTTGTTTATCTCGAAAGAATTGGTGAAGGATGTGGTGGAGACCAGATGATTTCAGAAACTTTTGAATGATATGGAGGCACTTTCCCATAGCCTAAATTTTTGCACTGACAGAGTTCAAGCTACATTGTCAGATGTGATGAAGTCAAGGTCTTTGCTCCCAAATGGCACCTTCCATGTTCATAAAAGCATCTTCCTCAGAGATTCAGAATAAATAATTTAGCTTATAGTTTTAAACTAGGACTAAAGCAGATCCCTTAAGAAATTCAGCATTCACTATCACAAGGAAAGAATTTTACAGGTTCTGTAAACTTGCCAGTGTCAAAATTCATTGAAATCTTTCACATAAGTTGGTGTAGTCAAGATGGTTGAGGGTCTCATGGTTCTCCACTTAGCTCTTCAATACCCTAGTAAGACAAAATGTCACTGTAGATGTCTCTGGTCTTAAGGGTGGAAAGTAAGTACTGCAGTAAGTCAGACATTGACATAGGCTCTAATGAATAAGGAATTTTAAAAAGTTTCTGCACAGCTACATGTTGAAAAATGAGACATACTGAGAGCAAATGGTAAATACTTGGGTTTGGGGCCATTTTGTTGAACCCGTACTAGCTTAACATGCCAGTCCAACTCTAAGAGTGTGAAAAAAAAAAACCCTTTCTGCAGTACATAGGTAAACGAATCTGCTACCCACATGCTCTGCTAATACTGGCAGTCAGCCAGGGAACAGATCTCAATTAAACAGATTAGGCCAAAGAAAGCATAAATGCAGAATTCAGGCAAATTACCAAAAATTGCCCTCATTCAAACATACCTCTCATTTGAAGTCTAGGTATAAGCTGCACTGAAATGTCAAAAGTACCTTTGAAAGACCTTGGCAAGCTTGCACAGGATTTGATACACGTCAAGAGGCAGCACAATATGAAGCCACTTCACTTGAACACAGGCTGGATGTGTTTGAAATTCATCATATTGAAGCCAGCACTTGCTTTGCAGGCCTCACTAGAATAACCAAATGATACAATGGCTTCTTTCTAAATAAACAAATGGGGCTCCGAGGCTGCTAAGACTTTTTTTTTTTCCCCAAATACTGAAGCTCAGATCTGATCAGCTGCCTCTGAGCCCAGACAGACTGCCCTCTATGTGGGCTGGCAGGAAGGAGATTTTATCTCGTGTGTGCTTAGGCCCCCATAATTGCATCTCACTCCTGACTCCTTCAAAATAACGAGTGTATCCTCCCCACGGTTTGCAGAACACATGCAGAGGAAATAGCAAGGCTGCAAGCTAACTGGCACAAAAATTCTAACCAGATGATGGAAAAAATGTTTGTCAAACTGAGAGCACTTGAGAGATTTTCTTTTTCCAAGAGGACTGTATATAATCCAGTAAATAGCCTCCCCTGGAATCGATTGACCCTATCTTAAGCAAGCTGTTACTTGTTATTCCAGTACCATTTTGCCAAGCACTGTTTTAGCATACACAGGAAGATTCCAGGGTATAATATTCCCCCTTTATTGGCAAGCATATAAAGTATGTTTGAAAAAAACGGAGGGACAAAGCGCACCAAAAGCAATAAATGACACTTTGGAGGGAGGAAGAAAGCTCATAAACCAGCATTATTTTCCCAACTCTGCTAAATAGAAAAAGGTGATTAAAGTACTTCCAGAAACCTAACACTTGTTTAGCTGAGGTTTTTGTTGAAATTATGATGATGTCTTTTCCCCACTTGTCCTTACAGCCCTGGAGCATTTACTTCAGCTCCTTCAGAAGTAGCCTGCATCACTCAGTAGTGGAACAAGTTATTTTCAGGGACATATTTTCAGGTGAAGCATCATTAGGAATGAGGAACAGCTCGTGGTGTTAGTCTCTTCCCCAGAGGCTTTCCTGCCTCATTAACACACTCACTTTTGAAAACAATGTTTATTTACCAACAGTAATTCACCAAATACCTCCAACAAGACCAAGTGAAATTATTTTCTCCGCCACTGAGATGAAATTATGGAGCCAAACCTGCAGACTGTATAAATAAATCTGCCTCTTTTTAAGCCCAAGGACTAGTACTAACATTCACCAACTGAGGATCAGCCCACCAATTTAAATTTCAAAGAATTTTTCCCTAGCAAAGATACATGGGAATGGAATCTGATGTGAAATAACACAGTTGGGAGAAAACTTCACTGTGAAATCTGTGCTCAGGCTGTTGCCAAACATGCTCAAGCTGCCTTGCCTGCAACCAGTTGCTATCTTTGTTCATCCCATTCTTTGATACTATTGTCACCTACACCTTGTTCTGTCTGTGCGTCCTTGGTATCCTCACTACAATAGTTTTTGAAAGGGTGCTTGGACAGTTCTGCCTTTTCTATCTGGATTCACTTCAGGAATAGAGAAGACTCCTGTAAAGCAGAGTAAGTTCATTTAGAAAAAAGATTTAAAAAAGGTGGGGAAAAGATTGGTGCTTCTTTAAAAAAATCGGAATTTTGGGCGGTGGGAGAGGGGGGATTCTGAGCAGTCACCTAGCCTGGACCTTACCTGACCACAATGTCATCATTGCAAACCAGATGCTTGTTCAACTTCTTTTTAGAAACCTGCAATAATGTAATTTCCACACACCTTGGTACACAATATTGCAGTTCTTTATAAACTTACTGGTAGAAAGCCTTCCTGCCAAACCTCTTAATACACCCTCGGTGTAATTTAAGTCCAGTGAACAGGGAAAGAAAAATGTATTCCTCTCCTGGTTGTAGTTTTCTTTTACATATTTTAAGAATATGTTGCTTAGTGAAGCCACCTCTTCTTGAGTTAATCCTTCCACTTGCTTCGGTCTTCCTTTGCAGTTAGTATCTTGTAGACTTTGATCCTTGTCCCCCAGGATATCTCTTAGTGATCTTCACCACGCCTGGACTGCAAAATCCTCTCTTCAGAGCTTCATACCTGTGCTGACTCACATTCAAGACAGCCCCTAGCTTCTTTTCTGCTCTAGTGCTGTTTGGCCAGTCCTCTCCCATCTACCCAGCCAGTGGATCAATCTCATAGAAGGCTATGAGATTGGTCGAGCATGATCTCCCCTTGGTGAATCCATGCTGACTACTCCTCATGACCTTCTTCTCATCCAATCTTTTGGAGATGGCATCCAGAACAAGCTGTTCCATTACCTTTCCAGGGACAGAGGTGAGGCTGACAGGCCTATTGTTGCTTGGATCCTCCTTCTTGCCCTTTTTAAAGACCAGAGTGACATTGGCTATCCTCCAGTCTTCAGGCACTTCTCCTGTTCTCCAAGACCTGTCGAAGGTGATAGAGAGCGGCTCAGCAATCACCTCCACCAGCTCCCTCAGCACACGTGGATGCATCCCATCCGGGCCCATGGATTTGTGTGTTAATCCCTTTGAGATGCTCCTGGACCACCCCCACCTCAACCAGAGGGAAGCTCTTCATTTCCCAAACACTCCTAATTTCATCCAGTGTCTATGGGTCCTATGGGGCCTTTGAAGCGAAGACCGAAGCACAGAAGGCATTCGGTATCTCCACCTTCTCAGCATCCCCCATTACCAGGACACTCACCTCGTTCAGCAAGGGACCCACATTATCCCTGGTCATCCTCTTACTATTCACATATCTAAAAAAACCCCTTTTTATTATCCTTTATGTCCCTTGCCAGTTTCAATTCCAAGTGAGCTTTAGCCTTCCTAGCTGCATCCCTACAGGCCCTGACAACATTCCTATGTTCTTCCCAGGTGCTCAGACCCTTTTTCCACAATTAATAGACCTTCTGCTTCCCTTTGAGTTTACTCATTAGCTCCCTGCTCATCCACACAGGTCTTCTGCCTCTCTTTCCTGATTTCTTGCTCAAAGGGATGCACCGGTCCTGTGCTTGGAAGAAGCACTGTTTGAATGCTACCCAGCTCTCACAGGCTCCCTTACCTTCTAACCATGTAGCCCACAGGACAGCTCCTATTAGGTTGCGGAAGAGATCAAAGTTTGCTCTTCTAAAATTCAGGGTAGCTATCCTGCTTTTTGGCTTGCTTCTTCCACTCAGGATCTTGAACTCGACTATTTCATGGTCACTTTGTCCCAAGCTGCCCCCAACCTTCACTTCTCCAACAAGTCCCTCCTTGTTGGTAAAAACAAGGTCCAGTACCTGCCCTCCCCTTGTAGGTTCCTGCACCATCTGTAGCAGGAAATTGTCTTCTACACACTGCAGAAATTGTCTAGACTGTATACGACTGGCCATGTTGCTTGCCCAGCAAATATTGTGCTTTGATTACCTTGAGGGATATAAACATATGATGGTGAAACAGCACAGCTCAAAGACAGCGATATGAGAAAAGTGTTTGTTTCACTGTTTACATTTAAGTATGTATCCTCAGTGAGTGCATTTTTCAGAAATGGAAAACAGTGACTGTGAAACAAGACTGCAAAATTCATACAGGGTGCATGGAAGAAGCAAGTGTTCCATAGCTTAGTTAGTGGGTTGATAGTGAAAGCTTTTACACTCAGGCACACTTCCACAGCCTATAATGAAGAAGAATTGAGGGTATATGTTCTATGCAAGATGTGAATTCAACATTTTATGTTGCCACATCTGACTTTTTAAACTTCTTTTACAGGACAGTTTGTTTTGCCAAGCTTGTATTGCACTGAGTTTTGAGAATGAAAGATTTACTTTCTATTCCCTCACCACTTCACTGATAAAAGGGTTTTTTCCCATCTTTTTGAGATTTTCTTATTTTTTCGTCTATAGAGTTGCTTTGTGCTTGATGACTCTCTGTTAAAGCCTCAGTATTTTCCTCTCTTGAGTTAACTAGCCAACTGCTTCTAGGAAACAACGAGTAATTGTTGTGAAAATCTGGGGACATTAGGCATGCTCTAACTTGCAGCGTACAGCCAAGTGGTTACTTGGCTTCTTGCCTTTGGATTGACTTTGTTTTAGTCTTTTGCCAACTTTCATTTTATATTTACCAGGCAGTAGAAGAGTCATAGACCAGTTTGAATAGGTGCAAAAGTTGGACTGAAGAACCTTCCATTACAAGTACCAGAATAGCTACATTACGCCCCTTGCCACCAAAAATGCCTACACTTGAGAGGGAAGAAACCTTACCTATTTTGCAGGTGAAGACCTGGAACCCAGGACAAACAAATAAAATCCCTGGTGTCATGCAGGGATATACATAAGGAGTAAGGCATAACCCCCATGTCTGTGGAGGCAATGCAGCATAATTTCCGTTGGAGATGGGGCCTGCCTGAATCCCTGTATCAGCTTTCAGTATCTGAGACAAATACGTCCAACAACTCACTTTAGTTTTCCAAGGCACCCAGTAGCAGCTATTACAGATAGTATAGAATCTCCTGATTCACAGCCTGTTGGTGGCTACAGTCTTTTGTCTGGAGCACCCAAAACTAAAGCAGGGCTCTAAAGCCACACTCAAGTTTGCACAACACCTTCCCTCCTGCTTATGGGTTAATTTAACTGCTTGAAGATAATCTTCATCCTGTGGTGGTGTGTTTCCATTGTACTTGCTGTAAAAAAGCTTCTGGTTTTACCTGTTATTGAATCTTTTTTTTTTTTTTCTGTTAGGCTTTGGATATTTTTAGCTTATTTTATAATGTTTTCAACAGACCATAGAATCATAAATCAGTTTATGTTGTAAAGGACTTTAAAAATCATCTACTCCAAAGCCCGTGCACCATGCTGGGATGTCTTCAACTTGACCACGTTGCCCAAAGTTCCATGCAACCTGGCCTTAAACACTGCCAGGGAGTGGGCAGCCACAGCTTCCCTGGGTAACCTATGCCAATGCCTCACATTAAAGAATTTCTTTTAATATCTAATCTAAATCTTTCAGTTTAAAACCATTACCTCTTGTCTTGTCACTGGAGGGCCTTGCAAACAGTTCCTCCGCAGCTTTCCTGTAGCCCCTGTTTAGGTACTGGAAGGCTGCAAGAAGATCTCCCCAGGGCCTTCTCTTCTCCAGGCTGAACAAGCCCAAAACTCTCAGTCTGTCTTCGTAGAAGAGGTGCTTCAGTCTTCTGATTATCTTCATGACCTTCCTCTGGATTTTCTCAAAAAGGTCTATGTGTTTCTTTGGTCAGGTGTCACAGAGTTGGATGCAGTACTCCAGGTGACGTCTCAGGAGAGCATAGTAGAGAGGGAGAATAACCTCCTTGGACTTGCTGGTCACACTTTTGAAGCAGCTGAGGATACAGTTGGCCTTCTGGGCTGCGAGCACACCTTGCTGACTCATGTTGGAGATTTCATTAACTAAAATGCCAAGTAGTTTGACTTCAAACTATCTGACTGCCTCAAGTGTTTCTGCAGATTTTCAAATATTTTCCCCATTTACATTTTGATTACATTCTTTTCTTCCTTCCTATTTTTTTTTTCTATTAATATTAGGTTCAGATCTCATTGTATGTCTTCTCTGTGGATTTGTGGTACAATAGAGTAAGCACTGTATTTGAAAGAATGTATTTTCACTGCAGCATACCTTTTATCATTGTGTTGTAAATATTTCCTGAGTTTGTTTACAATTCCCTTTCATTCCACCTTTATATCATTTGAGGTTTTGAAAAGCATGCTGTATAACACTAACCCTTAGTTATGTCTGTCTGAAGCTGAATGAATTCAGTTGGTATTCTCCTGTAAAACTGGCTTAGCTTTGTCTTCGGTGGGATGTCTTAAAGTAAAAGAAAGGTGCATATTTGGTCCAAAGCAGTAAGGAAAATGCTAAGAATTTTTAAGAAAAGAATAGCTGAGAAAGCATGGGATAGATGAGTGGACAGGGAGGTGGGTTGAGAATTGGCTGTCGGACCGAGCCCAGAGGGTTGTGATTCAAGGAGCAGAATCTGACTGCAGGCCTGTTACCAGCGGTGTTCCCCAGGGCTCGGTGTTGGGTCCAGTCCTGTTTAATATCTTCATTGACGACCTTGATGAGGGAATAGCATCCACCCTCAGCAAGTACCCGATGATACAAAGCTGGGAAGAGTGGCTGACATGCAGGAACACTGCGCTGCCATCCAGAGACCTGGACAGGCTGGAGAGCTGGGCAGGGAGAAACCAGATGAGATTCAACAAAAGCAAGTGTAGAGTCTTGCACCTGGGAAGGAATAACCAGTTGTATCAGTACAGGCTGGGGGATGACCTGCTGGAGAAGAGCTCTGTGGAGAAGGACCTGGGGGTCCTGGTTGATGACAGGTTGTCCATGAGCCAGCAGTGTGCCCTGGTGGCTAAGAGAGCCAATGGGATCCTGGGGTGCATCAGGAGGAGTGTGGCCAGCAGGTCAAAGGAGGTGATCCTCCCCCTCTACTCTGCCCTGGTCAGGCCCCACCTGGAGTATAAATATAAAAAAAAAAAAAAAATAGGTAATAAACCAGAAAACATATTTATGTCATGAACACAGGCATGGTACACCTATCTCTTGAGTGCCACCTTCAGTTCTCATTAACCCACTTAAAAAAAAAAAATCGGCCCATTTTCAAAGGCAAAGAAAATGGTCAAGTGTTTGGTGGAAGTACAAGAGGAATTCCATGAGGAAAGAGCAAAAAAAGACTCATATGAGGGGGAGGTACGATGGAAATTTTTAAAAAATCACAGTGATAAAGAGGAAGAAAATAACAAAATGCTACTCCTTAACTCTCAATGTGGAAAGAAAAAGGTTTAGGAGGGAGCTTTGAAATTAACTGAATGAAGTCCTTTCTCAGACAACTCACATTTAGACTGTTGAACTCATTGCCACAGGGTGATACGGAAGCCAAAAGTTTTGTGTGTGTGCGTGTTCAGAAAGTGATGATTACATGCAGATTGCTGTCAGGAGTACTGAAAACAAATTTTGGGACTATAATATTATTTCACTCATTATTCTATTAAAATTTTCTTCTTATTGCTGGTGGGAAAACTTATTTTAAGCTACTCAAGCCACCATTTTCTTGGCCATTTCCCAAATGACACTATTCTATAGTATTAAAAAAACCCAGAACAGCCACCACCAAACAGCAACAATAACAACAACCAAACCCAACCCCCACACACAATATCGGTAAAAAAATTCTACTCTAGTATTGATACCATATTTTTGTTATTGTTTTTCTTCCTTTTAAAAAGGGCTTCACAGAATCACAGAATTGTAGGGGTTGGAAGGGACCTCGAGAGATCATCGGGTCCAACCCCCTGCCAAAGCAGCTCCCCAGCTCATATCGCACAGAGAGGCGTCCAGACGGGTCTTGAATATCTCCAGAGAAGGAGACTCCACCACCTCCCTGGGCAGCCTGTCCCAGGGCTCTGTCACCCTCACTGTGAAAAAGTTCTTCCACATGTTGGTGTGGAACTTCCTGTGCTCCAACTTGCAGCCATTGCCCCTTGTCCTGTCTCCACAGGCCACTGAAAAGGGGCTGCCTAATTTCCCCTGCATCCCATACTTAAGATATTTATAGGCATTAATAAGGTCCCCCCTTAGTCTTTTCTCAAGACTGAACAGCCCCAGCTTATTCAGCCTTTCCTCATAGGGGAGATGCTCCAGGCCCTTAATCATCTTCATAGCCTCTCATCTCTTCATCTTTGGACTCTCTCAAGGAGAGAGAGCATCATGCTGTCCTTTTTACACCAGGGAGCCCAGAACTGGACACAATACTCCAGGTGGGGCCTGATCAGGGCAGAGTAGAGGGGGAGGATCACCTCCTTTGACCTGCTGGCCACACTCCTCCTGATGCACCCCAGGATCCCATTGGCTCTCTTAGCCACCAGGGCACACTGCTGGCTCATGGACAACCTGTCATCAACCAGGACCCCCAGGTCCTTCTCCATAGAGCTCTTCTGCAGTAGGTCATCCCCCAGCCTGCACTGAAATGAACAGTTATTCCTTCCCAGATGCAAGACTTTACAATTGCTTTAATTTAATCTCATCTGGTTTCTCCCTGCCCAGCTCTCCAGCCTGTCCAGGTCTATCTGGATGGCAGCGCAGTGTTCTTGCATGTCAGCCACTCCTCCCAGCTTTGTATCATCGGGTACTTGCTGAGGGTGGATGCTATTCCTTCATCAAGGTTGTCAATGAAGATATTAAACAGGACTGGACCCAGCCCTGGGGAACACCGCTAGTAACAGGTCTCCAGTCAGATTCTGCTCCACTGATCACCACTCTCTGAGCTCAGTCCGACAGCCAGTTCTCAACCCACCTCCCTGTCCACCCATCTATCCCATGCTCTCTCAGCTTTGCTATCAGGATGTCATGGGAGACAGTATCAAAGGCCTTGCTGAAGTCAAGGTAGATGACATCCACTGCTCTCCCTCCATCTACCCAGCCGGTGGATCAATCTCATAGAAGGCTATGAGATTGGTCGAGCATGATCCCCCCTTGGTGAATCCATGCTGACTGCTCCTCATGACCTTCTTCTCATCCAATTTTTTGGAGATGGCATCCAGAACAAGCTGTTCCATTATCTTTCCAGGGACAGAAGTGAGGCTGACAGGCCTATTGTTGCTTGGATCCTCCTTCTTGCCCTTTTTAAAGACTGGAGTGACATTGGCTATCCTCCAGTCTTCAGGCACTTTTCCTGTTCTCCAAGACCTGTTGAAGATGATAGAGAGCAGCTCATCACTTCCATCAGCTCCCTCAGGACACGTGGCTGCATCCCACCTGGGCCCATGGATTTGTGTATTCTTGTGAAGTCTTCTTCATTTACAGCAGTTAGGCAGTTTGTGTGGTTCCTAGCTTTAAAGGTATGTTATCACAGAGACAAAATTTGCCCATCAGTTCCACCAACAGATACCCAAGCATGCTGCTGTTCCACATTACACTGTACAGCTGATTCAGCTAGAAACATGTGAAGTTTTCTGGGTGTAGATCCTTGTTTAACTAATAAAAGTTTAGAAAGAGGCTGGTGATTTTTCAGCAGCAGTAAAAAACCCATTATTTTTCCAGTATTATAAACAAGCCGCCAGAAGAAAGATGAAAAATACTTTTCTATAGCTTGATTTAGTTTTGCAATTAGGTGGGAGAAAAATGTAATAGAAAGTTAATATTTACTTGGGGTTTGCTTTCTGTTTTGGCCAAAAGAACAAATTCCTTCAGCTATTTATGAGACTTTTGATCTGTATTCACATGCTTCTCATTGAGGAAAGCAGCTACAAAAGCTAATTTTTATTCATCATTTGTGCTATGGGGGTATCCAAAGTACAGCTCAGACCAGGCACCCACACAAGTACCATGCATTAGGCACTGTACAGAATACAGCAAGAGATGTTTCCTTGTCCAAAAGGAATTAGAATATATATCTGCTTAAGTACTGTAGAAACCCTGAGTGTTACGTTTCATTCCTCTGACTTTTGGTCACATTTACAGCACCATTTATAACCCCTTCTGGCTTGGTCTGTATGACTTGATGAAAACACATGTTCAGACGACCCTCATGGTGTGTATGAATGGATAACAAGACAGCTTTGCAACCAAGTAGCAAAGTTGAAAGATCTTTCTTTTTGTTCCTATGTATTTGATGAGTATGAATATGAGAAGAAATATGACAGCAAGATATGTTAGAAATAGTAAAGGAAACATTCGCTATGCTTTATGTTGGTAATATTATATTTGACATGCTCCGTGTTGCGATGATGTCATTTTGTTTCCCAAGAAGTTATTATTCAGAAACAGTGACCTACATAGTACAGAAGCTGTAGTAAGCTCAGAAAGCATTCTTTTTTGTGTTTCATTTTTTGTCACTCCAATATGAAGGCTTACTTGATAATAAATTCCACGATTTTCTACTGCATTAACAGTCTTCCTTGAAGTAAGGCAAGTCAACGTGTCTCTTTCTGATGAATAAGGTAATAATAGTCCATGGGGATGGGGTTTATCTTTGTCAAATGCAGTTAAATTATGTCACTGTACCATCTTCAGCCGCTCATTGAAACGGAACATACTTGGGAATCTGGCAAGGCTTAGAGCATTCCAGAGGACAGTGGCACCAGTGACACTGATGCAGGGTTGTCTTTGTCCCTTTCACTCAGGAAGTTAAGAGCACATTAATCATTAGTTTTTAAAAATGTTCAGCACCTTTTAATGTGATATTTTTTTTTCTGAAGAGCACCACACATGATGTGCATACTCAGTGGAGGAAGACTGCCCATGTCCTCCACTGAGCTGCTGTTGCCTCACATTTCCATAAAGGCTGCCAAGGATCTCCCAAAATTATACAAAATGTTAATGCTGATAACATTTGCCTTCTCAAGTTACCAGCTCTGCCATAAAGTGCCCACCATCTATCCCACAGCTTGCTGCAGCTCACTGCTGCTGTCTCTTTACATGCACATCCTTTGCCTGACTCTCAGCACCCTGTATGGCAGATTTAGCAGATTTTTTTACAACAGCCATTACATTTTATATGCTTTTGCTGAAATCCTCAGCTGCCAGAGTCTAGTGAGTCCATATAGTCTATGCTTTCACTTGTAAGGAAAAAAGAATTAGTTTCTCTCATGGTTGCAGAGAAAACTGGAAAAGCAAAGCGAGTGAACCTGGAAAGCTCCAAAACCACAAGGTGAATAAAAAATTAGTTAATTTAAAAACACCAACCCCAAAACCAACAAAAATCCCAACTAAAACAAACCCCAACTTACTACTTTTAAGGCAGTATCAGGGCTATTTTTTTCCCCGGCCTTCCCTCATGGTTTTGGTATGCAGTACACTTAGAGATTTGATGGAGTACAACTCTGTAATTATGCTAACAAAACAATGAAACAAAACAAAACAAAACAAAAAATTCAGATGAGGATAAACTCCTTCCCTCCCTCAGTGCACTGTACGTTTCCTCCATCTGATGCAACCTATGTGAGTAACCTCACAGAAAATACTGCCTAAACAGAAACCATCCTGTTTCTGTCTGACCTTCCTTTCTAGATTAGTGGAAGAAAATGGCTGTTATTACTTGCTGTTATTCACAAACTGCTGAATAGCCAGTCAAATTAAAAATAAGTTTTAAGGACCCCAGACAAAGATGTCTGAGGATTTAAAATGTAAGAAAGTACATGCCAAGGACCATGAGGTCTGGCAACCCTTGCATCCAATATTAAACAATTTTTGATTAATTTTTCATCTGTTACTTTCACTTGTTTAAATAGTAATGCTGCTGACATTAAAAACCCTGACATAGCAGCATAATTTTTCAGGACAGGCTCACTTCAAAAGACTTGCTGCAAGATGATGAAAGGATGCAGCAAACTTACAAGGAGCTGGCCTCCGAATTCATCATTCAAATAAAATAATAATTGGCTCTGCAGATCTCTTTCAAGCATGAATCGCTGTGCCCAAGCACCGCACATTTATCCCATATAGAGACGTAGTGCTGCACGGGGCCCCTTCACGGCTCTGCAGGTCTTGTATAAGGTAATGAAAGGGCTCCCAGCAGCATCTGGTATCAGTTTCTCCTTTGCCGTGGCAAACTGCTGGTGTTCTAATCAACTCTCCATGCCATTTGTTTTTTTCTTCCTTTGTAGTCCTTGTGAGAGGTTTCTCTCTCAGATTTTTGATTTACTGTTGGGTTATTTCTTTGTAGTTTTGTGGTAATTTCTGACAAATGGCCAAGAGCTTTGAAGTTCCTTCTTCAGAAATGGTTTCTTGGATTAAGGGAAGAGGGAAACCGAAGTTCTGTTGCTTCTGGTTCGACCCAAAAGAATGATATGCAATTTTACATACAGAGGATGGAAGATTTCACTGGAAACTGTGGTCTTATGTAGCTGTTGTCTGGTCCATGAGGAAGGATACAATACTAATTCCAGGTATCACTATTTTTTCAGTCAGGTCAAAGAAAACAAAGTGGATCAAAATTTTGAAAGCTGACTTGTAACAGTGCAACTTCAGCTTTTTCAGAGGTTTTAGGGTCTCACAGGTTCCCTTCACTTATTTATATGACCCTGTGAGTTCATCTGCAAGTGAGGTCTGTGCCAATGTTCTGAAGTTTCTCCTAGCTGTGCTGGACCCATGACTCTTTCACCCTTGGCTTCTTTTGATGTGGTTTTTTAGAGTAAAGGTGCTGACAGACACCACCACAGTACAGTATTCATACAAATGCTGCCAAGAAAAGTATGTTCCCAGATCTGGAAGACTACGTGGAAAGGGTGTACTGTGTTCATTACATTACCCTCCACTTGACCAGGAAAGGACCACCTTGTACACCTACTTGTAAACCATCTCAGACAGTGTCAGTGGCAGCCTTAATGATCTCTAAAGCCCTGAGCAGCAATCCCTGTTTAGATGATGGAATTGCCCACAAACAGAGGCCTTGCAAGTTTGAAACATCCTATCTTCTGCTCAAGGAATTGCTACCAGGCCCTTTACCTTCTGCCTGTCTTCTCTCTTCCTGCAATAAAGAAGGGAGTGGGGGTGCACACTGGGGGAAACCTGAGGGAAGCAGGGGAAGGAAATGCCTATGGAGCTTTTTTCATAATAATATAGCTAACTACTGTGCACCTAGAGGAATTGCCACACAGCAGGCTTCAATCAAATAAGAGGTTGTTATTCAGACAATGCAGACTCAACCGGCAGAGAGCTAAAATGATGAACATAGAGGGCAGATGAATTCATGGCCCCTAAACAATCTCCAGTTCAGAAAGCTGCCCTCTCACTGAGTCCTGGAAGCCTGGAGGCTACAGCAGAGGAAGGATCACCTTGTTTGCATAAATTTTGCTCTTTAGGAAAACGGGTGATAAGCTAGTGGGTCAGACTGAGCTCCCTGTGACTCAGTGTAACTGTTCTTCTCTTCTTTAATTTATATCCTTTTGCCAAAGCTGTAAAGCAAGAGTGAATGTTTACATAGTGCTTTGTATTGTTTCTGCATACGGCTCCTGCCTTCTGTACCTTCACACTCTTTGTCTTGGGTACAAATATGGGTCATGATTTTTTTTTTTTAAAGTTACCTGGGATGTTTCAGAGGAAGAAATGCACTGAATACCAAAACCTCCACCTAAAGATTTTGGAGCAAAAACCCCACTTATAAATAACTTCCTGCAATCCAAAGACTTAGATTGCTCAGCAAATGGCTCCAGACTTCAGGTTCATGCATGTCTGGGCCTAGTATTCAAACGCAGTATCTAAAATAAAGTTTCCATCAACCATCACATTAAACCATTCATGCTGCAGGAAGCCAAGGCCTGTTGCTTCTTCTTCTTCTTGAGGGAGGGTTGCTCTGCCACCACCAAACTCTGAAGAATCTGTTGTTAAAAACAGGTCAGGTACACTGCTCCAAAACCCCTTGGAACACTCCCCAGTTGACTGTCGTTCCCTGTGCAGAGTGCCAGATGGAGAACAAGTGACAAGCCGTTCACTTCAGCTGCTGGAGTACAAGTTAAATGCTAGGTCCTTCCTGCAGGAAGGAGACTTGTCCTTCCAGACTGGGCAGTGGCTTCTTGCTGTGGGATGGGAATGTACAGAAATCTTCCTTTTGGAGGTGGTCCAGGAGGAGTTCCTTCACATGGCGACTCATGGCCGGAACAAATACACTGAAAGGGCTGCTATCTTTGCAGGACTTCTCTTTAACAGAATAATTTAAAATCCAGTGTTCACAGCTGCCTGGAATGCAGTTATCCTTTGAGTTTGCCTGTAGGAAAGCAGAGGATTTATGCAGCATACTCGCCAACAAGAAGGCACTGGCATCACTTTGATCTTGTTCTTGGGGTTTTTTATTATTTTACAGTAAGTGACAATATGCCCTGATTCAGAGACACAGTCAATTTCTGTGCATTTATTTTCACATTGTATCTTCTTCAGTTTCAGTAGGTGACTGAAATTGTTTTGTTTCCCTTTGTTATACAATCAATTGACCAATGTAAAATCACAACATGTCTATTTTAGAGAACAAAAAGTAGCCTGTTTCCCACTGATAAAATAGCTGTTTTAGCACCTGTAAATCTGTTTTGCATTTAGTGGAAAACTTTTTTCCATGCTGATAACAGGATCAGAAAATGGTCTCTGACAGCATGTTGTGATTTTACAGTATCCAGGGGTAAAACTTGAGCTAATTATGAGCATATGGCTTTCAAGAGTCATACTTTTATATTCAACTCCATAAATCTTGCTAAGTGAAATCCAAACCTTTGTCTACAGCATTTGCTAATCATTAGGTTATTAATTGTTTTTGCTTCTTTATTCATACAAGTTGGGAGTGTTCGGAGTTTTGTTTTTAAAGTAATGGCTGAAAAAAATAGGAAGTACTTTCTTTCCCCCCTGTAACTTCACAGGAGGCGTTTCTGCTGAACTGCTGAAGCTAAAAAACCTGTTGGCCTCCTAAACAAAGGCCTCTGTAGAAGAGTTTTTCAGCACTGCAATTTGAATGGTGTCTAGTTTCAGCCCAGAATACCAAGGTCATAATTTTAGGCCATAGATGGCTCTCCCAGATGTCTTTGGTCAAGTTAATCACAGTTTGCCTGAAGGTTGCGCTTTCAGGTAATCCATCAAGGCATAATTGTAAATCAAAACCTTCTTCCAGCTCAATAAGTAGCATATTTTTAGTTTGTGTTAAGACTGACATTGGACAGGAACTTAAACTGGTTTGGAATATTAAGCAATATTACTGGTTACTCTCATTTGTCACAGATACTTTTAGAAAAGCATGTGTTGATAATGGCTATCAAAAAGTTCCTTCTAGATTTTTTAAAAAATAAATCCTACTTTAAACTCAAGGAAGAATTAATATACGGTCTTTTTACACTTTCAGCCAGCATTAATGCTCATTGTTTGAGTTACTCATTGTTTTACTCTGCTCCAGATAGAGACATCATCTCTTTGCCTGACACTTCCATCAGAGTGGCCTTCAGAAGCACAGTATTTTGATTAACTGAGTGTGCGAGATTTGCGGTTGCATGTAGGGGACCAAATCCTGAAGTGGGACAGAAATACATCTTTGAATGGGCCAGGGGAGTTGTCAGCATCCACAGATCATCCACCACTCGCATTCATGTTTGAGGAGGTTTATGGGCAAAGGGACATGTGAGATGACCTGCCGACTCATGGAAAAACATAGAAGTCATGAAATGTAAGAATAGAAATCTCCCCTGAGCCCTTCCAGTGTGTTGTCCTGTGAGAAAACGCACTCTCACCCTCAGTTGTTCCTATTTGTGGGATCTGTTGAAACTTCGGCCTTCTGATGAGAGCAGATTTGACTTTCAGCCTGAAAATTAAAAATCACTTCATCTGCACCTGAAGTTAACCCATATAAAAATTAAAAGCACCAGACATTCAATACAACTCCTCCATGGTTTAATTTAAGAGAGAGGAATACTGTAGTTATTTGAAACTGGGGAGGAGGAGTGACATGGGAATGTTTTTGGTAGATGGGTAGCAATTGCACAAGCTGGAATTTGACCAGGTTGCTGAGACCAGCAGGCTTGTGACATGTGCCATGGGTGCCTTAGTACCCAGCTGTGCTGTGACCTTGGTTTTATGCCTTGCTCCAAAAGGCAGAAACAGTCTTTGGTGTCCTCCATTCTTGCTTTCATTAGGATAAGTGAGTGTGTTTAATTGATAGTGTAACTCTACAGATACACACATACCTACACCCAGCACCTTTAACGACATTAATCTAACCAGCATCGGGAGAGCTGCAGCTCCATGACTTCAAATTCGCTTTGAAGTATATCCACAGTACGCACTGTCAACAGTTTCCCTGCCAAAGCCATAAACTATATCAGCGGGATAGACTAAATACACCTCTTCACAGAGGACATGAATCTCCCCTTTGGACTTCTCCGCTGTAATATGGAGGGATGGAGGCTTAGCTGGTGTAACTCAGCATAGCTCCAGAGCAGCAAGGGAAGCACCCGATTCCTATTAGCTGGCCCCCAGGAGAAAGACCAGAGCTTAGGGTAGAAGACGAAAGGTAAACCCTGTGAAAACATTTTCTGAAACTCTTATGAATTAGATTTAATAACACCATAGCATCCAAACTTCCATCGAGTGCCAAAATGTCTCTGCTGGAGATTAAAGTGACAGTTTTAAAAAAACCCAGCAAGATACAGAAATGCAAACTTTGGATAAATGAGATGATTTGGTTTTAGACTAATTAATGCCAATGTTTGTTTAATCTTCAAATTCCATCACGTGCCACAGAAGGGCTGAGCTTTTATAGGTTGGGGCATTGCAAAACATAGTCTGTATCCAAGAAAATGTTGCCAAAATCTCTGGCAATGCATCTTTTCTTTTTCTTTCTATTCCCCCCACCACCCTAATCCTTGTTTTGCTCTTGGTGTTCATGGTAACAGTAACAGCTGTCGAACGTAGCTTCAGGCTGTCTGACTCCCTTGGGAGAATTTATGTGTTTTTCTACTTCCTTTCCTTATTAGGAGGCAGGAATCTGCGACACCTATTAGAACAAGTATGCATAAAGGGTAATGACTGTGCAATTTATTAGTGGTCTGTTCTCCTTCAAGCCAGCCATCAACCATAAGCACACAGTGTGTGCCAGGGATCACGGCTAAGCACAATCCCGCCGTGCAGCAGGTGGGCAGCAGCAGAGCTCCTCTACAGGGAGAAGTGTGGCAGGGGAGGTCAAATGCTGGTCTGCTTAAATAAACTTCTTAATTGAATATCAGTGAGGAGAAGACAGGAGGGTTGGTGAGTTTCCCTCATTAAATGTTTAGCTTGAAGCCCCAGGTGAGGAAGGCAAATATTAGAGAGCCAGGTCCTGTAATTTTGTGCCAAGGTCATTAAATTACACCAACAGTCACAGTGCCGTTGATGCCTCAGAGCCCCTAGAGCACTTCTCGCAAGGTGATGTGCCTTCACAAAGCTGTCCAGTAAAACTAAGTAAAACAATGAGAGCTCAGCATGTTCTGCTATGTGCAGTATAGTCTTCCTGAGGTATTTCAATCATATCCACTTTTTTTTAACAAAACTTTTCCAAAAATGAAAGGTAGGAGTTCTGGTCTAGAAACTAAACACAGACAGCAATGTCCAGCGAGTGAAGGGGTCAGCAGATGCCACCTCATTTTTGAAAATGAGGAACCTTGATTTATATTCCTTATGCTGGAGGAATTGAATGCAAGGGGTTGCATCTGCCCAAGTTTAGGAAGCATTCACATCTGGCCTTTATCCTGGGCCCATCCCTGGTTTGCAAGCCATGCCTGGCCATTGCTGAGAGGTACTGTTCTTCCCAGTCCTGTGGCATGTTGAGGTAGTTCAATCTGAAGAAGGTGAGAATCCTGATCTTATTTAAACATGGCATGACTAGGGTATTTGTTAGTAAACTGCAGTCCCTTGTACATATGGATAATTTAGTTGGATAATGCCCTGTCTGTGTCATCTAATGGAAATGGGGGAGGGGGAAGAAATAAAAAGCAGAGATCCACATCTAGACCTTCAAGAACCAGACCAACTGTCTGGTAGCAATATTAGCAAAGGAATCCACTTTTGTAAGAAGATTTACTCTAACCAGTCTCGATCTGTTATTCTAATAAGCATCTCACCCATTTTACGGCACTACAGACCAGGAGGTAAAATAATTGCCCTGGACCACTGATGTATGAGCAAGTGCAGACTCAGACACATCAACTCCATCAGGGCCAATGGTATCCTGGGCTCCATCAGGAGAGGAGTGGCCAGCAGGGACAGGGAGGTGATTGTCCCTCTCTACTCTGCCCTCGTGAGGCCCCATCTGGAGTCCTGTGTCCAGGTCTGGGGCCTGCAATACAAGAAAGATGTGGAACTGTTGGAGAGGGTTCAGAGGAGGGCCACAAGGATGATTAGAGGGCTGGAGCACCTGCCCTACAAAGAGAGGCTGAGGGAACTGGGCTTGTTCAGCCTGGAGAAGAGAAGGCTGCGGGGGGACCTCATTGCAGCTGTCCAGTACCTGAAGGGAGCTTATAGGCAGGAGGGGATTTGACTTTTTAAAAGAGCAGATAATGGCAGAACAAGAGGGAATGGACTAAAGCTAAAGGAGGGAAGGTTTAGATTAGATATTAGGGGGACGTTTTTTACAGAAAGAGTGGTGAGGTGCTGGAACAGGCTGCCCAGAGAGGTAGTGGATTCCCCGTCCCTGGAGGTGTTCAAGGCCAGGTTGGATGGGGCCCTGGGCAGCCTTGTGTAGATCCAGGCCTGGAGGTTGGTGTCCCTGCCTGTGGCAGGGGGGTTGGAGCTCTATGATCCTTGGGGTCCCTTCCAACCCAGACCATTCTATGATTCTATGATTCTATGATTCTATAACTTATATCAGTAAGAACAGCAGGACACTGCTGATGTTTTATTGGATTAGAATATTCTACATGGACTTCCGTAAAGCCTTTGACACAGACCCCCACAACATCCTTCTCTCTAAACTGGAGAGATACGGATTTGATGAGTGGACTGTTAGGTGGATAAGGAATTGGTTAGATGTCACATCCAGAGAGTAGTCATCAATGGCTCAATGTGCAGATGGAGACCTGTGACAGGTGGTGTCCCTCAGGGGTCTGTACTGGCACTGGAATTATTTAGTATCTTCATCCATGATACTGACAGTGGGGTTGAGTCCATCCTCAGCAAGTTTGTAGATGGCAACAAGCTGAGTGGTGAGGTTAATGTGCCTGAGGGATGGGATGCCATCCAGTGGGACCCGGATAGGTTGGAGCAGTGGACCCAGGTGAAACTCATGAGGTTCAATAAAGCCAAGTGCAAGGTCCTGCGCCTGGATTGGGACAATCCTTGTCATCAATAGAGACTGGGAGATGATGTGATAGAGAGCAGCCTGACAGAGAAGGACTTGGGGGTGCTGGTGGATGAGAAGAAGCTGGACATGAGCTGACAATGCACACTCACAGCCCAAAAGACCAATCATATCCTGGGCTGTACCAAAAGGAGCATGGCCAGCAGGTCAAGGGAGGTGATTCTGCCCCTCTACTCTGCTTTCAAGAGACCATACCTGGAGTACTGTGTTCAGTTCTGGAGTTTCCAATGTAAGAAGGACATGGAACTGTTGGAATGGGCCCAGAGGAGGGCCACAAAGATGATTAGAAGGCCAGAGCATCTCTCCTACGAAGACAGGCTGAGAGAGTTGGGGTTGTTCAGCCTGGAGAAGGTTCCAGGGAGACCTTATAGTGCCCTTACAGTACATGAAGGGGGCCTACAAGAAAGCTGGGAAGGGACTTTTTAGAAGGGTATGTAGTGATAGGACGAGGGGGAATGGTTTTAAATTGGAAGGGTGTAGATTTAGGTTGGATATTAGGAAGAAATTCTTCACTATGAGGGTGGTGAAACACTGGAACAGGCTGCCCGGAGAAGATGGGGCTGCCTCCTCTCTGGAGGTCTTCAGGGCCAGGTTGGATGAGGCATTGAGCAGCCTGGTCTAGTGAGAAGTGCCCCTGCCCATGGCAGGGGGGTTGGAACTTGATGATATCTAAGGTCCTTTCCAGCCCTAACCATTCTATGATTCTACCAGAAAATCTGTACTAATTAATATAATATTTTAATATGCCTTAACTGTTTAATTACCTGTTTGTCAGTAGGCAGCTGGG
This sequence comes from Gallinula chloropus, assembly GCF_964237585.1. Lineage (NCBI taxonomy): Eukaryota > Metazoa > Chordata > Aves > Gruiformes > Rallidae > Gallinula > Gallinula chloropus. The sequence goes on from NC_140089.1 coordinate 44,990,144, forward strand.
AGAACTGGCACACAAGAGACAGAAAACCAAGCAGAAGATCTTCTTGCTCATCTTGACATCTAGCTAATTTTCTGCCATGCAGTCGCAGAATCACAGAATGGCAGGGGTTGGAAGGGACCTCCAGAGATAATCGGGTCCAACCCCCCCATCCATGTACAACAGGCAAAATGAGAACAGTGATGACAACACCACCTAAAAATTTAGATTCTTTATTTTTTTGGTTTTTAGTAGTAATTCTTTAGAAAAACAGAAAACCAATTTTTTTAAAAAAATATTGAATTAAGTTCTCCTCCCCCACTACTCTGCAGTGATGCACCCTCATCTGGAATACTCTGCGCAGTTCTGGGGTTCATGGTTCAAGAAGGACTGGAGAGGGTACAAAAAGAGGCTACAAAGATGATTAGGAGGCTAGAACATCTGTCTTACAAAGAGAGGCTGAGGGACTTGGGAGGGACTTGGGACCTTTAGCATAGAGAATACTAGATGGGGGGATCTTAAAAATGCTTGTAAATACTTGAGGGGTGGGTGTCAGGATGGGGCCAGTCTTTGTTCAGTGGTTCTCAGTGACAGGACAAGGGGCAATGGACACAAACTTGAATATAGGAAGTTTCACCTAAACATGAGGAGAAACTTCTTTACTGTGAGAGTGTCAGAGCACTGGAACAGGCTGCCCAGTGAGGTTGTGGAGTCTCCATCTCTGGAGATGTTCAAAATCCACATGGATGCCATCCTGTGCAGCCTGGTCTAGGTAATCCTGCTCTGGCAAGGATGTTGGACTGGATCTCCAGAGGTCCCTTCCAACCCGTGCCATCCTGTGATTCTGTAAGTCAAACACAAAGAATCAGGAAGGAAAGAGTGTGGTGAAAAAGTCAGTGCTGATGAAAACCAAGCAGATATAGCACAGAGTTTTGCCAGTTTTTGCAGATTGCTCATACAACCATAATACTCATCAGTAGCTAGATGATAGCTCTTTCTTCAGGCATTGAACTGATTAAATCTCAGTCTTTAAGCTAACAGCTAAACCTGCAGGCAGAAGGGATAATGTCATTGTTTGATCTATCTAATTAAGAGTTTGGGTGCCTCAACATAGGTAAAGCAGTCAGATGCCACAGAGATGAATAAAAATGCATGCAATGCAGGAAGAAGAATAACAGTTCTTTCTGGTGACTGGGTGGAAGGAAGTTGTGCTGTCTCACCATGTTTTTGTCCTCTTTCAACCAGAAGTACAGAATCTAGATAGGCCTGCCTTAAGACTCATAGAAGGCATATGTTTTATCTTTTGTGCTTACCTTAGTTTATAGGTTGCAACCCAGAGGAAAAAATACAGTCCTGAAGATCTTTCTATCTTAAGGTTACTGTATGGCTGCCTTTCTTCCATTTCGCTGAAGCATCCGAATGACGAGAACGACAGCTTAATCCAAAAAGGGTAAGAGGGGAAGAGTTTTGTGGATGATGTTGGTATCTAAGGTTTCATTTCAAGAATTAGATTAATTTAATAAAAGACAGCAGAGTCAAAAGCAGAGTCTTTATTCACAGAACAGGCTCATCTGTTCTAAATTTTTGGTGCCACTATGCATTTTATTTCCTTTTCAAGGTACACCTAGTAGGCAGCAGCTGCGCTTGAGGATGTTTTGTGTGAATCATAGAATCATTTAGGTTAGAAAAGACCTCCAAAGTCATCGAGTCCAACCGCTAACCCAGAACTGTGAAGTCCTAAGTACCACATGCATGTTTTCCCTGGGCAACACGTTCCAAAGCTTTACAAAACTTTTGGTGAAGACATTTTTTTCAATACCTGATCTAAACAGTCTGGCACAACTTGAGTCTGTTCCGTCTTGTCCTATTGCTTGTTACCTGAGAGCAGAAACTGACACCCACTTGGCTACAACCTCCTTTCAGGTAGTTGTAGAGAGCAATCAGTTCTCCCTTCAGCCTCCTTTTCTCCAGCCTAAACAACCCCAGTTCCTTCAGCTGCTCTTCATCAGATTTGTGCTCCAAACCCTTCACCAGCCTGGTTGCCCTTCTCTGGACACACTCCAGCAGCACCTCAGTGTCCTTCTTGTAGTGAGAGGCCCAAAATTGAATACTCAAGGTGCAGCCTCAACAGTGTTAAGTACAGGGGGTGATAGCTTCTCTGGTCCTGTTGGCCACACTGGTTCTCTCTTGCCACATTATAATCCTTCTTGTCAAGAGCCTGACTGTATCCCCATATGCACAAGATCTGAGAAGATAGACCATGCAGCTGGCACTGAGCTTTACCATCAAGAGTGTAGCTTTTCCCTGATCAGGTAGAGGAGCCAAGCAAACTCTCCCAGGGAAGAAGCAGCTGACTACTCTGTACCACTTGGCACAGGACTCCTGTGGGGGACAACCCCTCCCTGCCCTGCCTCTGGTTTTGCACCTCTGTCTGCAATGGTGCCAACAGGACCAAACTCTGACAGGCACGCACTGGTAGGGACTGACAAGCTGTCTGTAGCTTCATGGCCACCAAACTGTCAGGATGGTGATAATTTTTGATTGCTTATGGTTTTGACTGGATGTGAAGTGGTGATATGGAGGTGTAAAGGTTTGTATCCCATTACCAGATCTCTAAGTTATTCAGTGTCTCAAGTGAGCTCTCATCTTACCAAGTAAGATCATCTTTAAAAATGCATTTGGTATCTGTCTCCTAACAAATTCTGTATACACACAATATATACAACAGTAAAATATGTGTTTATATAAAATATTACATTTTGCATTGATATTTATATTCAAGCAAGCACAATTTTAAATATAAGGACTACACGTGCAATGTATGTGTATAGTACATTGACAAGATTTACGTAAACATTATACTACCAGGATAAACGTACAGATGTTCTCAGTGTACGTAAGACATTCTAAGATTAGCAGTTAACAGTATCATTGCTATTGAGCTTAGCTGGTAAAAGGTATGAGCATATCTGAGTTAATAACCCACCATGGTCTCAGTCTGTGACAGCAGGAGATCAAGAAAGAAGTTCCCTCTCAGGCTTAAAAAAATCCAAGCTTTGGTGCAGGATGGTGACACATATTGACTTCAAATATCTTTATGATTCAGTTTTGCTCTAAGATGGACATACATTTCTTACATTTAACTCTTGTCTGGTAGATCCACCTTTTCACAGGATATCAAAAATAATCTGAGTTTCTCTTCCTGCCCAACCTCTTCTGCACATACATGTGAGCTGGGGGGATTATGCAGGCTGTAAGCAGAAAATGCAGGGACTTGGCCTGTGAGCTGTCTGTGAGAATAACATGCAGAAGCTCAGAATCAATTGCCATTTTGGAAATTTTGCCTGCTGGTTTTGTGAGTACTAAAACCCCATCCAACCTGTTCAGTCAGCCTTTGCAGCCATATCGCATTGTTCTCTAGATTTCAGCCCTGTTCCTGTCCAAGTTTGTTCAACCAATCTCTTCTATGGATTTTATGAAATTTATGTCAAACCAAAACATTCCTAGTTCATTTCCCCCTCCTCCCCTAGACTGCACACTCCTAGCAGGCAGTCCAGGTCCTTCATACCCCAGGCACCAGAGGGTGGATCTCTGCATCTCTAAATCCCTTCACCTATTTGCAGTCTGCCTTCTGCAGCTTTGCACAATAGCAGAGCTTGCTAAGACTCTTTTCCATTGCTTCAGTTCCACTGAAAAGTAAGGGAAGCCGAGAGAGAAGGAGCCAGGATTTGTGACTAAATGCAAATCTATAAAGGTGCACCTTCCACAGGGCAAAGATGTCCCAAAACACAGAGAAGCTGTGACCTCCTATGAACTCAAGAGAGGCTGTGTGCTTCTGACAGATGATCCCTTGTTTTTTGCTTGTGACGAAATACAATTACAGTGTTTACATCCTCTTAACTTTTTTTTTTTCCCAGAACAACTACTTCTCCCTGTAATTAAAATCCCCATGGTCATTTGGCAGCTCTTACATTAGCCAGAGAGATGTTTATGCACTGCCTCAAGTATTAACACAACGGAGCTGCAGGCCAAAGCACACTGATTTAGTGGGTACCTAATTTTTCTGTTTGCACGTTTCTTTCTACACACAGTGAAAATGCAGGTATTAGAAGAAGACATATCCTTGTTATTAGCCTTTTGAACACCATGCTTAATATTCACTTTGATAAAATTGGCAGGTGATGATTAAGAAAAGTAGTTTCATGAACAGCGTTGGCTCCGCCTTCTGCCTTTCAGTGACAGCAGATGTGGGATGGAGAGGATCAAAAGTCAAAGAAAGCAACTGTATAAACACTTCAGGTGGCAACTGGCTTCATTAGGCAGCAGAGTATTTTAAGACTATTGATAATATTTAATCAAGCAGACTTGGCCTTATTTCATCAAGTAGACATGACTAATACTGAAGCCTTTTTATAGCGTGCATTTAATTTAGACACCCTCCCCTGATGACTGAAGTAATGTAGGGTCTGGTTCTCATTTATGCCTAGTCTCTATATGAATTCTTAACTTCCTAGCCATAAACAGCCAGTGGGCTTATTGCATGTATCAGAGGGCATGTGATCCTTTTGCAGGGATTTGTAATCTATAAATAAACCAGCATTAGAGAGTCTGTACGTCTGCCCCGCAACAAAGGACGAGAAAACAGAAAAATGCTGGCTCTTTCTCTTTATTGCTTTTTAAGAAGTAACAGCAAAATATGCAACCCAGTACACCACACAAGACAGCTCTAAAAACCATGTTCAATATTCAGAGCTGAAGGAGTATTTTCTCCTCAAAGTGGCAATGATAGGTAAGCATTTCTTCAGAGCACTTCAGGCTGCTGCTTTAAAAAATAAAGTGTGTTTCTGCTCTTCAAAATGACTTGGTTTGTCTTTTTAAGAAAAATGTTAACTCTTTTCAGGACAATCTCTAACATAATTTTCTGTCCAACAGGCATTGCAGCTGATGCTGTAGCATTGCCCATTCCTATATTGAAAAGTTAACAAAAATGTTTACCACACCAAAATACTTTTCTGGAACTATATGTTTCAAAACAGCCTTTACTTTAAAAACTAAAACTTCTTATATTATTAGTAATGCAATAACTTTTAGAAAATATTTGGCAGCTGCTCGTGAAAAGTAACTTTTTCCAAAGTTTTTCTCCTAAATACTTTAATACACATAGGACGCACTCTAATTACTTTCAGCATTTACACATTAGAATGGAATGACTCTGAAGAAGCTGTCTATTGCCTTGGGTAAAGAATAGGATATTAAAACTCTTAAGGAGTTCCTACCACATTTAACCCTTTAATAAATTTCCTTAAGTGCTATTTTTAAGGGTTATAATATTCATTAAATAGATCCTCAAGAAAACCAAAGCACTTCCTGAAGTTGGAGCTGTATGATCAGGCAATTAGCAACTTTATCTGGGCAAAGTGTTATCAGTTTCCAGTTCAGCCCATTTCAATGCTTTTCCAGTCTGCACTATAGGACCCTGGACTGGATTCATCTCCCCATATTTCCCCTCTCTGCTGCCTAAATCCTGCACTGGAGCACAGAAGGGGAAAACCCAGGGGAAGGAGAACTGACAAGTGCTCTGAGAAAAGCAAATTAGGATGCCCTTGGTTCTGTGCTGAAGAAAAGGGTCTGCAGTTAACCTTAAAAACATTAGCAAGCTTTTGCATCTGTTTTTACTGAAGATTAGCAATAGAACATAAAGGCTGCGTGGACTCTAGTGTGGGCTGATAAGCCTCAGAAATATCTTCCTGCTTTTTCTCCTAAAAGCTGAGGAGACATTTCTGTGGCGTATTCCTGTGGAGCTGAGATAAGCTGGAATGCCAGAGCAAGTCTGGTGTATTTATCAGTCAGTGAAAACCTCAGCTCAAATGAAACACTGGTTCAGAAGATCATCAATCACTTTTTTTTAGTTTCCAAGAGATAAGCCAGGCCGTATTTATTAAGATCAGTTACTGCACCACTGAAATTTACTTAAAGAGACATACCGTTCATAATCCCCCACTGTGTTGTGTTGTATTATGAACAGACCACTTTCATATAGATGTTTCTGTTCTTGTGCTCTACCTATATATGGTTTCTGAAGCTGCAGATGGCCCTGAATTAAGGTAAAGGCTGGAATTTATCACTGTTTATCTTATTGTTTGGCTTAACAATCAGCTGCGTTTGTATCCCAAAGGGCTCATGGCATCAGGCTTGCAGGGACTTGCATTCTCCATTGCCTCTCCTACCTGTGGGAGAGGCTTGAAATGTGTGGTGATCCCACCTGCCAAGTTCACTGCTGGTCAGTGTTTTGTACCCGTGGTTGGAGGGTCAGATTTATGTGATCAGAGGAGCCACAACCTCCAGGACTGGAGAGTCCTGAGGTACCCCTGAAATTCAGTCCCACTCCATCAGCCTGGCTCCAAAATGGTTGAGCAGGAGGGGGTTAGGCTTTTCTGATTTTTGAATCACCCGGTGAAATCTCTCAGTGGGTTTAAATTCCCAATAAGATCATGTAAATGGCCCAAATGATCCAGCAGGAAAGTCTTTCTGGTTTTGAGGGCAGCCTATAATGCAGTGCAGTAAGGTGCACCTTTACTGTCACACCACATTCTCCGGAAAGTTTATTCCTGGTAGAAAGGATCCTCTCGAAGACACCCATATGGAAAAAGTACAATTCCTGTTGCTTTGTTTGCCTCTGTGCATGTCTGTTACCTGTTGGTCCATTAGCTCAGTTCTGCACCTGAGTTATTTACTGCCCCTCCCAAGCTCCAAAGCGTTCAGTGAAGTGACAAACCCAGCTACCCATAGGATTTCTTCCCAGCGGATTGTAAATATTTTATTTCTTTTCCCATTCTTATTTTCTTTCTCCATCAACTGACAGACAGGCATAAGTTCCACGGAGAGCAGGTTTTCATATACAAATATAAAGCGCAACAAGGGGCTTCTGCAGCTCTGTGATCATCTTTTCAACTAATAATACTCAAAAAAAAAAAAAGAGAGAGAGAGAAGATAATGTCCCTCTTGTCTATCTAGGGACTAAAGAGGCTTCCCTTCCCAGAAGGCCCAGGGCTCCATTGACTGTGCACAATGGGACTCTTCTTGCAGCGCTTCTCAGGGCAGTTAAGAAAGTCAGCTATTACCCAGAGTGATGAAAGAACTAAAGATGGAAAACAGAGAACCTGAAGGGCCATGAATAAAAACCATCCCTGTTAGGAAACCAGCCTCATCAAGCTCTAATCAGCGAGGAACCAGCTGTGCTGCCAGGGCCTGAAATATTTAAGTCCTGGTGATAGACAAGACATAAGCTATGTGAGTCTGTATTTCAGGCTGCTGTCAAGGAAAAACTGTCTGGTTTTGTTAGAGGAATGAGCTGAGAGAGTGGAAGAGAAGGGGAGGCTGCAATAAAGCTATTAATTATTGCACTTAGCATGGCCTTCATCTCCTTTCTTAGAAAGAATTAATTTAGGCATGGGCAAGAGGGTCCTTCTGCCTGCCTTGATCCTGCAGTGCTCCTCAAAGATGCCTGCCAACCTTCCAAATCTCTTGCAGCCTTGATGGGGAGGAAAATCCATCTCTGTGCCAAGCAAGGGGCCCCAGTATGATCACTAGAGCGAGGTCACTAAAAATATAAAGACAGGGTCAAATTCCAACATCACTTAACTCCCGTTAAATACTTAAATCTAGATTTGCTCAACTCTGCTCTCCAGCAGGTACTGAGGTCACTCCAACTCCTTTCCTTTCTCAGAGTAAGTCCCTGTCTCCCAAACCTCGCTTGTTGTTACCAGCTTTTTGTGAAACCAAGCTGTTTTAGCAAAGGAAGACTCCTTGTCTGCAGGAGATAATGCATTGTCTTTCACTTAAAAGAAGGAAAGCTGTGGAAAAGGCAGTTAAGGGAGCAGGCACTAGCTGCCACAGTTCTATCCTGAGTGACAAACAATTATTTCCAGCACTTGCAATCTAAAATACCCCTTCTGTGGATCACAGAATCCAATAGAAATTAATCGTGTCTATGCTCTTTTTTTGTCAAAGTGGCAGCTAAATCTGTACCTTGAATTGTAGGTCAGGCACCAGTCTGAGTTTGTACAGACAAACACTGGATAATTGTGCAAACAAGGTAAATCAGGGCATATACCTCATGGTCTGCTATGGAATATCTGGCCATCATTTGCTTGTTACTATAGTGCAGTTTGGGTATGACCATATTGTTACCAACCTAGGCTTTTACACTGTGATAATATGCATTAATAAAACTAATTAAACATACAGTGCTGACAAGTAGATGCAAGAGAAAAAAAATCTTACTTTTTGAGTTGTGCTGTGTCTTGCAAAATCTACCCCTTTTCAATTCCATATTTGAAAGGAAAGAGTCCAAAAAGAAAGCAGAATATAGTCCAGGAACATGCTTTTGGCGATTAAAGAAAACATTTACTTTTGGTTAAGAGGAGGATGCTACCATCTCAAATGCAGCATGAAGCCACACTGTGAACTCCTCTTTGTGGCTTTTGGGAAAGGAAAACCATACTTTGTGCTACAAATTATTATTATAGTAGAGCATGCGCTGTGGTCCATGTCCAGGATTTCCAGATATTGAGCCGTCCATGCTGAAATTCTTTGCAGCCGTAAGTTTGGCATGGCCCCAGCGCACAACAAGTTTAATGCACGCTTACAGCAGTGAGGGATGCTTAGGCTGGTGGAAAATAGCGTGTCCTTGTGCTAGACACCTTGAAAGGACAGAATAGGAGGAAATGACTGCCCCTCAGAGATTAAAGCAACAACAACAGCAACAAAAGAGTAATAAAGAGTGAAGGAAGAATATACGTGAAATAAACAGTAAGGTAAAGACTGAAAGGGATTACAGGAAATAGCCATGCTAAATGAGGAAGAGAAAAAAAGTCCCTGAGGATATAAGGAATGATTAGTCCTGCAAAATCTTTTTGTGGCAACAGCTCTTCCCAGCTATCAGCTATTCCACACAGCTTTCCCCAAATACCAAACAGCTGTAGAGCACAGGCAGCTTAGTGCGAGGTAGTACCTCTTAAAGGTGAAGAATTCATTCTTTCTCCTGGGACCAAAGGAAGTTAGAGAGGCAGAGAACAAGCTCAGTCCAAATTTCTTCTCTCTTGCCCAAATGCTGTTGCACAGGAGACAGGGCATGATTGGCACATCACTCTCATGCAGGCAAACTTCTTCGCAACGGCGGAGCATCAGTGTGCTTTTAAAGATCTGGCACAGGTGTCTGAAAATAATGGCCAGAGTAGCATTTGCTTATTTTCTCCCCTAATATGTGATTCTTTTCTGAGTTATGAACTGACTGTAGAAATTCAACACTTAAAATGCTCAGTGACTGAGCCACAGGATGCTGCTTCTTTATGTGATGGCTTCAGAGCAAAAGGACCTTGCCAGAGACATAGGCTTCAGCTCTAAAATGTAGTAGCACAGATATCACTAGTTCAAGTGGCTCAAAACCAAACATGCAACCTAGACAGACCTCTGGCACAATGGCTTGTGTTGGTGCAGGGGCAATCAGGCAAGCACTGAATGGCAAAATAGTCTTCCTCACATGCAAGAGCAATTCTGTGGCAATTGTCTGGCAGCTGGGAGAAAACAGCAATGTGAGACAGAAAAGGCAGAAGCAGCAGTGGGATGCTGGAGCTGGAGGGTAGTGGGTTGATAGCAACCAGAAGAAAATGCAGTTGAGCAGATAGTACCCACCTAGTACAATTATTTAAGTATTCAATAGAATGAGAATTAGCACTAGAGAACTGCTTCCTAAGAATCAGTGTTCACAGGTTTCATCTGGGTATTTAAAAGACATGTCTAATTTAAAGCTTTTTCCTCCACATTTCAGAAGTTGCCTTGATTTCATATCTGAACTGAGGACCGCTTTTCTCCCAGTCTTATTGAACACATGGTCTGAAATGCTGTGACTGCTGGTCCCTTTCCAGAGTTTGTATCCTGATGTTCACACTAACAGAAAGTTCTGGAAGGAAGGACATAAGTCATACATTCAAACTGCATCAACTAGTCTTCAACTGAAAATCCCTAATCAGCTATGAATGAAATATGTCTTTTGACTAGATCTCTTGTTTACTCAGGTTTTGAAGTCCTTCTCTATTCAGACTTGATCCATTGAGAGAAAGGTTTTCGGCTAAGATAGATTTAAACCTCACAGGAAGCTGGAGGGGACAGAACCAGGACAGGTGAACCAGTCCCACCAAAGGTGTATACCACATCATATGACATCATGCTCAGTGCATGGGGGGGAGCTGGATGGGGAGAAGGAGTTGCTCCAAGGATGAACAAATTACATTGTGTACCACCAGCTTTGTATATTCTTTTATTATTATTGTTATTTTCTCCCTCCTTTACTCTCCCAGTAAACTGTCCTTATCCCAACCCAAGAGTTTGATCTTTGTCTTCTGATTCTCCTCCCCATCCCACCATGGAGAGGCCATGTGATGCTTATCTGCCAGCTGGTGCTAAACCACAACAGAAGGTGGGACCAAACTCAAGAGAGAGAGAGCCGCCCAAGGTCAGCAGTTGACCTCAGTCATCTGTGCCATGGCCTTTCTAAAGGAAATACCTGACTTGAAAGGCAGAAAGAAGAGGAGGTTGGAGACAAAACACCTATTGTTGGTGAGAGCAGCCTGCTGAGGCATCATGTTGGAAAATGATTGTGATGTAGATATGGATTGGTCTACACAGGGGAACTGGGCTAGTAGTAAGGGCCAAAAGGGTCCAAAGCAAGATCTTTTGAGAAAGGGAGGCCGCTGGTATGTCAAAGAGTGCAGGAAGCCCATGTGTAAAACCAATATAGCACACCACAGCTAGTAACAGTGAGTGCTGAGCAGAAAATCAAGTTCAAAATAACCTCTACCTATTTCTATTCTGCGGAGAGTTGCATGTCGCTGGGGATCATAACTAACATCAGGAGTGCATCCCAAACGCTTCCTCCCCATGAATGGCACTAGTTTGGAAACAACAGGCTACCTACGTTTAACCAGCTTTCTTGGTGACATATTTAGGTGTCAGATGAAACAGAATTTGATGGGTTGTGGCAAATATGAGAACTCAGGGTCCTTAGCAGGTTTCTCTTATTGTGCCCTGCAGAAGCAGATCAAATGGGCAGATCAAGCAGAATGTACGCTACTCTTAAGGAATAACAAGGAGAACAGAGCCTCTGTAACGGGGTGCTGGAACTGTTCAGCACACTCCAGAAAGTAGTTGTTCCCTTTTTAGTATTAAGTACTGTTTCTGCAATTATTACTGCTGCAGGCAAGGTATATTTCCTCAGGCAAAGCAGGTCTGAATGTCGTGCTTTTAAGTTTTAATCTGTTTATAAGTTTAAATAGATAAGCAGAAAGGATTATTCTCATGAGTCAATACTACAGGCATGATTTTCAAGGTTCCAACTCAGCAAGTCATCCTTCATCATAACATATGTTCAGTGCCATGCACGTGCTAAATTGGAAAAACAGAAGAATATGGTTCCAGGCTTCACTTGACTGAATCAGGATAGCAGAAAAACACCTCTTGCCTAGATAATGTCTCTTTTATTTATAAAAATGCCATTGACAGCAACTTTTTATTAAATTCATGTGTTAATATTCCCCGAGATCCCTCCATGAGATACAGATGGAGAAGGTCATACACTTCTGACTTTCAGACAACTTTAAAAATGAGCAGATGCTGCTCAGTTATGTGCTTGATAAATGCATTTCTTTTTATTTCCTGCCATGCAAAAAACTCATCTAGACCCTATCTGTTTACTGCATGTTGAGGCAGGGTATGCATCTGTGTACCTACGTATCTATTAATGGATAAACTTATCAGCCTGTTTTACATAAAAATGACACCTTTGACATCTTGTAACATTTTCTTTTGGTTTTCCCTGTTTCTTTAACAGTCTTGTTTATTTTTTCATTCCTCATCCTCTCCCCATCTCCATACATCTCCATTACTCTCTCTTCCCACCTAGATTTTCCCTTTTTTCCTTTTCCCATCCTTCATTCCTGCATTATACAATAAATTTATTTGTGTTTTTCTGTGCCTGCATAGTTTCTGGTTAGGAAACACATAAATATATGAAATCTTTTCCTTTGTATCCTGGCATAAACACTACATTCATCCTGCAAACACCCCATCCAGCTCCTCTTGTTTCTCAGTGTGGGTCACTCATCTGCTGTGGCTGGCCACTGAAATCAAGGAAGGGAAGGGAAGGGGACATAAGAAGACACCCATTTCAATGGACAAGTTTATCTCTGGCTGGTTGTTTTAAAAGTCCATGATAATAGACAATGCAATAACAACAGCTGAAGTTGTGCACTCAGGTGGCACACACTTGTTAAACTTCATATAAAAGAAACTGCAGTTTCTTTCTACACCTCTCCCTTCTCAGCTGACCTCATGCTCTCAGTTCTAAATGTTTGTTCAAGAGGAGCCTTCAAGGAAATAAATATGCTGTAAATCCAGTGTTTGAACAATAAAGCCTCCATCTCTTGGAAATGACCTTTCCAACTTTCTCAAATAAGAAAAAGATTTATGATGGGGAATTTTTTGGGCTTGGCCAGGCGTTGAGTGGAACATCTGGGTAAGTGTTACGGAAAATACATGCTCTGAATCTTGAGATGAGGAGTTGGAGATTGAAAAGGATTCTTTCCTTAAACCTAACTCACATTTTTCTTCCATCCCAGCTCAAAAGCCTCTCATATTAACAGTACGTTACCCCAAACTTTCAATGTTGCCTTTTCATGAAAGTACATCTGAGTTGTAACATAATTTCTTTCCAATTCTTCAAGGCTCAGATAATATTTGTTAAGTATTTTTATCCATCAGCTCAAAGAGAAGAGACACACCAGTTCAAGAAGTCTTTCTGTCTTTAGAAAGAACACACTAGTATATACAGTTGTATACAAATGTCACTATTTTTATATTGATTTGGAAACAACTTCCCAACTCAACATTTTTAGGAAAGTCTCCTCTCCTTTAGTGCTTCAACATGCTCTTCAGAGTCCCTCTCACTCAGTTTTGCAATTGCCTCAGAAGAGTTTCCCTACTGGAGTGCACCATTTATTTCTTTGGAAATAAACTCTCCCGGTTTTTCAAGCATTGGTAGGAAGCCTGAAGTACTGTGGGTCATGGGATATATCACAGAATCACAAGGTTGGAAAAGACCTTTAAGATCATCAGGTCCAACCATTCACATCCTAAGCTAAACCGTATCCCTAAGTACCTGATATACTCTTTTTTTAAACACATCCAGGGAAGGTGGATATGTCCAGGTATTATAATGCTTCAGTCTATATCTTGGCAAGAGAAAAAATAAACAGAAACCCTCTAAGTAAAGAACAACCACCATTTAAGATGTTTGCTTTAGAAATGTTTCCATAGGTAGCGTTTGCCACTGGAATGCTAGCACCAATTTTTAAACCAAATGTTACTTTCCTCCCTACCTTTCACTGAAGACACAAGATCCATATAGCACACTAAACTCTTATTAAATGTTACTTACACTCTTATTGTAGGAAACAGTGCCAAATTTCACCACAAAATTGAAGTCTGCAGAAATCCATTAGCCAATGGAACAATAAACAACCTTCTGGCTGAGCCAAAAAACAGCCAGAGAGAATGCAGATATTTCAATTTTTAGCTGACAGGTATGAGTTTATTTTTGTCATTTTTACAGCTAATGGTTAATGAAAATATAAAGTAAAACAAAAATAACTGTGCTTTCACCTTACAAGAAAACAGCCAGCCTCATTTCTTTGATGTATGCCTAGTTGGCGTCCTGGGACTTTAGCAAGGTACAAAAAAGTTGACCTGAAACCCAAAGACAGACCTTGCCAACAAACATCCCTGTTTCCTGCCTCCAACAGCTCCTGAAAACAAAGCAGATAGTCATCTCTGCTTGCCACTGCCCCCCCTGATTCCCATTGGTGTGTCCCCAGCTGTCCAGCACTGCACCTGGCCCCCCAACATGCCATGGCTTAGTACCCACCATGCCTGGCAAAGGATACACCAGCACCCCTGCCCTCAGTGGAAGCCCCCTGACATGTCCCAAAATGCCACTTGTCCCTCTGGCCCCTGGGAAGGGTTAGTAGGGAATTACAGAGGAGGACCGGGTCCAGTGACTGTTTGAAAAGGGTCAGGGAGGGATGGAGTGGTGGGGAGACACTTGAGCATGGGTGGGGAGGATGATCAAGCCAGGAATGGAAGATACATGGGAATCTTTAACAGAAATCAGCTTAATCATGTGCTGAAAGGGAAAAAAAAGAAAGAAAAGAATCACTTGGTCCTCATGCTGATCAGCTTGGGATGGGTGGGAAACAGTCAAACGTGAACACATGAAAACATGCTCAGCATGTTGCGCTGCAGACGTGGTATCTCCAGGGAGCCCAGAGCTTCTCAGTTTCTGTCTTCTGAGCTAGTAAGCAATGTTTCCCTGTCCTGTGGCTCTCATTTAAGGGTTTTGGCTATGCTGTGCATGATGAATGTTCAGACTATTAGGACAGATTTCTGCATTCTGTATCGCTTGAGCGAGGAGCACATTTTCTTTCCAAGGACAAATTCCTACATTCTGCATTGCTTGAACAAGGAGTGCATTTTCCTCCCAAAGTGTTGTGTTGATGGATGCATCCATCACTAACAGCACAGTATCATTCTGGATCTTTAAGCCTGTAGCTCCATAGATCTTTCATTTCCAACTGGAGTAAACATTGCAGTTTATCTTTGTTCTCGGCAATAACATTTTCCTGAACTAGCTCTACTCCATTTTAACTAAGACCTGAAAGACATTAATCAGATTTATTTCTTTTCGGGAATGGTTCTGGTCAGCTTTATATCTGAGAACATGCTGAGACTGAAATTCAGGCTTCATGGAAGAAACTGGTGTCACAGATTTACTCTCAAAGTAGTTCCTGTCTCAAAACATCAGGTGTATTCAAATCCCTTCTACACTATAAAGGATCTGACCAAGGCAGCAGGTCGGGATTATTGCTTTGGGTTTGGTTTGAAGGCATAATCTTGGAATTCCACACTGAACACCTTTAATATCAGATATCCCCATTTTGACCTGATCATAAATTCCAGTTCCAGAGTGCAACAACAACCCAGAGAAATGTCTGGAGTAATTTTTTTTTAATGTGGGCAAGCAGCTGATCCTCCCTCCCTTCCCCATCTCGCAATTTTATTCTCATAAATGTTTCCATTCTAGCAGAATTTTTTCCCAGAAAAATCAACCTCATAGCAGACACTCAACATTTCAGCTTGAATTGTTTGGCAAAGTGATAAGGAGCTGAAAGCAGGACTTTTTAATGGGAAAAAGTGTTGCACAGCAGTCTCTGTACCACTCATTATTTTAATCTGTTTGTCTAGCTGTGGTATTGCCAAGGCATTTATTACTAGAATATTTAGGGCACTGGCTAAATGTCAATTACTTCTCCAGCCTTGTTGCAATGATTTAGCAAAATAAGAAGGGAAGGTTCCCTTCCCTCGTGCTTAGTACATACGGGTTCAGCATCACAACCAATGTATCTTGTTAAAGTGGGGGTGAGGAAGGCCTTTGTGGAACTCAGGGACTCCCCAAAACCCCAAGAGGTCGATCCGAAACACAGTTTTTCTTCCAAATGTAAAGGTATTTTCAGTTCCTCTCAGCTTTTGCACTGACTGTTAAAAAGAATTGGATAATGCTGGGCAAATGGTGTTACAGTTACGCATGCTAAGACTAGAATAATTGAGACTCCTCCTTGTGACCGTAATCTGGATTTCCTGGCTGTGTTCCTTCAACTCATGCATTGGTGATGGAATGTGTTACTCACAAACTAATTAGTGTATCTGAATTTATACGTTGTTATTAATGTCTTTGTTTCATGCCAAAGTACATTTGCTGTTTTACAAAGCATGAAAGTGGGCAGTGCCTGGCCTAAGGAAAGTTTGACGTGCACATTAGATATGTTGGCTAGAACAAAGCTGCTTTAATGATCAATGGAAAAAGTACTTGGAGGAGAAACAAAGCCTTACTCCCTGCCAGACAGAATTAGACTAGAAACACAAGAAAGGCAATTGTGGATCTAGATTTTAGCAGGCTATGGCCACTTGGAGTTAGGTATCCAGTGGAGATGGCTACACTTATGTCCACAACAGATCAGGAGAGGTGAATTCACATTGGACCTGGGGCAGGGGAGAGTGAACAAAAGGATGGGGTGGTGGCAAAGTAGTCCCAAGTGAGAAAACAGAGAGACTGTGGCCCCACAAAAGAATTCTGAAGTGTGACAAGGCATAGGAAGGCTGAGCAGCAGCTGGGACCATAAATAAACTGCACATGATGCTCAAAGAGTGGTTTAAGGTATAGAAAAATGCCAATGGAAGGATGCACGGGGAGATACTTGGCATGGATATATTTAAACCAGAAGTTAGGTGGAATTTTCTCACCCTGGTGGCACAAGGTTCTGGGACAACTTTCCAATGGAAAGTGAGGGTAGATGTGCATTGAGTTGTGGAATGTCATCTGGCCAGGTGTGAGGGAAGTGATACAGTGTAGAGCTTAGGGAAGAATAGCCAGCATGGATGTAGATTTTCCCAGTACTATATTCCTACGCAGCAACCTGTGGGAATCCCTGAACTCTCAAAACATATTTCCTCAGAGGACAGGAGATATTTTGCACAAGATATGTAACTTCTATTTCACATATAATTTGTGCTACAGGGGATACATTACACCCAAATTCCTCCTAATTACAGTGCTTCCAGCCTGTGTGCAAAAGATACAACTCAGTGGTTCACCACCTAATCCCGGCAAGCTTCTAATCTTGTATTTTTCCTCCAAGACACAGCATTTAATGAACTCTGATTGCCCATGAACCAAAGGTCTGGTCCTAGTTAGCTGAAATTGAGGAACGGTGGGCTGAGGCAATCTCTTGAAGAAGACCCTGGATGCCCTCTCATTTTACTAGACCTGTTCTGCCTGCTGGTGTATGTTGAGAATCAGGAATGAGATTAACAGATTCCTCTTTCCTTTTAACTTTTTCAACCTTTGTTGGAAGCATTTAACCTTTCAGCACACTTGTGAACTTGGATTTCAGCCACTTCTTCTTTGCAAGATGTAAGAAAAGCTGTGCGCCTCCATATTAGCCAGGGATGTTTAGTCAAAATCTCCTTCCATTAGTGGAGGGGAAAAAAAAAATCTGTTTTTAGATATTTGTCTTATTACTTCATTTGCTGTAATTAAACTTTTGTTTCAGTGTCCTTGGAAATCAAATAAATTATTTGATACAGTTACAGCATATACTTTCTGCCTTGTTATTGGTAAAATGATACTCACCACATCAGCAGAACACACTGTACTGGAAGCACTCCAGTCCCCTGAGAAACCTTCTCACAGTTATCATAACATCCAGTCAGTACACACGAATAAAAAATAAGGAAAGCTGAATCTAAAGCAACTCCAGTATTGTGGTTAGAGAATGTATATAAATATCTCTTTTAACATATATTGCCCTTGACTTTACAAAGTCACTTATCCTTTAAAACCACTGGCCAAATAAAATGTCCAAAGTTGCATGTTTGTGTTTTGTTGTGGGTGTTGGTTGGCTTTTTTTAATACCACTTTTTGCCAGTGCAGCTGGATCTAGGTCTCAGTCTTAGCCACTGAGTAAGTGCTGAGTGTTGGATCCCTCCATTTTAGCCAGCAAAGGGTGCAGCAAGGCGTCATCACTGATTCTCTCACCGTCTCTTGCTGACACGTACTTTCTCTCTCCCCATATATATATATATACATACACACATACGTATGCATATGTGTGCATATGCATGTATGTATATGCACACGTATGCTTATTCTGTGTGCATATGGCTGGTTTGTTTTCAGGTTTTTAAGTACCTTTTAAAACTACAGGGACAACCTCAGTCAAAAATTTTTCACGCACTTTTGGAAAAGAGTAAGTGATGCCAGGGCTTTTGAGGGACCTGTCTTACTTAGATGGCAGCCCAGGTGAATCAACATTGTCCCACTGAAGTGAAACCAGAGCAACAGCATGAGGATTGCTTCTTGCAGCCTTATACTGTTTCTTGCAGCCTTCTACTGCAAGACATGTTTTATTTAAGAAAAGTTTGGATTTGATTATTTCAACTCAATATATAGGCATTACTAATTTTCTCAGGTTTGTCAATGAAGCAATGAATGGCATTTATTTGGTAAGCATTGGAGATGAATGATATAAACACCTTTGGCATCTGGGTCTTGGAGTTCATAAAATCTGGCTGTTCGTCATTGTTGCTTTTAATCTGAAAAGGTCACGGTAGCACACTTAAAATATGTACAACTGGAAAGCAATTCAAATAAATAAATAGTGGCTCCCACAGGGATAAACTGAGAATGCTTTTTCCTTTGCCTTAAGAAGCAATAATCATCACCTGTTCCCATTAAGCTCCTAACTGACACATGTCCACACATGCATATGCTAATTCTCATTTGCACCTCCCTTCCTCCATCATGTTAATAAACACCCGTGGAAAGACCACTCTGGCACTCTGTGCTCCTGGAAACAGGAGGCAGTATGGGAGAAGATCCACTTGGTGAATGTGACCTTGGTCACAAGGCTGTTGAGCATCTCTCATCTAAATCATTCTCTCTCTTTAAAAAGCATTGGGCAATGCTTTGGGACTCGGTGACCTGCAGGGACACTGTTTGAACTGATCTGCTTATGTGTGTGGGAGGGAGGAAGGGGCAAGTTGTACAAAAAACAAGTCCATTAAAAAAAAAAACAAAAAAAAAAACCAACAAAGCAAAGCAAAACCAACAGCCTATCATCCTACTGCAAAATGTGCCAGAGAATTTCAGGGCTTGGATTGCTGAAAGCCCTCAAATTCTGCTCCAGCCATAAATATGTGAACAAGTTAAGCTTTTCGTGGTTTTGGCCAATCCCAGCCATGTTTAGTCTTAATCTATCTCAATCACTAGCTACCTTTTAAAAATAACATTTTGTGGTTCCAAAACATCTTTAGTTAATCCTTGCTTAGTTTGGAAAGGAATTATATTTGGAAGGATGCACATGTCCATGCGGCTTTGATGGATACTCCCTTCACTGTTCTCATCCATCATAAATTTTCTTGAACTACAATATATAATGCTCCAGCATCAGGCTACCAAACACTGCATTCTAAACAATGTGGGGTTTTTTTTCAGGGGCAACCTAGATCCGGTAGGAAACCAAAAAACAGTAAATCCTTGAAAATATGCCAAGTTGATACACGAATGCTTTTGGATCTTCTCCATAATGGAAGTCAGAGGCACCAGTGCTGCTTACCACACAAGAAGCTAAGGAAGAAGAAATAAAAATTTTATAATATTTCCAAGATCACACCCACAAATGTCTCTGGAAAAGGCCTGACATTTCACACGGAGATGTAGCTCTCTCTGAAGAGCAAGAACTTGGCTTTAATTACAGAACGTAAGGAAAATAGTTTCTGAGATTAGTTTCCAATCCATGGGTAATTGAAAGAAAGCCTTTTAAATAGTTCATTTCAGGACATCTTTTGCACTCTTTTCTCAAGTGAAATATTAATTTTCATTTCTCATTCCCCTCTTGAATTAGAGCAGTCTGCGCGACTGCAACTCTTGAGTAATCTGGTCTCAAATTCTCTTTTTATATTTAAGTAAACAATTCTTTCTTTCCACTTCACCTTTTAGATACTCAGTTGAAAATTTTAACCAATCATATTATTTCAGAACGGTGCGTTCATAACCACAGTTCTTATAATTTCCTAAAAGAGAACTTTTATTTTGTGCAGAGAACCTACACATTGCTTAAGCCTCTCTCAAGTTCGTAAAATAAACTTGCATGAGGTGTAGGTCTTGGGTAGATGTTACAAGTAAGGAAAAAACTAGAAGCTGAATGCAACGTCCTAATCATCTGTTGACATCTTTCATTCATATCACAGCTCATAATGTGTATATCCCTCTTGAATAAGCATCTTTCAGAAAGGGCACTGTGGTTGATGTACATTAACCGTAAGTGCTCGTCACTTTTACAGTGATGGCATTTTGTGGGAAAGATGAGCATGGTTTTTGCAGTCAGATCTTTGACTTGTACCTTCAGATTGCATTTGTGCTGGAATCGAGCAATTAAAGAACACATCTGCTTGATCATGTGAACATGTGCTAATGCAGCTAGCACGCTACAGAGAAAAAAAACAGTTTGCACTTAAATTTGAGGAGAAGAAAAATAGGGAAGAATGCAGAAGACAAATCAAAAGGACATACAAAGAAGTTTGCAAAAATTTGCTGCTAAATATTGTGAGATTTCATTTCCATACTTCTTTTGAAAAGCAATTACAGTGGCCTACACTTACAAACACACAAGCATAATATGCAGAGTGCAAAACTGAGTCTATGCTGTGATGTCTGTGCAATTCAAAACGATTCAGTATTAAATTCCAGAACACATGCAATTGCACAAAACATTAAAACCTCAGGGAAGAAAAAAGGAGAAATCTCAGATTAGTTCTGGTTTGTGAATCAATTTCCATTTCTCTTGTTTCCACTGAACAACTGGAACTAGAAAGCCGTAAACCCCACAAAGTGCCACTATAACATATTTTAGAGCTTCTCTTCTAGAATAGGAGATGGAGAAAGGGAAGAATGATATCAACAATTTCCAGAGTCATTTGCCATTTCTTGTATAGTTCAAACCAAATTATCAGAATTGTCCCGAAAAATGAGATGACACACAGTGCATGGCAGTCATATCGGGTCAGTTCTACAGAGAAAAGTGATTTGTGCAGCCAGCCAGCCATCACATATGGGATGCCACGAGGCCTTGCTGCCTCCACCCACTACACCCAGAGCAGCCAGCCAGCCGCATGAGCAGCATGGCCACCAGCTGCAGTGAGAGGTACAGACCAAGTGGCTAATTGTATCTAAAGGATGCTTCAGTAAAGATCAACTAAGCCTTACTGATTTTAAAAACATCCATCATTATCCATATCTCAGTAGAAAGGAAAGTTTCTAAGAGCTTTACCTTTTAATTGCTTTTTCTTTGTCAAATTAAGAGGAGCTACTGGGGCTTCCATGTGAGCAAGACGTGCAGACAGATGCCGGTGCATTGTAGTGCCTGTCTGAAGTAAATGCTTCTTGAAACAACACTGCAGTAAAAAGCCAAAATTAGGGGTACTGTTCGGTTTGGCACCTTCTTTATCCCAGCGAGTGGGATTTCTTAGGCATTAGGCTACTATCCACGTGTAGGAGGGCAGTTTAGTTTTGTCCAGTGTCAGCATATATGTTTGGTATTTTCAGGTTTTACGGTATACAGGAATTTATTGTGCAGCCATTGGATAAGTCGAATTTAGGAGAGGATTTTCATCCTCAAAACATGTACATTCCTGGGCTGTAAAGGACACTTCCACAATGAGTCAGAGGGATACAGAGCCCTTTTGTTTACCAAAGGCTGGTAAATCATTTCATATTAACCAGAAGCCTTCTTAGTGACAACATCCTGACTACTGGTCTAGCAACCAAATGGTTTTTCACAGCAGGGCTCAGGCAGTCATTTTCTCTAAGGAACCTGCTAGTATTCTGTCTTGTCAGAGTCCGTCCATCCTTACACTTGAAAGGCCACACACAGGAGAAGATACTTAGAAAGTATTTCCAACTGGAACACCACTGCGGTGAGATGAGATGCCTACTTTTTGTAGACATATTTTAATTACATCTAAGTTAATCAACTGCTGAAATGCCAGGTGTAAACACAGGGATAGTGCAGGTGAATTGTGCCAAGCAGGGGAGAGCAGATGTGAGAGGGAACTGAAGGCTGACACATAATGCCCTCAGCATTGCATTCAAAACTCCCACCTTTGCTCCTACTAACATGGCAAACCCTGCTAATCATGCGACTGAGCTTCAGCACTATGGGTCAGAAGGTTTGCATGTAGACAAAGAGAGGACATTTATTTTGTTTACCTTCATGAAGAGAAGGAGAAAGGCAGACTGTGTGGAGCCAGGACTTGGAGGTCAGTAAGTGCTGTCCCTCTCCATTTTACTTGTTGTTGGACAATTTCCTGTCCCTGGTGCAAGCTTCTGCCCTTAAATCTGGTCCGGTTAGGTTTTGTGGGCTTGCAGCACGACAGATGCTGTAGCATATCTCCTGTAATGGAAAGAGTTTCTCAGGGGTGATGAATTTTGCCTGAAGAAGGTGTGACAGAAGCAGGGCTACCTGTCACCTTCCCAAAGCTCACTTTGCTTTGACCTCCATTTTAGATCACTCCCCCTGATATTCTGCTGTATGTCAAGGGCTAGCAACTGTCCGATCTCAATGTCTGTTGTATTTGCATTGGAATAGTCCCAGAGGGAAGAAAAAGGGAGTGAGTAGAAAAACACAAGCAGTAAAAATTTTCACAGAAGTTTTAAAAAATGGTATGCATTGTACCAAAGCCTGAAGCAGTGGAGATTAAGTATGAGGCAGTGTTCCTTCAAATTTGCAGGCAGTTCTGTAGCTTGTGATTATACTTTTCTGCTACCTGATTCAGAAATTTGGAAGTAGGGAGGTCATTGCAGGTCATTGGATTACTCACCTCACCACTATTTTCCACAAACACCAAGAAACCAGAGCTGCTTAGGTGGCCACGTGGTCTACCACAGGGCCATGGAAATCCATCAGAGTTTCTTGAATGGATCACTGTCATGGTCCAGCCCCAAACAGCAACTGAGCACCACACGGCTGCTTGCTTAACCCTCCCTGCCACCCCTGGTGGAATGGGAGGAGAATCAGAGGAAACAGGTAACACTCATGGGTTGAGATAAGGTCAGTTTACTGGGACAGCAGAGGGAGAGGGAGATAATAACACCAGCAGTTATATCAGAATATACAAAGCAAGTGATACAGAAAGCAACTTGCTCCCTCAACCGGACACTAGGGCAGTTCCTGAGTCACAGCCCCTTCTTCCTGCCCAGCCCCCTTTAGACGCTGAGCATGACATATCATATGGGATACCCTTTTGGCTAGTTTGAGTCAGATGTCCTGTGCCCCCTCACAGTTCCTTGTAAAGATTAACTCTATCCTAGCCAAAAAACAGGACAATGGTGTCCATAGCTGAGGTTTGTTCACCTTTCACTGAATGAGAGATGTCTGTCATGGAGAGACTGTACTATGCTGCCATCTGGGCTCAAGCACTGGCAATTTTGCGCCAGCTATGCTCTGCAGCCACACCAGCACCTCTAGGCAAGGGCCTACAGCATCTTTTAGCAGTGCTCATACAGTTCCAAAGAAAGAAGCATCTTTGTTGAGGAATGAGTAGAAGCTGGAAGAGGAGTCAGAGCAACCTCAAGAAGGTAACCAAGAATGAGGAAATACTAATATGGCAGCAACAGACCCAATGGAGCATGGGGGAGAGGCAGGACCTGGGGCATAGTAGGGATACTGGAGCTGCTAGGCTGTGAAGCAAGAGGAACAGCTGGTCAACCTTGTGTCCCGGTCTACTGATGTGTGATGTTCTTCAGGTGTGTGGCAGGTGGTCACTAGTGACAGTAGCGTTGCAGGGGCTGTCACAGGACTGGTGGAGCGGTGGCTGGTCTCCATTAGAAAGAAGAGGCTGAAGGTGCTTGCTGTGACATTGTTCTCCACTCTTATTCATGGGATTATTACTCATGATCCTCGTGTACCTTCAAATAGTGAAATGGTGGGTGGGGCGTGTTGGAAGTGATGTGAATTTGTGAGGACTGGTATGCAGCAGAGTTTAAAATGTTGCTAATTTATATAGTATCAGGAACCAGAAGGTAGAACTACACCCATCATAGGCACCCATCGACTTCTTCATGAACTAGGATTGTTATTTTTTAGGTTATTAAGATAAACCAAGTCCCAAATACCCATACGTATCTGTGCTTACCTGGCCTATACTCTGTCACCCACTGAGCACACTGAAGTACAGAGCTGCTTCACGATCCATTGTGTGTGTACTGCATGGTGTGCTCTGTACATGTATGAACTCATTATATAAACACATTTGTGCGGGGCGCACACGGCCTGTGTGTAACTGAACACCAAACAGTACTGCTGAGCACAGAGAGCCTTTGGGGATTACACCTGTTTGTACAGGGATATAAATGTTTCTTTCCCAACTTACAGTCTATCCACAGATTCCCATGGAGAATTTGTTCATGATTTTATACTCTGACCACAAAATTGTCGTTCTTTTAACGTGCTCTTGGAAAAAAATCAAAATGATATTGTGGAAAAGAATCTAGACATGGAAAATAACTTAGACATCAAAACTGTTCCAACTCTCCCACTGAGCCACCTCTTTCCTACTTATTCACGTAACCTTTCTCCTACTTACAGCGGTTTTAAATGAAAACAAAAACGTTGCATTAGGAAGTTATGTACCCTATAGTTGTGGATAAGAATCTCTTTTTTTCTTTTGGATGTCTGGTCACAAAGTAACTCCATTAAGGAAGGTGTCTGCCGAAGCAAGTATCATAAAATATGCTCTGCAGTCTCAAAGTAGTATGTGTTAAGATTATTAGGTGATTATGACCATGGTGAGATGAGTTTTTAAGAGCAATATTTGAGGGCTGCGTCACAGAGGACCTATTATATCCCCATGTTACCACACCAGCATTCCTGATCAGACCTTTTAGAGCAACCCAGTACACCAGTCTTGGAGACGAAGCAGTTGCTTTGTATCCATGGGTACAAACAAAATCATGCACCTCTTACATTATGCATCACAGCATAGGAAATGCGCTACCTTTTATTAAGATGTGAATTAGTTCAATG
Source organism: Gallinula chloropus (assembly GCF_964237585.1). Lineage (NCBI taxonomy): Eukaryota > Metazoa > Chordata > Aves > Gruiformes > Rallidae > Gallinula > Gallinula chloropus. The sequence goes on from NC_140089.1 coordinate 45,014,869, forward strand.
GGAATTTCATGTACCTAGAAATTACTGGTCCTGGGAAGCCAGTTTCTGCTAAGTCTCTGTGCTCTGAGGTGGAACTATGAACAAGTCCTCACAGAATTCTGGCTGTGCTCTCCATGTCAGTGTCTTGTTCTGAATTTAGACGCTGCGCTGGAGGAATTGCAGGTCTGTCCCTGCTGTGATGCTTTAGACCCTGGAGTGCTAGTGTCCAGCAGGACCCAACCCACTTTAAGACCTGTGCAACTCCCACAGTCCCACCGGCAGCAGTAACAGATGAAGCCAGCAGTGCAGATATTGTGTGTAAAGCCCTGCTGTTACGGGCTCCACAGCCAAGTGTTATTTTCACCTGATTCTCAACATTCTGGGACATGAAAGGGTAAAGATATGTATGGTAGAGCTACATACAAGTGGTTTCTTCTTCACAGTGACCTCCTCCGGGTTCTGCCCTTCTGCACCTGCTCTCCACCCAGACAAGCCTAAATTCAAAGCAGGCATGTGGAGAGTTCATCTACTTGCTTGTGCAGTTTCTAGTAAGAACTTTTTATGTTGTACCAATGCTACACCATTAACCAGTACCTTCTGCCTCCCTAAGGAAAAGTTGAGAAAGGAAAAAGAGGCTGACTGCATGCAGTGCCTTCTGCCACCTCTCAGCCTTCACAGAGACTCTGCAGGGCTAAAACCACAAAATGTTTTTGGCCTGAAGTTTAGCCTTTCGTGTCTTTTCCAGGCCCTTACATTAAGACCTGTCAAAAACCGAGAAAGAATTGCAAATCTGAAGACAGTATAATTAGGATCCTCTCAAAACCATGATATTTTCCCTAAATTATTTTTGTACTAGCCCATCCCAGGAACCCTGTGTCCTTTCCATTGAGCGGTAATGGGCCTGTTTGCTTTCTCTGCAAAAGATGCTGTGGTTTGATTTGTTTTTTCTGCTCTCTGAGGCTGGTGTGATACAAGAAATTAAGAACAGACAGACCACCACATTTGGGTTAGAGCAAGCCTATAAGAACAGAGAAGCTTTCCCATATGTCTGGGGTCCTCTGGGTGAGGACTTCAGTCATGTACATAACCCTGGTGAGCGACGTCAAACCAGTAATCCTGTAATACCTACCAAACCCCTCACAACACAAAAACATCAGGCTTTGGACTTGCTCAAGGTCTCTTGTAGCATGCTTTTGATCAGCACAGAAAGCAGCTGCATTTTAGGGGGACCCAGTATCTTCCTGGGAACAGCACCTTGGTAATGTATAGATCTGGGTCCTGTGAAAGCTGGGGGACAGGGCGGGTGGAGAGAAAGGAAAAGCCAATGGCGTAACGAATGAGAACTTTGAAACAAAATTGAATTAAGAGAAACGTGAAGACTAGCAATTTTGCTGACAGCTTTAATGCTGCTGGGAAGTTGTCCTCTTGTGTTACAGCACAGAGCTATACATTACAAATACCAGAAAATACCACTTGGCAGAACACGCAGTTCTGTTTATTCATGGATTTTTTATTTTTTTTTAACACATTATCCATGGTGATACTGTATCAAATTAAAAGGCTCAGGAATTGATCCTTTCTCTACTTATCCTAACTTTGATATAATTCCTTTCTGCGATGTCTCCCAAATTTGCCATGGTGTATGTGAGATGAAATCAGGCCTTCTGGGTGTGAAATGCAGGTTAGTTTGCGATGCCCTTCACCTAGAAATTCCTAACAGCACAGGCTTTCAAACCACATCCCAGTGGTCCTCTGGCAATTCCTACTGACGTTCTGATATATTTCCATCCTTCGGTTGATGCCAATTCCTTTTTGTATTCAGTAGCATAAAAGTGTTACTTCTTAAATTATATTTGTTGCTGCAGCCCTCAGAGGACTTGGAGGCTACCTGGATAAAATTCCATCATGTGAGGTGTTACACACAGTAAGTTACAGTCTAGGTCCCAAGGGGTTTCTATTCTACATTAACAAGTTGCACGAAGCAGGGAGAGAGCCACCACTGGACAACATTTTTTGGTGCATGACATTCACAATTGCTTAGGAGGCTAAAGCTCATTGAAAGGCAACAGATTTGGGGCTCTTCGTTACTTTTCACACTTATAATTCATTCTCTATGTGCCCTACCCAATTCACATCAAATGCAGGAGTATCAGCTGTCCGAGACCCAAGCCATAAAATCCATAAAACACTCCGAAGGATTTTAAAACTGCTTTAATGTCACCATAATAGCCAGTGTACCTATTTAATTGCCACATTGTCACGTGAGTATTTTGTTAGTCCTCTGACATCTCATTTATAACAGTCACAGTTTGAAACATTTGAGTCAGAAAAGCATTTACTGTACTATATTTTTTCCTACTGTAAATGCATTTCGTTGGGGCTGTTGTGTTTTCCACTTAGTTCTACTTCAGCAAACAGTTTTATCAGTGTTTTAAGCCCCTTTAACTATATAATTATCAAGGGTATGTTTTAGCTTGCTTCCCCCTGAGGTTTTTGTGTACACATTTTAAAATCAGAGTAGCAACTTTAGGAGAGTTTTGGCACAGGTGGAAATGCACATTGTTTCTGAGATCTTTCATTTTGGGGGAAATCTCTTTAACTGGAATTTCTTTAACTGGACTCATGAAGTACAGGTGCAGATTTGAGTACTTAAAGATTACTTTGACCCAAAACAGCTCTATGATGGTCCTTCAATTTACATAAGATGATTTTTGAAGATGATTTACGTGGAAAATAATAAAAATTAACTTGAGGATCATGTGACAGAGTGGTGGGCATTTTTTAAAGTTGTCTTTCTTCAAGGAAGTTCCCTCCCATCTTTCATCCATCTTAAAGACCTAATGCTAGCAATTGCTTAGCCTGATGAATTATGAATTATCCTTGAATATTTATAATGTGAATGTCAGTCTAAGTGAACTGAAAGAATTAGTCTTCTGATTTAAAGTTTGCTACAAAATGCCTTGTAGAAAACAAAACAAAACAAATCCAACAACTAAAAACCTTTCATTATTTTGCATTAATACATAGCCATATTTAAAACAATTAGACATCTGGTTTATCTTTATCTCTATACTGCACACCAAACTATTTCACTGATGTCACAAATTCTACACGGGCTTTTTCTGAGGAAACAACCCACACAAGGAATTATCTTTGTCTTGCTCCTCTTTAGAACAAGCATAGCATTTCTCTGATTTCGGAGTGTCATATAAGGATTTTCAAAAGTCGTATTGCCCTGTTCTGGAAGGATCTGTCAGACAGATGACTGATCACACAACAGATGTGCAGCAGCTCACCTCCTCCAGAGCTGGCCACCGACCATGTTGTGAGCACACTTTGAGCAGTAACATTAGCTGAGAGAACACTAGTCTGGAGAAGCTGGCAATGCATCATTCAAAATAAAAACTACACTTCTTGGACAGTTTTCTTAGTGGAATAAATACATAAGTACATCCTTCAGGTGTGTCAGGAAGTCCTGGAATCATAGAATCACAGAATGGTTTGGGTTGGAAGGGACGTTTTAAGATCAACTTGTCCAACCATCCTGCAGCGGGCTTGGGCATCTTCACCAAGTTGCCCACAAGTCCAACCTGACCTTAAATGTTTTCAGGGGTGCAGTATCTCCCACCTCTCTCAGCAACTTGTTCCAGTGTTTCACTACTTTCACCATAAAAAATGTCTTCCTTATATCTAGTCTGAATCTACTTTCTTTTAATTTAATATCACTACCCCTTGTCCTATTGCTACAGGCCCTAAAACCAGTTTGTCCTCATCTTTTTTATAAGCCTCCTTTAAGTATTGAAAGACTGATCTAAGGTCTCCCTGGAGCCTCCCCTTCTCCAAGCTGAATAAGCCCAATTCTCTCAATCTTTCCTCACAGGGAAGTCAATAGTGTGTATAATAAAAGTTGACTTTGCAGAAGTCAATGCTGCAAAACTTCACTTTGGAAACAGGCCTCTGACTGTAAGCAGCGATAAGTCCATAAAATACAGTCCCTGCTTTTACTTGCAGGGTTCACAGTTACACTACATATACACTATATTACCTTCAAATACAATAAAATGAAAATTTATGAAAGTATACGAAAAATATGTGGGTTTTTTCATACCTTTCATATCTTTGAAGGTACGTGCCATTAAATGTAAAGTCATATTAAACAAACAGGTAAGCAACATGTTTAGGCAGACTTTTGAATGGCTTCCTGCCACTGCCTTGCCCCACAGCTAGCAAGGCTGCTCACTGAAAAGGCAGCACAAGCAGCCCGGGACAGGCCTACAGGCACATGTCCCATTTCTCATGCTGACTTGCCGGGAAAGTACACTCTGGTATCCGTGCTGTGGAATTACTAATCTGTGATTTATCTTTCGTGAAATTACTGTACAAATTAAAAATCCATGTAAAAAGACGCCAAGTGGCAGTAATGGGAGATTTTAACTGCCAGCAGTCAACTGGTACATTAGGAGGAGGAAATAAACTGGAGGCGGGTGATGTCTGGTTTTTGACTTAATGCAGAATACACATTAAGTGTAAAAGGCTGGAATTAAGCCCAAATTGCAGACAAGGGAGAATGAGGTTTAGGAATAGTCAGATGGTCGGGAAGAAGAGGAAGACATTTTTCTACATCTAATTTCCTTGACTCTCTGCTATACAAACACAAATGGACTGCACAGCAACCTAATATAAAAAGAATTTGTAGGATTACATACATGGAGGAATTTTACCCCATCCACAGCCAGAAAAGGGTCATCACTGTTGTTTGTGAAAAGAATAAACTCCTTCCTCCTTCCCAGTAAATGCAATATGTCTGTTTGATTGTCCTTTCAGAAAATCAGTGGTGCTTTCATGCAATTTTTGCTGATCCAGATTTCAACATTACAATTACAGAGCAAGAATATGCAGCATGGAAATGCTGCACTGAATGCTCTCCTACAGAAATGCTGCATTATGCAGCCTTAATAAAGAGAATGGAATGGGATCAAACTCAGGTATACATTAACTATAGCATGCCTAAATGAGGATAAGTGTGGGGCGGGTTGTCTAGTAGTTGGTGCTGGAAATTCATTCTTTAGGAGTCCTGGACTATATATATGATTATGCCTCAGTCCAATTTACTGACTTTAAAATTCTGTATCAGCTCTATCCCCCTGTTTACTTTCTCAGACAGAGTGACTGTAATTGCTTTGTAAATTGTTTCACATTATTCAAATGGTTTTCCTATTATTTGAGCTAATGCATAGAAATCTAATGCTTGAAGAAAACTGGCTGTACAATAAATCACTGCCTCCACATAGACATATACTACTTCCCACAAGAAAAATGAATGACACAGCAAGTGCTTACAGGCTCAGAACCTCTGACTGAGTGAGCCAAGGACACTCTTTCAATACTAATTTTTCTGTCTTATATCTCCTATATTTTCTTTAAGTAACTGAAGGAAGAGGGTTCCCTGGGAGTGCAGCTCACTATATATAGGGATGATAATTTCAGCCCCAGTAGCATTACTCGCAACAAACAACACAGAAACATGGTATCACAGAATGATTTTGGTTGGAAGGGACAACTGAAGATGTTCTAGTTCAACCCCCCTCCACTAGACCAGGTTGCCCAAGGCCCCTTCTAACCTGGCCTTGAACAGTTCCAAGGATGGGACTTCAACAACTTCTCCAGGTAACCTGTTCCAGTGCCTCACCACTCTCATCATAAAAAAAAATACTTCCTTATTTCCAGTTTAAACCAATCGTCCTTCAGTTTAAAAGACTGTTTCCCCTTGTCCTGCCACTACAGACCTTGGTATAACATTTTTCTCCATCTTTCTCAGAGCCACTTTTGGATTTTAAAAGGTCGCAATATGGAGCTTTCATATGGAGCCTTCTTTTCTCCAGGCTGAACAACATCAACACTCTCAGCCATTCTTCACAGAAGAGCTGTTTCAGCACTCTGACTATTTTTGTGGCCCTTCTATGGTCTCACTCCATTAGGGAACTCCAGACCTGGATGCAGTACTCCAGGTGATGTCTTACAAGAGTGGAGTAGAGGGGAAGAATCATTTCCCTTGACCTACTGGCCATGCTTCTTTTGATGCAGCCCTAGATACAATTGGCTTTCTGCATTGCAAACACACTTTGCTGGTTTATTTTCAATTTTTGTCCACCAGTACCTCCAAGTCCTTCTCTGTAGGACTGCTCCAAATCCAGTCACCCCCCAGACTGTATTTATACTGAGAATTTCCTTGACCTAGCAGAACATTGCATTTGACCTTGTTGAATTTCATGTGGTTCACATGGGCCCACCACATAAATGTTCAAGGTCCTTCTTAATAGCATTCCTTGCCATTGACCATTACTTTGGATGCGGTCATACAGCCAGTTCTTTATCCATTTAACAGTCCATCTTCAAAACTCATATGTCTCCAATTCAGAAGCAAGAATGCTGTAGGAGACTGTATCAAAGGCCTTACAGAAGTCTATATTAATGACATCTTATCAAAAGACTGGGTATAAAGTAGATGATACAGGATTGACATATTCTTTCTCATTTATTCATCTTATTTCTGGAGTAGGACTGAATGGGATTCATCAGCACAACCTGCGTCTGTGTACACAGGCATCTCCATACCTTGTTTACTTGGTTGCTGATATTAGAGAAAGCAGCAGCAGATGCTTTGAGGTCTATGCTGCATAGATTCATGTACAGGTTGTTATGTGCTTGCTTGTACTATATATTTCTAAGCCCATCACTAGTAACTGCAGGGACCATCATTGTGGATACAATGTCCAGTATTTCTTAAAACACATTGCAGTCTACGGAAAGGAAGGAGATGGGTGGGTCATGGGCAGAAGCTCGAAACATTGCTAGTTTAGAATATTGTATGTGCAACGGTTAAGACCTGTTCTTGGCAAGGCTGTCAGTCAAACTGTATTTTTATTTCCTCGGGACTGATTTACTGAAAGCAGGATTGGTGTCAGAAAACTCTCTTTTTCAAGATTCAACACTCCTAACTTAAGAAAAAAGGGTTGTTCATATAGAAAATGTGCACGTCTCGGAATCCAGAGCATGGTGTACAGTATCCAAAGCCCAGCTGAGAGTGAAACTCTCAGACTATTTTTCATGTGCTGAACAGCAGGACATGTTGATAGTGTATCTTACTGTTCTTACCTTTGCCACCCCCAAGACTGTAAGGCATATGTAGTCTGTGCTTTGTCTCAAGAGCTTGTTAGGCAGTCCCATCTGAGAAAGTTACAAGTTGAAGATAAAGCAAATCACTGCCTCTGTTCATGCATCCATTAATTCTTCTGGTTTTTGCACTAGTGGTTGGATTTCCTAGGTATGACCTGAATCAAAGCATCTTCAGCAGAATCCCTGAGTCCTGAAGTCCCACTGCTTTCCATGATTCAGCTCTGTCATTCCTGTCTAGCAAGGTATTTTCCATGGTACTCTGTGTTGTCGGTGAATCTTTTCAATAAGTACTTAAAAACCACCCAAACCTGGGACTAATTGATTTTACTATTCAGAAATGTTCTTGGGTCTGGTTTCACGAGCATTGCCCTGAATTTTCTTACACTGGTTACATCTGCGCTCACACTGTTAGCAGATATTAAACATCAATGTTAATCACTTAAAGTTTAATCCACAAACTCAGTGTGGGCCCTGTGGGTGACATCTTGCACAGGGCTGTATTTTATGGTTTCTCCCTGGAGACCTCTCAGGTTAGGTCAAAAAAAAAAAAGTGCAGTTGCTTGATGTTTAATAGCTTGGACGTTATTGTGGAGCCTGTAAAACCTCACCCCTGCTGTTATGTGGGTTCTTCAGCAACTGTACAATCAGCACATTATAGCTGCAAAATGTTTTTCTCAGTCAAGGGAGCTGTAATCTAAAATAAATATTTAAAAGAAATATTAAGAAGGACTTTTGTCTACAGATGTTCACTTGTGTCATTACAGCAGTAAAATTGCTTTCACTGGAGTTTTTTGGCTGGCTACCTATATTAATGCAAATGACAAAGCAAAAATACTGAATTTTGATAGATGGATTTGATTTAACCCTTTGAAACCACTTATTCTTCTATATCTCATATCTGTTGCATGTCAGCAAAGGAGAAGTATTTCCGTGTTAACTATGCCCTTTGTGATGCTACTACTGTGGGTGGAGTCGTGCTGACCCTTTTGCATTTAGTAGTTGGCATAAATTTGACCATATGTTACGTCCGCAATTGTGTAAGTAGATTGCAAAGAATTATTGCTGCAGTTCATGCCTCTTTCTATCATGGAGACACAGAATCACAGGCTGGTTTGGGTTGGAAGGGACTGCAAAGCTCACCTAGTTCCAACCCTCTGTCATGGGCAGGGACACCCTCCACTAGACCAGGCTGCCCAAAGCCCCATCCAACCTGGCCTGGAACGCTGCCTTGAACAGGGAGGGGGCAGCCACAGCTTCTCTGGGCAGCCTGTACCAGGGTCTCACCGCCCTCACAGGGAAGAAGTTCTTCCTAATATTTAATCAAAATCTACCCTCCTTTAGTTTACTTTACTTAACCTCTGTCCTGTCGCTACATGACCTTATAAAAAGTCCCTCCCCAGCTCTCCTGCAGGCCCCTTTTAGGTACTGGAAGACTACAAGCAGATCTCCCCAGAGCCTTCTCTTCTCCAGGCTGAACAAGCTGAACTCTCTCAGCCTATCTTCACAGGAGAAGTGCTCCAGCCCTCTGTCTGTCTCTATGGCAGTCTGTCTCCTCTGGACTTTCTCAAACAGCTCCATGTCTTTCTTTGGGGACCCCAGAGCTGGATGCAGTACTCCAGGTGGGGTCTCACTAGAGAAGAGCAGAGGGACAGAATCACCTCCCTTGAGCTGCTGGGCATGTTGGTTTTGATGCAGCCTAGGATACACTTGGCTTTCTGGGCTGCAAGCGCACATTGCCAGCTCTTATTGAGCCTTCATCCACCAACACCTCTAAGTCCTCCTCAGGGCTGCTCTCAATCCATTCCTGCCCCAGCCTGTAGTGGTGCTTGGGATTGGCTCAAACCATGTACAGGACCTTGCACTTGGCCTTGCAGACCTTCATGAAGTTCGCACAGGTCCAGCTCTCCAGCCTCTCAAGGTCTCTCTGGATGGCATCCCTTCCCTGAAGGTTGTCAACCACGTCATGCAGCTTGGTGTCATGAACAAACTTGCTGAGGGTTCACTAAATCCCATTTTACATGTCACCAACAAAATTGTCAAACAACACTTGTCTCAGTACTGACCCCTGAGGGCACCACTTGCTGCTGGTTTCCATTTGGACATTAAGCCATTGACCAGAACTCTTTGAGTGCAGCCATCCAGCCAATGTTTATCCACCGAGCGGTCCATCTGTCAGACCCATGTCTCTTCATTTTAGAGATAAGGATGTCAAATGCATTGCACTAGCCCAGGTAGATGACGTCTGTCAATTTTCCCTTACCCACCAGTTCTGTAGCCCTGTTGTAGAAGGCCACCAGATTTTTCAGGCACAATTTGACCTTAGTGAAGCTATGCTGGTTGTCACCAATCACCTCTTTACTTTCCATATGCCTGAGTATAGTTTCCAGGAAAATCTGCTCCATGATCTTTCCAGGTACAGAGGTGAGACTCTGATTCTAGTCTGAACTGAAAACACAAGTAACTACAGAAACACAGCACATTTTAGTCATACTTTGCATAGAGAACAACAGGTTTTGGTCTGGCAGACTTCCCCTATAGAGAAACAGAAATTGTGGCTTTTTGTCACAGTTTCCTGATTTAGTTATTAATGACAAATTTGTAAACTCTAGAAAACTCCTGGTTGCACTGACAAAATCCACCAACAGACTAGAGAAAAGTCATGTATGAATGTAAAACTTAATGTACATACATACATACATGTATACATGATGTATACATATACATTATATATGTATGTATATGTGCACACATATATACATTCACATATACCCAAGTCCCTCAAATTTTCATGCAACATGGGCAGCAAAATACAACAGAAGACAGGAGAAGGTCTGCAGGAAAGTCCCACTCTGGTGAGCGCTACGTACTGTCACCTGACTTACAGAACCAGGCTCAGTCTCTTGTCTGCAGTTGCAGGGGTGTTCGCCCACCCTTAGTAACTGATGGTGGAAAGTGCTTAGGTAAAACTAGCAAACTGCAAGACACAGATGAGAGAAGAGACGTGTCTGATTCCCTTGAAAAGTGCTGCAGAGCATAGAGTCTCCGAGTTGGAAACTGCTGACCTGTGTGAATAAGCAGGTATTTCTTCTAAATAGACCCAACAGGAAAGCAATGCCTTGATATCTGTTTAAGTCTCTAGAGGGACTGAAATCCTCAGGAAGGGGTGGACTGCCTGATTTGTCACAAAGAACTGTTTTGTCACTACCTTAAATATCACAGCACTTCATTATGTCACTGTATTGGAAAGCATGCATGGGAAGAAGAGGGAAAATCCTACACCATCTCTCAACAATACAGCCCAAGGCTTGTTAGTCCGTGTCAGGATGATACAGGGTTGGAGGATTTCAGCTGAAATTGAAATGACTGGAAAGAGCCTGGAGCAGCTACCCGGCAGGACTGGGTTAGGAGAGCAAAAAATTCAGTGGTACATTTAACTGTAATTTCTTCGTATTCTTTTTACTGACTGTTTCCACCAAAAAGACAAAAATGTAACAATATTGCCATATAAGAAGATCTACATGTGTCCTTCATCAGAGTTTAGTACTAGCATCACATTTAGTACAGAGAAAATTAAGCTTAAGAGTGAACTCTTGGCCCAAATAAAGTCAATGGGAGCTTTGCCATGGCCTTTAGAGGACCAGCTTGTTACCACAGGTATTCGGTCTGGGTCAGTATAACCCACTTTTATTTATGGACTTCATTTGCGAACACATTTTTTTCTTTAGTGGTTAGAATGTGTTGAAAATACTGACCTTCTGAGCTAAAGAAAAGCAAAAGAAGGGAAAAAAAAAAAAGAAGTAAAGTGATTTGTGTGCATGATAAAAGTGTTTTTCTGCAATAACACAGCATGAAGTCAAGCATTACACAGGTTGCATTTGCCACTTTATATCTCCTGCCAGACGAATACAATCTGGGGCCTGTTACCCCTGCCTGCAGTACTGTTTCATAGTTATGAAGTCATGACAGCTGTGATTGCCGGTGTGGAGAATAAAGTCTGTAGAAAAAGTTTGGATGGCTTCCCACTGCACGCCGGCCAAAAATAAGTTAGCTGGAATTAAAACAGAAGAGGAGAAAGCTTGCAGGGGGAGAAGAGTGAGGGAACCTACCAACTTTTTAAATCAAGACACAGGCTGAGGCACAGCAACTCCGGGACAGATCCTGGCTCCAATCCCACCTCTGTGGGATCCTGGAACTGATAAAAAGTTTGAGGTGGAACCAAGAACCCATTTTGGCCAAGTGCATCCTACCTCATGGAAATTGGTACTTCCCATTTCCTGCCTCCCCAGAGATTCACAAGCTATTTGAATTAATTTCACTCCCAGCTTAACAATAACTGCGCAAACACGCCACCTCGGTCCTTGCACCTGAGGAAACATTTTATATGATCTATAAACTCACAATGTCCCACTTGAACGTGGGGAGCAGGTGCTAATCAATAATGCGTTGCCAACATTTAAACAAGGGCTCTCCATAGACATAGTCTCCCTTGGCTGTGACAAACGCCGCTGCTCCATCCCACTGTGAGTTCAGGGCTGTATGCAACTGCAAAGCAGGATCGGATTTATTCTTTCCTCAGGACCATCTGTGGAAAAATCTTTTCTCACAGCACACAAAGCAACAGTGCTTTGCAAATTTATGTTAATAGAAGATGTTTCTGTTTCATTTGTGAAAAAATAACATAGGAGTATTCAGAACAGTGCAATGTTCAGCACTTACGTACAGTTTGGTTCTGCGTGTTGGTGTGTAACTATTGAAGACAAGACTGACAAGGTGTTTCTTAAGTCCATCTAGTAACTGATACTTGCTACAATAAGAGATTCATCACGAGAGTGAGGTGCATGCTTTTCAGAATACTTTGGAGGAACCTTACAGTCACTTCTACGAGTGAAATCTCTAGAGAGGGTGATGTGTTGGACATGGAGAGATGGAAGCTGATTGCAGACCTTTCACAGGCCATGAAAAACCACGCTGGCATATCTATATCTCTGACTGATCCAGGTGGACATGATAAATTTAATTCAATCAGATTATGTTGAACATGTTTGCACTGAACAGGATCTTGCCACTCACACCGGGAATCAACAAGTCTGGTGATACAAGATACACAGTAAAAGCTCCTGAGAAAATGGATCAGACAAAAAAGTACAAAAGGATATCTAAAAATGAGACTCGCTATTACATTTTGAGTTCATGCAAGGTGCCTGTGACTATATTCAAAGGGAGGGTTGTACTACTTCTGCCTGGCATGGAGAAAAGAGCTTTGACCTGTTCTCCTGATGACAGTTCAGGAGGACATGCCAATCACCTATTTTACTTGCATGTCTCAGAAACTGTCTTTTTCTTCAAAACACTGCTAGACAGTGAAAAAATTCACTAGCACACACTAGTGACAACAGCAGCAATGATACTTTCTTTTTGTTGCTCCAGATCATGTGGGAAGAACTCATCTTTTCCTTATTTAGAAATAAACTTTTATATTATGAAGCTATCCACTATGTTAACACAGAGGCAGACTCAGACTGTTTGACTTTTCTAATCTGTATTTGTTTATTATTTTAAAATATTTAGAGCCAGGAAAAAAAAAAAAGAAAATTAAACAGGGTGAAGTCTGTCTACAAGGGGAAGATTGGATAATGAAACATTCCTCTTCTGTCTGTCCTCCCTCAGTAATTGCATCACCACCATAGCACCTTCTCTTTGCAATTGCAACTAGCCCACCATCAAAAGACAAGAAAACAAAGAGGTCAATGGGAAGTTTTAAAGACTTCCTTAAAGCTTCTTCAGCACATCTTAACAGCCAGGGGTGGATGCAGGACTAAAGGACAGGTAAGAAAACATGAGCTGCTGCTTGCATGTTGAAACTGATTGTAGGCAAAAGGACAAGTTAAGAGTCGCTAACAGGGCCAGAAAATTATCACCAAGGGCAAAGTGTGACCCACACTAGACTAGAGCCATGGAACAGGTAGATAACCCAGAGACAAAGCCCAAATGCCCTGTGTTAGGAAGCTGACAGATATTCCTGCCCCACATCTGCCATCTATGCAGTGCATTAAATACACATGCCTGTACCTCTTTTTTCCCTGCTGCTTTCCCTCACTCTTTTTCTCCTTTCCTCCTCTGCCTTAACTTGTGTTTTTTTGGAAGAGAAATGGAGTCCCTGAAGATAAAATACTTTCTCATTTCGACCTGAGGACATAACCAAGGCCACATTTGACCAGTGCACGACACCCAAGTCAGCAGTCTCAAATACTTGCAGCTGGACAGAGCCCCCAACCATCAGAGGTGGTCTCCATCCCCAAGCTAGTCCTTGCTATAAATGGCATAGCACAGAAGAACAAAGAAGTATGTGCCTTGAAGCACTGGATTTTAAGACAACCAATGTATGCAGGATTTTTACAAAACAAGCACCAGCACACTGCGAAGAAATTGGATAGAAAAAGGAGGGAAAGTAACATATGGGGAGTATTGAGTCAGAAGAAGTGCATTGCCCTGGTGTTGCAGCTACAGTCTGAGATGTTTTATTTATTTGTAGTTATGCTGATTCTTAGTCTGCTAGATCAGGCTAAGAGAAAAACTGAAACATCACCTGCTCTGCAGCCTCTTCCTGTTAATCAGAGAGATTTCTCCTTAAGTATTTTTTCATTTAAAAACATTGTTAGCGGTCTGAGTCAGCAGTGTGCCCAGGTGTCCAGGAAGGCCAACTGCATCCTGGCTGGTATCAAAAATATTATGGCCAGTAGGTCTAGGGAAGTAATTGTGCCCCTGTACTCAGCATTGGTGAGGCCACACCTCAACTACTGTGTCCACATTGAGGTCCTCAAGTGTGTCCAGAGAAGGGCAACCAGGCTGGTGAAGGGGCTGGAGGGCAAATCCTATGAGGAGTGGCTGAGGGAGCTGGGGCTGTTTAGCCTGGAGAAGAGGGGGCTGAGGGGAGACCTTATCACTGCCTACAATTACCTCAAAAGGAGGCTGTAGAGAGGTGGGAGATGGTCTTTTCAGCCAGCAACAGGTCATAGGACAAGGGGAAATGGAACTAAGCTGTGCCAGGGCAGGTTCAGATTAGATGTTTAGGAAAAAACTTTTCTCTGAAAGAGTTGTGAGGGCCTGGAACAGGCTGCCCAGGGAGGGGATTTAGTTGCCATCCCTGGATGTGTTTAGAAAAAGGATAGATAAGGTGCTTAGGGATATGGTTTAGCATAGGATGGGAACAGTTGGACTCAATAATTGTTTCCAACCTTGTAATTCTATGATTCTATGATTCTGTGAATACCTTCGATTTATGTAAGGCTATCACTTTTATGAGTCTTAGCATTACAGTAGAAGGGCTGAAGAAACAAAGCTATTTTTCCTTGAGGATGAGAAGATGGGGTTGGGGTTGAATGAAGACATGGAAAGGTAGTCCTTGGTACTCATCAAGCCCATAGGGCTGCACTTTGATTTTTCCTTTCTTAAGGGCTTTGATCTGTACCATGGCTACTCCTCTGTGTCTGGGGCTGGCATTTTTCAGAGGAAATTTCAGTACACAGACATGTACAGCCACTCTAAATGGAGGTGGACGTGATCACTTGCCATATGTGACATGTTCCAGTGGTATTTACTTAAATTGGAAGTTCTAGGCATACTTCCCCTCATCCTGTTTTCCCATTGATTCCACTTCTGTGCATTGTATTTGCTGTGCATTTCACATCTGCCTCAACTTGAGGCTAGCATCAACCCTGCGGCTGATCAGTGTGTCTGTCCCATCACTTGATGCTGGTTAGGATTTGGTTGAACTGGTTAGTGTAGCTGAAGTCAATAGCTGGATCCAAAAAGTAACACAAACCTCGTATATTTTCCTTTTATGCTGTTTTCTCCCCACGGACAAAAGCATTAGATGTCCATGTCATGCATTATGTTCTGCATGAGTAGAGTCTGCGGTAAATGTGAATGACTGTGCACAAAGTCCAAAAATAACCCAAAGAAGCATTGGGCAAGAGAGATTCCGGCCTCTTTTCAAAAACACGAGTTCTCAAATTCTCAGGCTTTCATCCTTCATGTAATCCATAATCCATTGACATAATAATCAAAGGAAGGCTATTTAATTAAAAGCAAAAATGCAGCAACTTTTCATTTGGGGTTTTTTTTTGTTGGTTTTTGTTGTTGTTTTGGGGTTTTTTTCTGGGTGGAGGGCAAATGAAATTAACAAAACAATTATTTTCCTTATCCATCAGAAGGAACCTCCAAACTGACTGGGTTTCTATTTTGAGCAAGAAATACCCACACTTACTTATTAATCGTTTGCAGTGTTTCTGGGAAGGATGGGCAAACTGTTTCCACTTTTATTGCCCAAGCCCATGAGGGATGAAAGGAGCACAGGAAAAGGCAGCAGTTGTTGCGACTGGCAATTTGTGTGTCATCATACATGCACAACGACACAAAAGACACGCAGAAGCACTGAAGAGCAGTATAACGGCAGCAAACAGTGATGGGCCGGCTTGCTCTGTTTCAATACGGACTGTGGATTTTTGCCTATGTTTGCCCATGAGAACAGAGTCAGTCCAGAGCTGTGCCCATGTGATCCTCATTTCAAGGGACATGACTTGAACCTCCTTTAAAGATCACACCTTCCTTCTGTGCAAAACACCGCTGCACTGAAGGAGGACTGCAGTCTTTTCCTTTAAAACTGCTAGACAACAGGGAAGAAAAAGATCCCCGCAGTGTGCTGTGAGCTGTGTACTATTCTCATTAGTGACTTCGTCCTGCGAGCTGCCTTCTCTGGCCCACATCCAGGAAAACACAAAGTATACATTTAATTTTCAGCATATGTGTAGAGTCATTAACTGCAAGCACATGCTTCCATGCTTTCCTCATTGCTGGTTTGGTTCTGTTATTTAATATAAAAGGCAGCAGTGGCTTTTAGGGGTTGAGAATGTTTTGGAGGGCACCTAAACGCACTAAAATCTTCCCACTGCATATGAGAATAGCAAGACAGTAACATTCATCTGATTGATGTGATATTCCTGCCTGAATACTGTACTTTGAACCAGCTCCATCAGGCAAACCTCTGTCTGGATGCATGGGTGTTGATTCGTGCTTCTAAACTGTGTGGTATGGAGGCAACTAACTAAATGGCATATTTTCAGCAAATGATGTTTACTGCTCTCACTTCAGCCAGGCTATGCAGCTACCCCACAGCTGTAAAGAGCTTACTTGTCCTTAAAGTCACAGCAGTAATTTAGCCTGGTCCAACTTTCACCCTGACACGCATATGGCTGCCTCCAGGCACACATCTCCCTTGTCCCCATTTGGTATGAATCTGTCAGGAAGGAAAAGCCATCCCAAGGTTGAATTGCTTATTTTGTGAGCTTCCTCTGCAACAGTCTCAGCAAGGAGCTCCCCAGGCATTGTTCCCCCACGTCTCGGCCTGTGAGTTACCTTATGGTCAGTCATGTGGGTAGATGTGCAGAGTGGAATTCTGGCTTCAGTCAGGGGGCAAAGCACAGGAGGATTTAGACTTTATCTCATTTTCATGCTTTCTTCAGTGTTACTAAGAAATTACAGGTTTCTTCTCTGTATGACTTCTCCTCAAGCTGACACAAGAACATTACTATACACACTACGTTCGTGAGAGAACCGACAGACCACTTAGCACCATGGCCATACACCAGCACCATGGCAGAGGCAAAATTTAAAATTAAGCAGGTGCAGAGTGGTGGGCTTGTGCCTAAGCCACTGCCATTAGATGGTGCTGTGTCTTATGGGATCTGACGGGCACTCAATAAAGGCAAGTCACTAAAGCTACACAAGCTCATCTCCGTTTAGTAGATCTGCCTGTCCTCTCTGTCCCAAGCATTTTGTGGGCACTGCAGGTAGGGGCTGCCTGACCCCCAGCAGCTATTGTGCTCAGGAGCCCAGGGAGCTGGTACACAGCAGTATACATGCCCGTGGTTCCTGGGCACAGGAAAGGCATGGGCAGGCATGCCCAGGGACTGACCTCTCTGGACAAGTTGCTCTGTGCTGCCATACTCACCGTCAGCCCTGTGCAAGCATTGCAAAGCAAGGTAAGTGTGAATTAAATAATCCGTTTACTTTCACCAATATTAAGTCTAGATTTGCCCTGAGGATTTAGAGAAAATTTCAATGTAGAACTGAAGTTATCAAAATTGGACTTGCTCATTAAGGACAGAGTCCTGATATTGCAAAAGAGATATGTAAGTATAAAGATCAAGCTCAGAGGTTGAAGTACTACCAGCAATTAAAGCAATTAATTTTTTTTTTAATCGCCTTTTTGTCTCATTTATGGCATGTATGCATTTCAAAGCAACCTCATTGGTACTGCTCTGCAATAAGAAACCATTACACACTACTGGTGACACACTGTATGTGTACTGGAGAAAAAAATAGGCACAGGCACCGAGATTTATTAAAATGCAGGTTCTTTTTGAAGAGGCCAACTTTACTAATGAGACAGCCTGAAAACCATGGACTGTTCCTTCTGGCATATGTGTATCATATGAAAGCCAGTAATTTTTTATTATCTTAGTATTCCCAGAAATGATATTAAGCTGAAACACAGCTCCAGTTAGCATAAGCATCAAGTATATACTTTTAATGCTAGAACAATAAGCCAGCTTTATTACAGTGATTATTGATAATACGAGGGTTGTGACGGTATTTAGTCATAACTACATAAAATTATTGTTTTTCTGCTGTAATCATTGGCTATGCAGTTACAAGGGACCAATAATAAGTTTGTAAGTAATTAGTGACAAAGATTTCTTTTGTGGTATATAAATGGAGTAAAAGCCTCAGGCTAATTTTACCAGAATGTTCATATGATATCACTTCCTGAAAATACATGAAGGGTTTTTTTTAAGAGTATATACATAAAGCAGAGGCTGTCCAAGACCTACAGAAAAAATTACCTCAAGAAATATGCTGCGTTTCTACCTCAGAAACCTGATTTTAAATTGAGGTCATTGCGAGAATTCAAGCAAAAATGCTGTTTCTGTCTCGATGCAAGGCTAGGGAGCATTCCTTTTGCAGTGAGTAGTCTGCTCAGAGGAACATTATTTCAATGGCAATATTTTCTGAAGCACCCCATTGATTTGTTGAGACTTCATTTTACCATTTTTCCATGCTGTCACTTTACACAGATGGAAGCCAGCCTCTGCTCTGAATTACCAGCAAAGCTGGATCAATTCAGCTGATTTTATAGGCTGTTCTGCTGAGTGGTCCTGGCTTTGGCTAGGATAGAGTTAACTTTCACAATGAGCCAGGATAGGTGAGCCAAGATAGCCAGAGGGGTATTCCATACCATATGTCATCCCCATAAAGGCTGGGGGGAGAGGGGCTAGTGAGGGAGGACTAGTTCCTTACTCCTTTTTTGACAGTCCTTTTGATGCCCAACATGAGGGTCGAAGGGTTGGGATAACGACAAATCTGACCCAAGTGTTTTTAAATCAAAGTTGTAATAAGTATTTGTAATGTGATTTAAACAGTTCCTGGGCACTGTGTTGCTGTGTTATGTGGCTGTGGTACTTGCTGCATGCATTCCTTGCAGTGCTGTTATCACCTCTAGGATACAGGTCCAGATTCCCATTTTGCTGTACTGCGTGATCTTGACTTATGATACGATAACATCACTGGTCATGAGCCTAAGCTGGAATTTGTATTTGGCATTACTGTAATGCCTATACCTTGGACAACATTTCTCAGAATTAACAAATAATCCCACACAACCTATGGGGAAATCAGGGTAGGGGATATTTTCTCACACTCTTTCACCTCCCCTTTTCCTTTTTGGCTGAAGGAGTTGGTGAATCAAGCCAGTGCAGAGGCAAGAGCCATTCAGCTGGCTCTAGACACCGATGAATGAGAAAAATGGATGGTGTTCTACCTCTATACTGACTCATGGATGGTGGGCAATGCCCTGTGGAGGTGGTTACAGCAATGGAAGCAGAGCAACTGGTAGAGCAGAGGCAAATGCATCTGGGCTTCTCCACTGTGTCAAGGCCTTGCTGCCCAGCTGGAGAAGCTGGTTGCAAAGGTATGTCACACAGATGCCCGTGTACCAAGAATCAGGCAACAGAGGAACATCAAAACAACCAGCAGGTGGATCAGGCTGCTTAAGACTGAAGTGGCTCAGGTGGATCTGGCAACATAAGGGTGAATTATCTATAGCCCATGAAACCTCAGGCCATCAAGGAAGAAATGCAACATATAGATAGATGGGTTTATGATCAAGGGTTGGACTTGACCATGGACATTATCTCACAGGTCATCCATGAATGTGAGATGTGTTGCAACCAAGTAAGCCAAGTAGGTAAAGCCTCTCCAGTATAGAGGCTAATGGCTGAAATATAAATATGGGGAGGCCTGGCAGATGGAGTTCATCACACTCCCACAAACCCATCAAGACAAGCAACATGTGCTTACAATGGGGAAGCTATCACCGGATAGCTGGAAACGTGGTCCATACCCCATGCCACTGCTTGGAACACTATCCTGGGCATTGAAAAGCAAGTCCTGTGGCAACATGGGATGACATGGCAAGGGTTGGAGGGACATGGGGCCAGTGAGAACCCTCAACCTGTTGCTCAGCACTGCAACATTCTTGAAGTCTAGCAGAGATGAGCCAGGGATTCCTGCGGTAACAGAAACCAGCAGGAAAATACTGATAAAGTACATCAGAGGAGTTCCTGCCACTCCACCCTGTAAATCATCTTCATCAGGAGCACAACTGAAATGTCTTTCTGCAAATGCACATAGCATGAGGAACAAACTGAGTTCCTCATGAGTTGGAGCTGTGCACGTGCCTGCAGAACTATGATCTGATTGGAATCAGGGAGGCGTGGTGGGATGGCTCCTATGACATGGCTGACATGGAAGGCTATAGGCTCTTTAGTAAGGACAGGCAGGGCAGACAAGGAAGGGGTGTTGTCCTCTATGTCAGTGACCTGCTGGATTGCATGGAGCTCTACCTGGGGAAGATGTTAGAAACCAACTGAGATTTTATGGGTAAGAATTAAAGGGAGTGCAAGGACAGGGGACACTATTGTGGGGGCCTGCTACAGGTCACCTGATCAGGAAAACCAAGTAGATAAGAGACTCCACAGAGACATAGAAGCAGCCACATATTCATAAGCCCTGGTCCTCATGGAGGACTTCAACCACCCTGATATCTGTTGGAAGGACAACAAAGCAGTGTACAAGCAATCCACGTAGTTCCTGGAATGTGTTGATGATAACTTTCTCCTTCAAGTGATAGAGGAGCACACAAGAAGAGGTGCCATCCTGGACTTTGTTCTTACCAGCAAAGAGGGATTGGTGGGGGATGTAAATCTCAAGAGCAGCCTTGGTTGCAGTGACCATGAAATGGTGAAATGAACCTCAGGACAGACAGAAGGTTGCACAGCAAGCTCACCAATCTCGACTTCAGGGGTGCAGACTGTGGCCTCCTCAGGAACCTGCTTGGGAGACTACCATGGGACAAAGCCCTGGAGGGAAGAGAGGCCCAAGCTAGCTGGCCTCAAGGTACTCAAGGATCACCACCTCCAAGCTCAGGAGCGATACATCCCAAAAAAGAAAAAGTCAGGGGAAAATGGATGAACAAGGAGCTCCTGGACAAACTCAAACACAAAAACAGAGAGTGGAAGCAAAGACAAGTATCCCCAGCAAACCTGCTCCAGTGTGGGCCTCTCCACAGGCTGCAGGTCTTGCCAGGAGTTTCCTTCGATACAAGTTCCAGTGTCTTCCATGTCTCCACCTGATACAGCTGGTGGTATCTCCCCATCATCTTCCATGAGCTGCAGGGGGACAGCCTTCTGCACCATGGTCTTCTCCATGGGCTGCAGGGGAATCTCTCTCTATCACCTGGAATACCTCCTTCCCTCCCTTCCCTCCACCTCTGTGTCTGCAAAGTTTCTTACATATTCTCACTGCCTTCTCTGGTGGCAAAAGGCAGATGATTGTGGGTTTTTTCCTTTTAAATGTGATTCACAGAGGTGCTACCATCATCGCTGACAGGCTTGGCCTTGGTCAGTGGCGGGTCCATCCTTGAGCTGGCTGGTATTTATTCTGTTGGACCTAGAGGAAACTTCTAGCAGCTCCTTGCAGAAGCCACCCCTGCAACGCCTTCCTCTACCTGAACCTTGCCATGGAAAACCACAAAAGCCCCCCAGAAGGAATTGAGTCAGACAAAAAGACTCATTTCCAAAACATCCTCAAACATACGTGGGCCAAAGATGGTGGCACGGAGTGGGTGTGTCACATCCCTTGTCATGCACCAGCCTCTGGGAAAATCAAAAGACATAACAATCTGCTAAAGACTTCACTGAGAGCAATGGGTGTTTGGGCCCTCAAACACTGGAACACAGTTTAGCAAAGGCCACCTGGACAGTTAACTCTACACAACCTACCAATCAAGCTGGCCCTGCCCAGTCAAAACTGCCATGTGCTGTAGAAGAAGATAAAGTCCCCATAGTACACATGAAAAATTAGTTGGGAAAGACAGTTTGGATTATCTCTGCTTTGGGCAAAGGCAAACCCATCCATGGGACTGCTTTTGCTCAAGGTGGGTGACTGGAAAGATTGGGAAATCTGATGTGTACCTCAGAGGGATTTGGATTTTTGGGTGAGAATCTTCAATAAATTAAATTGTATGATGTTAACTGCTAAACAACACTATCACTGTATGTCATCACCACTATAATGGCTATGTGCTGCACCAATGGTGTTACAGAGAGACTCACCCAAATTAACGAAGGACAAATTTTGATGAAACCAAACAAAGTGCAGTTATAGAGGATCTAGACCTAGTTTCAGCAACCAGTGCCCAGCCATTTCTTTGAAATCTGTATCTTCAACCCATAGATTGTGGGTGTGGACCACCTCAGATACACCAGTTGCAGGCTCTGGATGCAGCACAGAAAAGATCCAACAGCACTCACCACCTCTCCTGCCATGAGAGACTGTTACAACAAATGAAGCCCACAGTCATGGACTAAATGAACTCAACGGACTTTTTAGAGGGTTGACCTCTAAAATAGTGATACATGTGTATGCATATATATATCACTCAAAGATGAGAAAAGTGGTAGTGATTAATTTTAAATGTAGGATCTAAGCATGGCACAGATGGTATAGAATAGAGGGTGGTTAGTTTCCTGGGTTTGGCCAGGATAGAGTTAACTTTCACAAGGAGTGAGGTTGGGTTAGCCAAACTGGCCAAGGGAGTAATCCATATACCATGTGTCACGCTCACCATAAAAAGGGGCTGATCAGGGAGGACTGGTTTGGAGCTCGGCTCTTGTGGGCTGAGCATCCAGTCAGTTGTCAGGTCGGTAAGTTTGTGCTATCACTGCCATGTATATCCTAAGTGCTGTTGTTGTTATTTCACCTCCCTGTGCTGTCCCAATAAACTGTCCTTACCCCAGCCCACCACAGTTTGCCTTTGTGTGCCCATTCTCCTCCCCATTCTGCTGGTAGAGGGGTGAGCCTGTGGCCTGTGATGCTCAGCTGCTGGCTGGGACTGAACCACGAGATGAGTTTACAGGCTTTGCTCTGGACTTACCCCACGCAGCCAGATGCCGAATTCAGCCAGTTTTATGTTTGTAAGAAAATGTAATTAAGCATGACAGATGCATTTATCCTAGAAAATATTACTGTACTGTAAGAAAGACAGCAAAAATAGTTATACTGCTCCTTAAAATCCACAAAGCCTTTTCAGCATGTCCTGAAATCTGGTCTGACTTTTCCTTGCTTGCCCAGGTACACCACAAACTTTCTAAAGGATTTACACACTTCAGATGAGTTTAGACTTGTGATCAAACTGCAAAGCTTTTACATTGTTTTTGTTTTTTTGTTTTTTTTTTTCTGGCAAAAGCCTCTCACGTGTCTAGTTTTTGGCCAATGAATTTGCACTTTCCTTAGGATTCTGAATGCAAATGCCACTAAATTGCTGTTTGCGTGGGAAACTGATTTAGTACTTGCATCTTTGAGTGAGACAGTGTGAAATTTCCTATCAGACCTTGGTAGGAGTGAGCCATTAAGAAAAATGTAAAAAGCCCAAAAGTCAAAGTGATGCTATTGAAACTGGCTACTAGTGAACTTCTTATTCACATTTCTACTATACTCTCTGGGTTTGGCAAGCAACAGAGCTTTTGGAATGCTGTGAAGTGTTAAGAAGTCTAACAAAATTCAGATGAGATTTCCCATCAGTTCCTGTGTAAGTGTATGGTATTTTCATAAATAATGTTATCTAAAATAAGTAAGAGCAAAGGTGTGAAAACTCCCAAATTTTAAGTGTGACATCATTAATTATGAGACTCTATGTTTTCTCCAGGTAGGTAATAAACAACACTTCTGATAAGGAAGGTCAAAACAATCCTGATGTTTAAGGGGTCTCTCTGCATTAATCACAGAATCACAGAACATTAGGAGTTGGAAGGGACCTTGAAAGATCATCTAGTCCAACCCCACTCCCAGAGCAGGATCTCCCAGACTAAATCACACAGGAATGTGTCCAGGTGGATTTTGAACATCTCCAGAGAAGGAGACTCCACAGCCTCTCTGGGCAGCCTGTCCCAGTGCTCTGTTACCCTCCCAGTGAAAAAGTTTCTCCTTACATTCACATGGACCTTTCTCTGCTCCAGCTTCCACCCATTGCCCCTTGTCCTATGGCTGGTCATCACTGAGAAGAGCCTGGCTCCATCCTCCTTTACATATCTATAAACATTAATAAGGTCACCCCTCAGTCTCCTCCACGCTAAAAAGGCCCAGCTCCCTCAACCTCTCCTCATAAGGAAGATGTTCCATTCCCTTTATCACCTTGGTGACCCTGCACTGGACTCTTTCAAGGCATTCTATGTCCTTCTTGAACTGAGAGGCCCAGAACTGGACACAGTATTCCAAATGCAGTCTCACCAGGGCAGAGTAGAGGGGGAGAAGGACCTCTCTTGACCTACTAACCACACCCCTGCTAATACACCCCAGGATGTCATTGACCTTCTTGGCCATGAAGGCTGGTCATGGTCATCCTGCTGTCCACCAGGGCCCCCAGGTCCCTCTCACCTACACTACTTTCCAAGAGGCCAGGCCCCAATCTGTACTAGTACATGGGGTTAACTAATCTTTATTTAACTTTGCACTGAAAAACTACAAAGACAATGCTAACCCTCCAAGCACATACTACAGGTCTGTAGACTACAAGGGGTCCATGGACTGGTACCTGGAAACCATTGCTCCCGAAGTTTGACTTAACGGGGTAACTTGCACTGGAATGCTTTTTGGCAATGTCCCATGCACATCCTCAGTTTCTTACAGATCTCTTGATACAGAGCCATGACATAATACAGTCAAGCCACACATTTCAAACTGCGTAGTTTTTTACCCTCGCTGTCTGAGCTATCCTGTTTCTGGACAGGAAAAAGAATAGCATTATATTAGAAAGAATATAAAATATATATTATAAAGAATATATATTATAAAGAATATAAAATATATATTATAAAATAATAGAATTATATTATAGTATAACATAATATAATACAATATAAGATAAATACAGATTACTTCGTCAGTAAGAATACCCCACTCTTATGTGTCACTGACCATGCACTACTATAACTGCACAGGTCTAAAGCAAATGCTGCAAGAATCTTTATGGACAATGACATTAAGAATTTGTTACCTGCACGGGTGGAAGTATACCAATCCATGGCCAACATAGAGACAATTAGTGTGCCTGTAAAGAAGATTGTGAAGATTTATTTTGAGTAAAGGAACAGTTCTGACAGAAGGATCAGTTTGCTGGCATAATTTAATTTACTCCTAAAGTCTTTGACCAGCAAAGTGCTGCCAGAGCTTGCACCCCAACATTGCATTTCCCCATGCCCTGACTGACAAACAGTTATTTTGGTTCATGCCTGTGATGATGGAAATTTTTCACACTCTTTTACAGATATAGTGACTGTCAAGTAGTGCAGAATTTGCGAATTTCAAATCACAAAAGCAACAGATGCACAACCATGTTCATAACTGTATGTGATTTCTTTAACTCCCCGTAATTCTGGGTTTTAGAATAGGTGTAAATTAAATATTCATACAATTTAATCACGGCTTTCCTGCATACATTGGGAGGCGTTGAGCAATGCTAAAAGTAGTTCTCTTGTGGGCTCACAAATTACTCTTGCCATTAAGATTCCTGAATGTTGATATCCAGGGCACGTAGCACATCCAGCCTTGCCAATTTGATCTCTCCTGGGAAAGTGCTGCAGAAATAAATGTAAAAGAATATTGGAAGCGAGATCTTGCAGATAAGCAGCAGTTTGAAAACTGCCGATGACTTTGAACTGAGCAGCAGTCCAGGTTTCTTGAGAGCAAAGGCTTTAAACTTCAGTTGCAACCCCATCCTGGAAAGTGTTTGACTGTGAAACAGGCGATGGAGCACAGCCCCTGGCATGTGTAGTGAAGGGCCAGGAAGGGGAGGGTGCCACAGCCAGCCCAGCTGCCAGGGCAGGGGCTGGGATGCCTGTGCCAGCCACAAACTGGTGTGTGCAACCACTGTTTATCATTACAGTGGCTGCAGGAATGCTGGGCTACAGCATTCCCATGGAGATTCGGACCTATATGAAATTAAGCATGCACATGCACACACACACACACACACACACACACAAAGACACTTAAATAGATTTGACGGTCAGACATGGGATGGGGGCCAGTATGCCCCATTCTCCACTGGCACTGCTGGGGAAGAAGCACCCTTAGCATCCACAGCAAGTAAGTGGTGTGGTGCCCAGCCGGCTCAAGGGTCCCAGGGACCCTGCTTCTCTTCCTCCCCTGGCCCACTGGAGCCTTCTTGGACTGTCTGTCTGATTTCTCAGCAAGAAACAAGAGTTAAATACTATGAAGTATGTTTTAGGAGCTTTCACTAATAAACAGAGAGAGTATTAATTGGGAAGGTTATTTGTACTGTATCAAGTAATACAGTGGCTCCTTCAAGTTTTTCAACCCTACTAGTAAAATATCTTCCTGGAGTTGAGGCATGTTTAGGATATGCCACCAGCTGCTCTACTGAGTTTCTAATCTAAACTTGCTTTGGCTTCCAGCTTTCTAAACTCTATTTAAAAAAAAACTCAAAAAAAAAGCCCAAACCCCGCCCCCCCAACCAAATCCAAACACCTCAGAAATACCAAGCATCTGAGAGGGAAGATTTACAATCTAGGTGGATATTTTTCTACGAGTTTTGAAAGGTTTTAGAGAAGAGATTTCTGGAGTATGATTTTAATTTTTAAAAATTTGTTAAATGTTTTGTCAGTATGGAAAAAAAAGAGAAGGAAAATTAAAGTTAATGGTTGCCTCTGGCTGAAATGCAGCAGTGAATGCCAGTGTTCACTTAACTAATCTTAAATAACAAACATTATTAATGTTCTATTGTTTTATTTAAGTATATTAAAGAGCACAAGTCTAGAGAGCTTAGTACCCATGATGAGTAGTAATACTAGAGCTGTTGGTTTTACTCTAGAAAAAAATCCCCCACACCATCAGGTGTTGTTCATGCAAAGAAAAAATACAAAATATAATAAAACAGCCCGAAAGATGTCATTATGAAAGAGTGGCTAAAACTGTGCCAGATTTTGCTGTCTGCCCAGGTCAACTGAGCTTACAAGTCACTTGATGATCTGAGCAACAGCAGGTGGTACATATAAAACACAGTCAGAGCCCTGTTCCTGGGATATGGTTTATGGGTGGATCCCAGGTGTGTGTGTGGGTTTTATGCTCATCAGAGTAACTTGGCCATAGAGATATTGTGGAGGGCAGAAGGCAGCTAGAGGGGTTGCTCTGTGACAGCTGAACTTCACAGGGTGCTTCCTGAGTCAGGATTTGCTGGAGGATGCAGGTGGGAGGCTCTTTCCTGGATCTCATTTCTCCTCCTCCAGCCCCTCTGCAACGACAAGTTTCTTTGTTTCCCCCCCTGTGTGTGGCAATGGTATAAGCAGGCTGCACGCTTCCTTCTGCTACCTCTCTCTTAGGTCAGGTTTCTTATCCTGCGTGCTCTGTAAGTTTCCCGAGGAGCTAAACTGCCGCCTCACAACCTGCCCCGGCTCAGCTTCCTGCTGGCTGATGTTGGTTTGAGACAAAACATGAGTGACAAGAGAGATTCATGGAATCCATGCAGGATGGGGAGTGAAAAGCCTCATTTGAGAGTTTTGACTGAGGCAAGTCACCAGGCTGCAGCTCTGAGTCTCCTCAAAATGATGACTCTTTGAGAAGTGTGTTTTGCTTGCAATCATCTAGCAGTCACCTAGTGACAAGTCAGGAAGACAATGGATAATGTGAGTGTGTAAAATGTTTCGTTGCTAGCAAGTAGGGAGTACAAAAGTGCATTTACACTGTGAAAACCATAAAAAGAAATTAAAAATGGAGTAACAGCACAGAGGGTGCATGCAGAGCACGTGTCCTCATTTCCAACTTCAGAAGCTGTTGACTTCATAAATTAAAGCAAAGCTTAAAATTTTCATCTCATCTGCTCCATCCTGTTGCCTCTGGTTTCTGGAAAGAATTCCTATTGTAAGCCCGTAGGAACTGAATATCTTCCCTACCTAGCCTCTGATAAAGCTAAGTCTAAGTGAAGGAATAGAATGCCTTCCAAGGGGAGAAAAGGATAAAAATCCTTCTTTGGATGAGCTGTTATCACCAACGTCACTGAAGGGAATGTGCATTTGCCTCTCTGGCATAGCAAAACACATGGTCTTGATCTTGCCTATTACCTAGTGTTACTGAATCATCCAGTCAAAACAATCATGAAAAACCCCAAAACCTTTTCAGGCTAAGTAGTCTAATTGGAAATGAGAGAAAATAGTTAAAAGATTGTTCTCCAGCATGCATTCAAAATTCTTTTGAGCTGCTGATGGAATTAAAGAACATATTTATTTCAGTCTCAAATGAATGCCATAGATTCCTATGGAGAAATGTGGAAAACTTATCAGCTCTTCTCTCCTTAAATTGCAGGGGGTGGGGAAGGGGAGCAGGAACCATCAAGGGAGCCACACAGAAGAATAGACCCTGAGCCAGTGTGATATTTTCTTCTTTTCATGCAACATCTGGGCTGCAGATACCCATTGGTACGTGTGAGTCACTGCAGATGTGATCTCAGAACCTAACAGGCATGCATTGCTTGATCTGGGGAATTTTGGCAAGGAAATCTAGCTGAATTCAAAGCTGTCATGATTCACTGAAAATTCATTTTCAGTCACAACTAGTTTCATTTGAAATCAATAAGATTTCCTTTAAAATTTATTACGTTTAGCCAGTGTCCTAAAGACATTTACATTTCCATGTTTCTGCAGTTATATGTGCACTCAGTTTAAATCAGTATTTCTTACTTCCTCTGAGAAAATGTGGCCCATGTGTGTCATACTAGAAATAGCAAAAAGAGGAACTGTCATCAATTTGTCCCTAAAGAGATGTGTTTTCCCCCTTTATCTTCCTGTGATGCTTAACAGACTGAACAATTGATAGTAGGAACTAAGGTATTAACAAAAACATATTTTTTGGTCATGTGGGGGGCAAAAAATACATTAAAAGACAAAGGAGTGAGTGAATGTCATCAACAAAAAGATAATTTGCTCAATAATTCTTTGGTGGCTTCTAAGACTATTGCATTTGTGATCTCTCCTATTTGTTGACAGATGCACATCCCTCTCATCTAAGTGAGTAAGAAGTTATGATCATTTTTTTAAAAACCTCAATTCATTTAAAAACAGGCACGACTAAATACCTGAGAAATACAGGTGCCACAGGTCCATCTTTAGTTCAGTAAGATTTTTTCACTCTCTTTACAGCACCTCTCTCAACAATTGAGATGTGCATACTTACGTGTGTCTTATGAGCCAGGCTTGGTACCCGGACATCTTACTTTGAGGACCTGGATGTTGTTGAGAGGTTTCCATTTGTGGTGTGATCCACCCAGTCAACAGGGAAGACCCCATACCGCTTGCTTAAAATACCAGTCTGCCATTATGTTTTACTGCACCATGCATGCCCCTGAGCATCTGGAGAAAGAGGCCTGGTGCTCACTGTTCATAGGACCATGTGTTTCTCCACACGCTTATTCAAAGCCATGTCAGCCTGCTGCCATCTGGCCTGCAGTGTGTAGCAGGAACTAACACGATGCAGCAAAAACGACTGCAGATACGGCACTAGCAAGCACGGCTTCTCCCGTTCCACAAAGACTTGAAACTTTGAATAGCTTCACTAACAATTCTAAAGCAAAGGGGCTACTTAAGAGATCGCTGGTTGTCTGCACGGAAGTCTTAGATCCTTCCTGCTACGAACTGGAAGGTTTGAGAATACAACTGGATGTTCTGAATGTTTTTGAGGAAAACCAGTATGTTCTAATTGGGGTTGCAGTACATTCTAGTTCATTTGTAAGTTACATTTTAATGAAGTCTAACTGGAAAATCATTTTAAAAATCCATTGTAGCTCTAAACTTGAGTGCAGCCACTTAGAAACATATCCATCTCTGTTCCATACCGCTACTATTAATTTTTACATTAAATCCCTTCAATTACCAGGTACACATAAACCACAGTACAGCAGCTGGCAGAAGGACAGGATTTGCTGCAGCTATGAAAGCAGCCTAGACACATTCAGGTAGAAAATTACAGCGCCTACCCTCTCAAAATTTGAAAGCAACCCACCCCATAGAGGGACCCGTGCAAACACTTCTAGCACCAGAGTCAGGTGGGGCCCAAGGCCAAGAGAGGCCGCACCTGCTTAGGGCAGGCAGCAGGCTTTCTGCATTTGCAGGTTGAAAAGATGAGGTCACCTAAGCATTTCAAGCACATCAGCTAGCTTTGTATTTCATCTGCCTTTGATATCTAACAAATGGTTTGGGCCTACTGCTTGCAAAGTATTCTGCAAGGCACCGCGGTTTTTGACTGGAGGATGAATGTTGCATGCACTGGGCAAAGACCCACTCAGTTACGTGCTGATCAAAGAAATTACATCCTAGCAGCCTTATAAACGTGGCAATCTTGTCCTTCCTTTCAGTGAGGGAGATTAAATGTGTGCACAAAGAGCACGCCAGTGCAAAGGGAGGATTGGACTGTTTGCCAGGGACAGCACAGGATGCATATTTCTCACATCCCCTCTTTCTTTGAGTGATCATCTGGAGACAGATCTCCCTGTTACAGCTGGGTGGGTCCTGGCAGACAAGTAACTCTCAACCCCCCTTTGTCTGCTGCATGAAAAAGGGATGTGTCTTATCAGCTGGAGGGGTCCTCAGAGAAAGTGGTGGAGAGAAATGTGAACAGTATGCCTTCCCACAGCCTCTCAGTCAGCTTCCACAGCTTCCCTCCTCTCATCACTCTTTCAAGTCTCTTGGGCCACTGTCCAGTGCATATCTGTCTGCTGCTTAACAAACTCAAGCTGTGGTTTTCAGGCTGATAAATAATTATGCTAATTAACAGGTTGGAGGAATATGTGATGTTATTTCTGTGGAATGTTCTGAGAGGCTGGAAACACTTAACTGCAAAAACGACATGTGGTGAAATAACCAATAATTTGCTTAAGAAACCCACATCTGGTATGCCTGCTAGAAACAGGGGTTAATAGTCTGTCAGGGGCAGGCAGTGGCAGTGAGTAGCCCTAGGATAAACAAAAAAGCCTTAACGGCAGGAAATGGGCTTGTTCTCCTAGCATAAGCATTTACATTGGCTGCTAACCAGCAAGAGATGTAAAAGGAGTTGTTTAGTTTACACTTGGAAAAAAAATAAAGAGAGATGGAAACAAATAGTCTTTTGCATGTTGTCTATCTGTGAAAAGGAATAAAAGCCACCGAGTATAGCTAAAAATGGTAATAATATCTATGCTCCACACTCCTGGAAGGACGCATAGACTCAGCACTAGATTCCAGTCGTAAAAAGGGAGAAGGATTACTTACTTTATTTTCATATTATTGAAATAGCTGTCAGATAATTACATGCATGACTTTAAGCTTCATGCAGAAAAGGAGGGGGAGGTGGGGCAGAAGAGAAAGCAAATAGGGAAACTTCGTTAAAAAAACAGGTTTACATCCTGATTTTTTTTTTTTTTTAATTAGTGATTAACTTGATTTTTACTTTGAGGATGGCAAGTCCGAATGCCACTTGTGATAACAAGGAAGGCATTCAAATTTGACACCACAGTAGTCAGGAAAGGATCTGGACCGCAGTGTTAGGAACTCACCCTGGCGTTGGTGTGGCATTGTTACAGCACTTACAAATGCAAAAGGGAAAACCACATTTTAAGATGGGATGAAATGTAAATAATGTACTCATTTGACAAGATTCAGATGAAGTGCTCTGTGTGTGGCAAGTTGTATCTGTATTTTTAGCAGTTAAAGAAACACACAAGACGCTCTGGATACACTAAAGATCATGAATAATACATTGTTGGTTCCTAATTTTGTTTTAAATAAACAGACGATGTTCTACCTTAGGTGGTGTTTTTCTGCTGAAGTGGTCCAACCCTTGCAAAGATTGCTGCTACATCTGAGTTGTGTTTTTCACACAAGAAAACGCAACACCTCAGCAGATGTTGGCAGCTTTCTGTTGCATGCTGGACTACTTGACATCTTGAGCTAAATTTTCTTTCATAGTCACTCTCAAAGAGTATTAGCCTTTGTCACAATAAAGAGTTGTGGTCTCTTCCCAGCCCGGAGAAGTATGGTAAGTGTCCATTATCACCATAACATCTAAGTTGCACTCTTACTCACTACATTAGTGCATATTACACCCTTGCAAATGACTGACTTTGACAGCCTCATATTATAGTCATGTCTTGTTTTATAATGACACCGTGTTTCCTCCAGTGATCCCAGTACACAGCACCAGTGTCACCCTGCAGCTTTGCAACCTTTCTCACCATGTTGAGACCTCCAGGCCGCATGTTGATACTTGAGGTGGGAAGCAACAGCAATAGAATAACCCCAAAGCCTTGTTCATCAGCAAAAGAAGTATTAGTGCTCAGCTCATGTGGATGCAGGTGACACTCCTCAACCTGCACTGCGCAGCGTGCTCTGGTCTGAGGGTGCAGCCTCCTGCACAAAAGTTGAATCAATTCTGGTGCTTTTTGATGGTTTCTCTGAGCATCACAGGGCACTCTGCTGCAGGCTCTGCCCTCTAGCACTACTTCCCTGTGAAACAGCACACCTAGAAAACAAGAAATGCCAAGCAGAGGCCACGTCGAACAGTGGTGCTTCCACCTTTTCCAGGCGCTGGGCTTAAAATAAGCTGCCATCACATGGCGCTCAGGTGCAATACTAACCCATGGGTTCATATATACTTGGATAGTGGTTTAAATCATCACACAAATAATGTGAGGCTAGAATAACTACAGCTTTACAGGAACAAAAAACTGAGATGGAAAACATAAAATCTACGCTCAGTTTTTTGTTCCACTGTGTTATGGTTCAGTCACCTAGACAGGAGTCAGTCAGTCCATTTTTTGAACCAGGACTAGGGCTCATTTGTGAATATGTAAATGTAAGGATTCCAATAAAAATAGAGCTGCTAACACAGGGGGCTTCTGTTCACCAGAGACTGTACCTACTGGATCTATAATGGCTAGCAGCAACAAGAAAGGGCAGGAGGCAAAAAGAAAATAATTTTAGGAATGGTGACTAGATGTTAACTGAATTCTTGGAACTTCAGTAAACTTTTTCTTATTCTGAATTTTGCTTGAGTTGTGGATACCTTTTTGCATATTCCTAAATCAGGCACATCCATCATTCTTTTGCTTATAAGAAAAATACTGTGTGATGAAGAGGGCAGGAAAAATATCTAAAATAAACATTAGTAGGGCAGCAGAGATCAATCATTAAAAATTGTAAAGCTAGTTGCATATTTTTCACTGAAAGCATTACTCAAGGAATAGAACTATTCAGCACAGAAAAAAATAATTCACCAAATAGCTGTACCTGTGTCTGTTTTTTATAGTACTTCCATCAACGTGGCAAATGGTGGTCTAGTGCAGTTGGGTGAGATATTGGCATAATTTCCTATATGCGTAACTTGGATGACTCCTGAGTGACCTGATCTGCAAAACTGCTGAGAATCTCCCTTAAGCAGCTCTGATGCTTGCAAATGGAAAGAAGCATGGTCCTCACGCTGCACTAAAATCCACTAAGCTTCTCCCTTTGGATAGAAGACCCCAGAGGCAGGCCCAACGAGGCAAGAGCAGCCTTTCTTTTTCCCTGCGAACCACACACAGGCCCCCAGCATCTGACTACTCACAGTGCCTGTTTCTTCCCACCAGCCCCAGAGGGAAGTTAAGTTTAGCTATAGGATCAGGTGTTTAGATTTGGGATCTAAACTGAAGGGTTCTGAATGTTTTTCTCTCCCTCCCAAAATTACCTGGACAGCAAGTTGTATCTGGATCTGGATCCAAACATGGGGTGTTCCTATCCGTTCCAGTTTACCCAAGGCTGCAGTTTTTGTAAAATATTCTCAAAACCAACCAACAAACCAAACCTTTTTGCTCAGCTCTGGACTTTTACTTCCAGAACTGGTTTATGTAGGTTTTGTATAATTAGAAAACAGGTAATCTTCCAATGCATTACTGAAACAGACTTGTACTTCACAATGCCCTGTGGTGGAGCATTTGATGAAAGTGGTAACAATGCCCTTTACTACTTCTCTCTGGAAGGACTTCCCTCCAGGAACAGAATTTCTGTGTTTCAAAGAAAATCAGCAGGAAAAGTGATATTATAGGGGCAGAACAAACGCATTTTCCTAGCAGATGACATGGAAAGGAGCCAAACACGCTTGTCTTTAGACTGCATCTCATTGACACAGGCCCCACCTTTTGCTCCTATAAAAGAGCAGTTTTGCCCAGTTATAATCTGGGTAACATGAGGTCAAATACTCTTCCAATATTTTGACAATAACCAACTACGACCATTTAGGATATTTTTTTTATCTGCATTAATATCCAGACTTTTTAAATGATCTTGGCGTGCTTTTGGCCATAAGAATTTCCTGTGATAATCAGCACCAGAACTGAATTATGCATTGCTGTCAAAAAACATTTCTTTAACTAATATAATTTCGCTAGTTTGTTTTAAGATCATTAAATGTTCTCTTCTTTTATTTCTAATCTCCCTGAACTTTATTTACAACTATGAGGATCTCATAATTATAAAAGTATAAATCAAAGTGCATTTGTGAAATGGTGAAGGTTGAGTTGTGGTTTACACAAAAAAACTAATCACAGAAGTAATTGCTCAGTCTGGGACAAAACACCAGTGTATATCTCAGTACATGCAGATACACACAAAAATATTTGTATGGGATTATTGCTGTGAGGCTTATTGGCCATGCTTTTCTTATCAGGTCATTTCACTGCTTAGTAGTATCTATATGGATGCAAACTAGGCAATTTTTTGACTTGCATCACTGTGTACACTATTTTTTTGTTGTTTAAAGGATCAGATCTTTCTGCACCTATGCTTTTACATAGTAAGCATGTTCCCAGTTGTAATCAGAGTAAGTGATGTTTCTGAATAAACATTGTGTGTAGCCAAATGTTTCCACTGATAAGTTAAACAATAGCATTTAACTAATTTAACAAATGGCATGATGATATAACATTTGCAATACATCAGGTTTGTGAGTTCCAGTGAGATCTGGAGCTGAAATGCACTACAGCTTTATAAAGAACCTGTAAGGCCGATATGCTGGCTGCTCCAATATGCTAAGCATCAGGCCTTCTCCGTGTTATTGTGAGAAAGTAATTTGAGCCGCTGCCTTCCTTTTGCTCATTCTGAAGCTTAAAATTAAATGAGATACTCCTTACACACAACCTCTGTTAACATCAACAACACGTGCACCTAACATGTGAAACAAAACACCACTCCTTGCTTTGACATTTAGGTGATGTGTTAACTGCATCTCCTTATCAAAATGTGGGGTTTTTTTAAAATGACCAATACTTTCAATAACCTGTTTTCAAAAAGGTTATTTTCATTAATATTGGATCATTTCATACAACACCTGATCTGGACATTTAAAATTGATGTCTTCACATAGGTGCAAAGTGTAGAAGTTGTTGAAATAGTCCACCTCTTTCTCCCCCAGAAGATTTGACTTAAATTTTGATTACTTTTAAATGGTAGCATTCAGTAATGCTTAATGCAATTAAAATACTTAATTTCAATTAAAATAATTTCAGTTAAAATACTGATAGTGGTACCAAACCTATTTTGGTAAAGTTTGTACCCCAAATTTTCTTTTCTATTTCTGTATCTGTCAGGCACATTCTGAAGTGGACATGTTTGGGGCAACTATCAGGAACATACAGCTTACATTGCAATCAGAAATTATCCCACCAGCATGTTTGGAGTGGAAAGTGAGTCCCTGCAGTTCCGGTGACCTGAACACCGCGCCTGAGTTTTGTGACATCTGGTCAGATCAGCGCACTCTGGTATCGGTATGTGACCCCATTCAGAAAGGGGCTCCTTTTTGGGCTGTGGGGAGTTTAGTCAATTCACCATCCCACCCTGCCCTCTGTGCAAGGGCACCGCTAAAAGCTTTGCCAGGTATTGATTGGCAAAGACAATGCTATCTGCGGTCAGTTGTCTTCCTGAAAATGAGCTGAAACACTATGAAACAGAATAAAAAACCACTCTGCTATTTGGAGTCTAGCCTGGGAAGTCAGTAAAACCTTTCCTCTGCGGATGGGAGAAGATATGTCTCACCGATCACGGACCCCGGAGCACCTTGGTTGGGTATGCTCTCACACCTGCAAGGCCTGCTTTCTTTCTCAACCACCTGCTTCCACCTATGCTGCCATGGCATTATTGAAACGGCAGTAAACTTTTGAATGCAGTAAAGAACGTGTTTTGTTTTGTTTTCCCCCTGGAACTCCTAAAGTTATGAAAAATGCAGGGTTTTGTGGAGGAGGGAGGGAGAGGGAGCAAATCCCTGCCCAGACCTAATCTCTTCGTTAGCCCCTTGAAACTTGGAGTAAGAGCAGCTGTTGAAAAGTGCAACTGTCTTTCCCATACATGATTAAATACAGTCAAATATCAAGTCCTATCATCAAGGGGTCAGTTAAATGTAATTTCTTTCCGCTCTGCATATATGCACAGAGGGAGCTTAAGTCCTCTCTCGTCTGGTTTCTTCATCCTTAAAAGAAACAAAAGCACACTGTACAGTATTTTCTAATTTGATAGTATCTTTATGGGATTTTAATATCCTTCTCCTTGCCAGCAACAAGTCAGACCAGCAACAACTGCAGCTACGCTTATGAGCTGCAGCTGTTTGGGGCCTGTGAAGGTCTATCTGCAGCCTGGAAATTTCCAATCAGTGCAAAAACGGGGCAGGCTCCAGCACCGTTAACAAAAGTTCTCACTTCTAGAGGCAGAGCATCAGCTGCCACCAGCAAAGTGCTGGCAACACCGAACCTGCTGAAGCAAGCAGGCTAGCACTGGAAGGGGCAGGGGATAGCCACCTGCCAGTGTCAAGCAGGGCTAACAACAATTTTATTGCTAGTAGTAATAATAATTAGTGGCAGGAACTGCACTGTCAGCCAGGGTAAATATCACCTGCAAAACCCGCTCCAAACCACCATTATAATGGTTGGTGAGGGGCAGGATGCACATGGGAAGCATGGAGGCTTTGGGTAGCTCCTCTGCTGAGAAGTCCTGATTCTTCCTTCTGCTCTTCATGAGATCAGGAGGGGTTTGCAACTAATATCAGTGACAACAGGCTTGGGAGAGTCAGAGTAGGTCTTGAAAGATTCAGCAATTATCATTTCTTAATGGCTTATTATACACATATTTGCCCAGAATTTACATTACCATAGGTACGCATTTCCCTCTGAGAAGTTACAGTGGCTTTAAAACAATAAAAGAACAACCCTCATGTTAACCAAACTGTGTGTTGTAACACAACATTCTTTTACAATACCTCTTCTACAGCTCAGATACTTACCATCCTTGATGTTACTATAACAAGCCCCCAAACCTATGCAAGGAGAAAAGCAACTTCTTCCTGATCCTTAAAAAAGAACCAAAAAAACCCCAAAAGACATGATTAAAAACTTGTAAGCATCTTCAAGCTCACTTCTATTCCAAGGGTGTTTTTTTCTCTTGACTCAGTTGTTCCAGTTTGCCCACCCTTGGCATTTAGCTTGGCCTACAGCTGCCACCTCAATGTGTTATTGACAGTGCAGTGTAATATCGCCAGCTGTGTCACCATAGATTCAGGTCCATCCTCCCTCATTTTGGTTGGTAATATCTGTCCGCAGTCTTGTTTCTCTGAAGAATTAGAGCCTCTGTCTTCCAATGACAGCTTTCTTCTCTTCACAGTGGAATCAGTTAAAAAAGGATTTGGGTGACTGAAGATACAAAGGCAAATTTTCAGCATGAGGATGAGGAAGTATCAGAATTCACCACAATTCCTCAAGCCTGATGCACTTTCTATAGAATATAATCTGTAACCACTCAAAGGGACAGCAGAGAAATTTGTTGGCTTTATGCTAGATCTGAAAAATACAAATTAATTTTAATTCCTTAATACCATTCTGTGGTTGCTATGAAACTTGAAGGAGGGATTACGGGAGCAAAAATACGTCTTTTGGTAAACCAAAGACCTCAGTCAATAGTATTTTAACATTAAATCTCTACTGATTCACTGTATTAGGGATAATATCTTTGTCAAACAAAGCTCTTTTTGCCTGAAGGTTCAGTACTAATGCTACCTTAAATCTCTCTTAAACACAGGTAGCTCGGCACCCTCACCCACAATAGCTTCAATAATTGCTTGGCCTCACGCGACAAACCACGCCTTCCTTTCACCCCTTAATTTCTTTCAGCAGCTGCTGCCGTGCACATTAGGGGGAATGTGTGAGGACGGACAAACAGACTGGAAACGTGGTTTGGGAAAATAAGTTGAGACAGCTGGTGGATTTTAAGGGCTTGCCTGTACCAGGCAAAAAGGGGCTGCAGCAGAGAACCACATGGTTTCAAAAGCGATGTGATCCTCGCTCAGATCCTTGTATGGTACACAAGGAAGCCTCAAAGCTGTCTGCAGAGATCATCTGTATCAAAATGCTATGAGGGTACAGCTGCTGCAGCTTCTCCCTCTGTGTCCTTGTCCTTGGTCAGTACACAATTTCAAGTCCTTTTTTGCCTGTTTGTGTGCAGTGGCTTTATGTAATGAATCCAGCTGTACCAGGCATTCAGCATCCTTTCCTCACCTTCCTAATTCTCACTCGGTGGGTAGCAGAGAGACTTTATGGCCTGGAATTGAAAGGAAATAAAGAATGCTTATGAATGTTTCCCCACAGGAACTCACTCTGACTCTTCAGGTGTTAACACCCAAAAAGACACAACTGCAGCAGCCACCACTTGCTCAGAGCACACCAGGTGAATGAGGTCTTACCATGTCCACCTAGAAGGTAAGGAAGGACTTGTCATAGGGCCTGTCCCCTGAATGCCTGGAGCAACAGGGTCACTAGCTTGGAGATTTGAGTGAGGCATTGCTTCATCCTTTTATGTCCCTATCACATTGTGATATAGTTATACTATAGTCACATATTATTTTTCAAGAGGACCCTTCACTGCATGAGTCAACTGACCACAAGTAATGCTCTTCCAACCTTATTTCAAATACTCTAATGGCTTGCAAAACACTAAGACCCCAAGAAAATCCATGAAAAAACCCACCACATATCTACACCTTGCCACGTTGTGCACAAACAAAACATTTAATTGGACAGACTTATGTGGCTCCATCACATTCCTGGGCAGCCTGGTTCAATGCCTGAAATGAATTTTCTTTCTCACTTCCTCTTCCATAGTCATCCTTTTCTTCTGCATAGTCCGAATGTTAGCACATCTCTCTTAAAAAATGTAGGAATGTCCCAAGAGTAGCTTCAAAGTACCAAGCCACAATTTCTGTGCTGGACCCAAAATGAAACTATCACATTCAGTGGATTATACCAGCACATTTTTACATCCAATAGGCTTTAAATAGGTCTTTTGTCTGTGATCAGCTTTGTTCCCACCAACAAGGAGGGGTTGATAAAAGATGCAGCCTTGGTTGTGGTGACCATGAAACGGTGGAGCTCATGACCCTCAGGACAGCAAGGAGGTTGCACAGCAAGCTGACTAACCTGGGCTTCAGGGGTGCAGACTTTGGCCTCCTCAGGAACCTGTTTGGGAGACTACCATGGGACAAAGCCCTGGAGGGAAGAGAGGCCCAAGATAGCTGGCCTCAAGATACTCAAGGATCACCACCTCCAAGCTCAGGAGCAATACATCCCCAAAAAGAAAAAGTCAGGGGAAAGTGCCCAGAGGCCTGCATGGATGAACAAGCAGCTCCTGGACAAACTCAAATGCTAAAAGGAAGCCCACAGAGAGTGGAAGCAAGAGCAGGGAAGCCTGCGAAGAATACAGAGAAACTGAGCAGCCAAGGATCAGGTTAGGAAAGGAAAAGCCCTGATAGAGTAATATGTACCCAGGGACATCAAGGGCAACAAAAAAAGCTTCTGTAAATATGTCAGGTATGAAAGGAAGATGAGGGAAAATGTGGGGGTCCTCCAGAAGGAAATCGGAGGCCTTGTTACCCATGATATGGGGAAAGCTGAGGTACTCAACAAATTTTTTGCCTCAGTCTTCAGCCGCAAGCGCTCTAGTCACACTGCCCAGGACACAGAAGACAACGGCAGGGACTGGGAGAATGAACATCCCAGTGTAGAGGAGAAGTTTCAAGACCATCTAAGGAACCTGAAGGTGCACACGTACATGGGACTTGATGGGTTGCATCCACAGGTCCCGAGGAAACTGGTGGATGAAATGGCTAAGCCACTCTCCATCATATTTGAGAAGTGGTGGCAGTCTGGTGAAGATCCCATTGACTGGAAAAGGGGAAACAAGACCTCCATTTTTAAAAGGAAAAAAAGGAAGACCCAGGGAATTAGAGGTCAGTCCATCTCACCTCTAAGCCTGGCAAGATCATGGAGCAGATTCTCCTGGAAACTGTGCTCAGGCATGAGGAAATTACGGAGGTGATTGGTGACAACTAAGGGCAAATTTGGCCTAACAAATTCCATGGCATTCTATGATGGTGCAACAACATTGCTGGATAAGGGAAGCATTGACAGACTACATCTACCTGGACTTGTGCAAAGTGTTTGACACAGTCCTGCATGACATACTTCTCTCTAAATTGGAGCAACATGGATTTGACAGATGGACCACTTGGTTGATAAGGAATTGGTTGGATGGTCTCACTCAAAGAGTTGTGATCAACAGCTCAATGCCCAAATCTGGACCTGTCATGAGTGGTGTCTCTCAGGGGTCAGTACTGGGACCAACACTATTTAACGTCGTTGTCAGAAATGTGGGCAGTGGGATTTAGTGCACCCTCAGTTAGTTTGCCAGCAACACTAAGTTGCATGGTGTGGTTGATAGATACCCTGGAGGGAAGGGCTGCCATCCAGAGGCTTGAGAGCCGGACCTGTGTGAACCTCATGAAGTTCAACAAGGCCAAATGCAAAGTCCTACGCATGGTTTAGATCAATTCCAAGCACAACTACAGGCTGAGCAGAGAACTGGGTGAGAGTAGCCCTGCTGAGAAGGACTTGGAGGAAAGCCAACTGTATCCTGGGTTGCATCAAAAGAAGCATTACCAGCAGGTCAAGAGAGGGGACTCTACCCCTCTGCTCTGGTGAGATCCCACCTGCATCACTGCATACAGCTTTGGGGTCCCCAGTATAATAAAGATATTGAGCTACTGGAGCAAGCCCAGAGGACGACCACAAAGATGATCAGAGGGCCAGAGCACTTCTCCTATAAGGACAGGCTGAGAGCGTTGGGCTGATTCAGCCTGGAGAAAAGAAGGCTCCTGGGACAGGCTTCCAGTATCTGAAAGGGCCTACAGGAGATGGAGAGGGGCATTTTATGGGGGAGTGTAGTGATAGGACAAGGGGTAATGGCTTTAAACTAAAAGAGGGGAGATGTAGACATTAGGAAGAAATTCTTTACCCTGAAGGTGTTGAGGTCCTGGAACAGGCTGCCCAGAGAAGCTGTGGCTGCCCCCCTCTCTGACAGTGTTCAAGGCCAGGCTGGATGGGGCTTTGAGCAACCTGGTCTAACGGAGGGTGTCCCAGCCCATGGCAGTGGAGTTGGTACTAGATAAGCTTTGCAGTCCCTTCCAACCCAAAGCAGCCTGTGATTCTGTAATTCTATTAATAAATGTGTTTCAGGCTCAAAACATACTTCAGCCTTCCAAGTTCTTGAAATGTTGTGATTAAGCTTCTTGCCTCCTGGCCATTTTAAATAAAAGCTTGGAGAACCACTTCAACAACTAATTTAACAACATAGACTTAAGAATCCTATTTAATAATTTTTTTAATTACTAAAATGATTTAAATAAAGTTTAGCATGTGGTTATAGATATAAATATTTATGACCCAACAGTTTTTGTTGGTCCATGTCTAAAAGCAGGAGTACAAGCACACCCATAGATAGGACATGGATGCTTGTCTTAATCTAACAGTCTTCTAGGTGGAAGCATCAAAAGTGAATAACATACAGAAGCATTTGCTTCGAGGTGAAAAGAAAAAAATTCTCTCCTTTAAACCATAAATAGACAGGTTTATCTAGGCTCTTGACACTAGTAAACTAAGGATTTTTGAAATTTAATTCAAGAACTGTCATAAAAGACTTATCCCCAATAAGCAAAGTAGCTAAGTAGATAACTTAAAAAGCCAGCATATGTCAACATTCCATCATGAGATACATTGCATTGATTTATACCTTTATTTCTGTATTACTAGATAAAGTGGAACATTAAAAAGCATTCCCCCATTTCTATTGCCAATGAAATCATTTAACAGAATTTTTAAAATGTTTGAAATATTTCTTTTAGTAACTGTTATCTGTTATTGCTCATGCACACCCTAGGAAGTTTATGAGAGTTTCATGCCTCAGTGTTTTTGGAGGGACAAAGTTATTATTCTATTATTTATGTATAATGTAAGTTCAGAAGTAATAGAAAATAAAGAATCTATTTAACGGCTTACAAAACTTCTGGAGCAGTCTCAGTCTAAGATTACCTTTACATTTTTTTTCTCTGAGTAGGAAAAAAAAAGAAAGATATAAGCTAATGCTGAAAGGCAGATACTTAGAAATACAACATATTTTAACTTATAGGCTTGCTGGCAGATACAGCATGCTTTTCAACTTCTGTATTTCTAATAGAAACACAATCTCATTTAATCTGTTATTTCACAGCCACATCTCTCAGAAATACCAGTAAATAGTTAACTAGTCAACTAAAAGAGATCACCAGACTATTGCATGTAAAAAAAGTCAGTAATTATTAAAAAACCTAAAAATGCATGCACATTCATTTTCAGGGAAATTAGGATATAGGTTATTCCAGTAACTGAACATTTAAAAGGTGTGTGAAGACAAGCCAGACCAATTTCTAGGTTCCTTGCAATGACTCCAGCTAGGCTCTCCTCACTCCTTTCTCCAACACCCTCCCTTTGGGGCAGCATTTCTCTGGTGCTCCACATTGCAGCTGGGTTGCATGGTCTTGCAGTGCAGCGACATCACTGTACAAGCTCCAGCGGAGCTGGGGCTCATGCCTCCAGGGATGCTCCCGGTACCTGATTCAAGGCATCTAATCTGTCTGTGCAAAGCATCCGGATTACAATAGCAGGATGCACTTGGTTTCTCTTCCCATTGCTCCTCCTAGGGTATGCTAGGGTGATCCCAGAGATACCCCCAAAGCTGCAGCTGCTGCAATGGGCCAGTGAGGTGACGAGCCCTGCTTCACTCCAGGGCTGCACTTATACATCACCAGAGGCACAACTGTGGAGCCATTGCAGAGGACAGAAGTAGGGGCAGGGGTTCCAGCAGGATATTTGAAAGGATGAGGATGCTGAAGCTGGTGATGTGTACAGTGACTGCAGTTATGAAGGCTATAAATGTATCTAAGATAGGATGATTTTGTAGCAATTTGATGGCACCAAATTGCAGCCTTCAAAACCTTTTGTATTGCATTCTTTTTTTACCTGCTGCTCTCAAGATCAGTGATGGCATCCAGAAGGTGTATCCCAAGCCCTCCCTCTTCTGGAGGAACTGCAAGAGAAATGTTTCACTGTTTTTTTTCCTGAGGGCTATCATGGGCTCATCAAGCAGCTCCACCGCACATACAGTGAGACTCCAGCTGCTGTGGTGAACGTACTTCCCACGTTCACTGCTTTGGTCCAGCAGGACAGCACAGACAGAGAAACACAGATATGTACATGAACCTTGGCAAAGTTTTCCAACAAAGTGTGGACTGGGTGTAATGACAACACACTGTTTGGTGACTTAACTCAAGAGATACTGCTCTTCTTCAAAAAGTAATTGGAAAATTAAAATATTTAGAGAGTAAGTCCACTTGGCTAGATGTCATTTAGCTGACTCTCCTCTCGTTGTAAACATGTTCTAGGTCAAAGTTGTTTCCCAAGCAGAAATCCCTAATGAAAACAGGCAAC
Organism: Gallinula chloropus; assembly: GCF_964237585.1. Lineage (NCBI taxonomy): Eukaryota > Metazoa > Chordata > Aves > Gruiformes > Rallidae > Gallinula > Gallinula chloropus. Next base: position 45,058,550 of record NC_140089.1, read on the forward strand.
ATGTTGCTACAACAGGCAGGAGAAAAAGAGGTCATAACAGTCCTGGAGCTGGTGGTTATCACACCGCCACAGCATGCTGATCCACTTCTGCCCTGTCCCTGCGATGTCCCTGCTCACTGTTGGCAGAGCACACAAGAAACCAGTGGCAAAAAAGTACATACCTGTGGTCACATAAACACATAAACACTTTCACTCACAGTACTGCTCTCATTATCTGGCCATTGGAGGCAGCTACGGTTGAGACAGGAGAGACATTACAGGATCCTGTCTGCCTGGTGTGTTCACGGTCCACTCTGGCCGGGAATGACTTCCAGATGTTGGAGCACTGTGAATGCGCCTCCAGCCCACAGTCCCGACCCCTGATCGATCACACTGGACAATACTGGCACCAAGCCGGGGGGGAAGTGGTGGCTCATTCACCCCTGAGGATGTCAGTAGACTTCATCAAGGCAAGGAAAAGCTCTACAGGGATTCCAGTTGTGGAACAACTCTATTTCTGCTGCAGGAGAAAGGTTTCTTATCATTAGAAGAATTAACCAAAAAAACCTCACAAAAAAACCCCCACAAACCACATAAAAAAATCTCTGGAGGTTAGAAAGGTGTGTGTGATCCATCTTGAAGCCCTTATATGCTATCTGGTTTACAAAAATGGCTTTCTGAAAGTGTGAAAGAAAGCAAATATTTGCATCTCTTTTCTGTGTTGGCTTGCTGCTTCATTATGCTCCAGTCAGCAGAGATACAAGAGTCTACATGGACATTTTGATTTTAAATGGCATGGCTGGGGTTACCTAGGCTGCATATAGTCAAAGTTTTAGTTTTTGGGGGTTTTAACAACTTTTTTAACTTTTTCTAACTCCTAGAATAAAGACTGGAATGAATGTGTGACTGTTTTCTTTCAACTGCATGTTCAGGCTCCGGCTACTGAAGGAAATAATTTATTCTTCCAGTGACAATCTCTTTGCACCTCTTCAGCTTTTTGAGCACATCTATACAACTGAATCTACTTCTCTATTAATTTTTCTCCTGCAAAACTGGAAATGTTTCAGTCCTTTTTTCTTCTATGTAAACTGTATACAAAACTTACCTTTTTTTTCCTTCCCCCGACGTACAGTCCTGACATAATTTCAAACCTTTTCTCTGCAATACTACAATGTGTAAAGACATACAGATTCCCCTTTCAATTCAAACCCCTCAGTGCTGTTTTGAATGGATTTATACTTTCTTTTATTTTCCTCCTGGCAAGCAATTTTTATTCATTTACTGACACATTTATGTAATTGTAGGAATATGAACCCATCTGCTGCAGAGTATCTGTCACATTGCAGCCCACACCTCCACTGACTGGCAAGAAATAAGCAGCTCTACACTGAAGGGTCAAGCTCTTTATGGCAAATGCATACTTATTTTGAAACTAAAACCAAATCTTAAAGGTATTTAGCAACCTAATGTTCTAAATTAGACATCCTTTTCGATTTTTTTCAAAAGCACAGAGGCATAAATCTCACACTAGATTATTATCTGCATCATTAAGCTCCTAAATTACATTATAAACTGGTTGCTTAGGCTTTTTTTTTTTTCCTCCTTAGCAAATTACGCAAAAAACAGTCCTGCCTTTCCCTGAATGTATTACTTAAAAGTATGCACCAAATACTTTGGCAAAATCATGTTCATGCTTCAAGCTATTTGGAAAATGTTAATTTAATCGTCTCCCTTCTTGTTATTCCTGTGGGCAGCCTGTCACCTAAATCACATGTCGTTATTTCTGCCTTCTCACTGGCTGCCTCAATGTTGTCACCAGGAGAATGATGGGCACCAAAGGCAATAAGCGTCAAAGCCTCGGTGATTGTGCTGCTGATAGGAATTTGAGGACAGCAGTTACTCCTGTTACAATTTACTAAACTTCTAGCTGATCTCAGTGTGTTTGTGGCTTCCATGTCATGGCGTCAAACATACCCCTCGTCACCATAAATCACAGCTACCACGTGCTTATCCACAGGAGTGCTTGCCAGACACTTTTCTTTTACTGCTGGTGGCTTCACCTGACTGATGGTCCAATAAAATCTGCATTGACAAATCTGGACACCTAAAATTAGTGCCTTATCCTGTGCTTTGGAACAGAAAGAAATATTTAGATGCCTGTGTATACACTTAGGGGCGTAATGACAGACTTATGAGCCTCACAGTAATTCAGCACTGACGACTTAGCTCTCTGTGTGTGCTGAATGGACATATACGTCAATTAATTCATTTTTATTACCAGATTTAAGTTTAAGTTGTGGTCATTTCTTACTTTTTGAAATTTCCCAAGATAATAAAAAATGAACTAACACGCAGGTAGCATTTAGGCCCAAAGCAGTGTTGACACTTTGTGGTAAGAAAAGTAAATATTTACTTCACGAAGGACCTGTCAAGCTCAGAATTTCTGTGAAAACATGAGATTTTAGTGAAGCAAGCAACAGGCTCTCTTTCACAAAAATAGCATTCTGTTAACACTGGGTTTTCATGGGCACTTTTCACCAGAATTGCAGTATTCTATTTTACGGAGAAAAAGAGCACTTTTAAAGAAGTGCAGATTGGAAGATGTGTTCTGTGGTTTTTCCAAAGGCTGTATCTACTTTTCAAATGTTCCAGGCTTGGTGAATCATTAAGATAACGAGTGCCTAGCTTCCCCAGCATCTCTCTCTCTCTCCCTGCCTCCTCTGGCACTGTATCTCCCTGCAAAAACATCTGAAGCTTTGTCACTCTGGGTAAGGAAGAGAGGTGCTGCTCTTTTCACTCATGTCCACTGTGAATGCACATGGGATTTTGCACCCTTCTGCTTTTTTCACTCTTGACAGACATTTGGGAGCTGGGGAGGAATTTGTTTTGGGACCTGTTACGCTTGATGACTTTCACCTTCCAACCACAGAATGACGGAGCTCCCTTACGCCAAGGAATAAATTTGATCTTATGGGCTTGATGAAGTGAAGAAAATACAGATTTCTGTTTTCCTACCAATTTGCGATTGTCTGGGTAAACACGTCGTCTTTCTGACAGAACAACATCACTTACAGAGAAAGTCAAGGGCAGCCGCACAGAGGTAGAATGGAGCCATTAAGCCAGCCAAGTGAGTGCAGGGGAACGTCACTTGTGCATATTCTTAATTTCCTTTTAAAAATGTTATTTTTTAGTCCTTTAAAATTATGAGGCAGACCGGCTCTGCAGATCGGTCAGTTCAGAGTCTCTCTGTAAATCAGGTCCTTTGTGACCACAGCACAGAAACCTCACTTCAGCCTAATTCAACAGCAGAGAGTTTGGCAAGTGCAGATGCGGCCTGTTTGCCAAGGGTCTGTGGTCCTCATCAAATCAATCACCACCACTGCTGGCAACACGAAGACACCCCTTCTTAAAAGAGGGCTGTGTCTGAAGAGCCCAGGGTCTGGGTAGTATTTTTAACCCAACCAAGACTGGTCAAGCAGGAAGCGGAGGAATGGAGCGGTGTGGCTCGCCACCGCTGCAGTGACTCCTGCTGTGGTTTAGGGATGTAAAGAAGGCTTTGCTCTCTCGCCTTCCCTGGCCCACATCACAGGCTCCAGTGTTACCACTAGGTAAGGACAGGAAACATTTTGATGATGCAGTGAATCTGCGGTGAGAGCAGAAAGGGAAAAAAGAAACTCCGAAGTTCTATGTCTCCCGGTACTGGTGCAGGAGGTCTGTCCTCCTCACTCCTCACCAGCCCTCGGGAACGACGCTGTTCCGTCCCTGTGAAGCGACGCTTTCACCAGGAAGGCTGGACACGTGCACAAGCTACATCTGTGCAAGTAGAGGTGTGAATTTCAACCACCTTGAGGTACAAGGCAAACGTGAGGTACATGTTCCCTTTTTGCCCAAGGAGCAAAACACCCCAAACCACAAAAGGGTAAGAGGGGGCAGCAGGGAACACAGTGGGCTGCGGTGTCCCTGAGCCTGTGGGCTGAGCGCGGAGTACCCTAGCAAGCTGCCTATATTTAAGTGCTAACATTAGATCCCTTTGATGTGGCTGCACACTGCATTGTAAAGCACAGTACAGCAGAAAAAAAAAAAACAGGCAACCAGCAGTGTGCATAGAAAAGGTTTGGTTCCATTTCCCTGGCTTTTCGTTACCTGCCTTGGTTCCAATTAGATGATCTCTATAGCTACTGGCTTCGTTCCATACCATACTACTGAGCTGCTCTCTAGAGATATTTGTCTCCAAACCTCAAGTTATTTCCTTTAAATTTAACCTAAATTAAGGAGGAGGAAGAGGGAAATGTGAGTGGTGGTCTCTTAGCAAAAAGACTGTCCATGTTCCAAATTTCCCAAGAGGTCATTTTTTAATTAAAAGGCAGCGGTTCTGGGGAGGAGAGCAGAGGTGCATGACAAAAGCCCTTTCCAAAGTCAGTACCTCATTTCTTTTGCCTTTATGCCTCTGCAATTCTACAACAGCCTCCGTTGCATGTTAACTGCCCTG